>NC_089581.1:106860709-107180709 GCF_019320115.1 Miscanthus floridulus | reverse complement strand
GGTGAGCTCCTGAGTCTTCCCGAGCCTTGTGTTTAACCGCTACCGGCCTTCTTTCGTCGGCATGCCGTAGCCGCGCCATTGTGGCTGCCATGGCCGACGTTGAGCTCGGTCCAGGCCGTAATTGGTGTAGCTTGTACCTCTAACTGAACCGCCATGAGTAGGGGATCATGGTAGTACCTTGGCCATCGCCGCTGGTGAGAAATCGCCTGTCATAGGGCTCACCGCCGTGGTCAGCAAGGACTGACGGGTGGGGTCACCCTGTCAGTGACTCTGTATTTGAAAAAATGAATTTTTCTATTTTGTAGAATTAAATGAATAGTGCAGTGATTTGTTATTTTTGTATAGAATTAATTAGAGCTCCAACAATTATGAAAAGTTTTATCTGACCTCTCTGAGATGTAAACTATTTAGTAAAAATATTAAATGTTATTTTTTGTACTTTTGAATGTAATAAAAATTGCTCAAATTAATTAATAAATGAGTTCCATGATTTTTCTAGGCTTATATAAATATCCAAAAATTATGAAAATTGTTTTGCGACTTAGTTATCATATTATGAATCTTCACAAAAAGTTTGAGCTCATTTGGAAGAAGTTGATTTATTTCATAATTTTGAAATAAATAATTAATTCATAA
This sequence comes from Miscanthus floridulus, assembly GCF_019320115.1. Lineage (NCBI taxonomy): Eukaryota > Viridiplantae > Streptophyta > Magnoliopsida > Poales > Poaceae > Miscanthus > Miscanthus floridulus. Next base: position 107,180,073 of record NC_089581.1, on the reverse strand, counting down.
AAGCAAATAATAAACCTTAATGACTTTGGTTCTGTTTGATTTTTGGATTGAGTGATGACCTTGGGTCATTAGTATAAAATAATTCTTGATACTTAAAGTAAGTGTTTGAATTTATGAAAATGTTTTGTTAGTTGTTGGTCTGCAACTGTACCACGAAGGAAAGTTGTATTCCAGTTTTAACTTTTGTATCCATTATCATGCATCATGTTTTATATCGCGCATCATTTTAAACATGGTATTGTTACTACGTGTAGTGAACAAAACTGAGAACATGGTAGTTAACCAAGTTGTCGACGAAGTTAATCCACCTATTGAGGTCGGGTTTGATATCCGTGGAACATCCTTGGAACCTGACTTTTCTGACAACCAAGGCAAGCCCCGGATGCATTTAAACCTACCTTGTGTTTTACAAATTTATATCACTTTTGCTTTTCTATACTACATTAAGTGATTAGGAGTTGAGTGAAAACCTAATTGGTGCATTACCAACCTTGTTTTTCCATATCAACCTTGTTACCCGTTTCAATCTGAGGATGTCTATTTATGCTTAGCCATGCTAAGAACGATAAAAGTCGGGTGATTACCCATCACCTGCGAGATATAAATGGTTTCTTGGATACGACTGGTTATTTATGTTAGCATGAGATATGAGCATGTGGAGTAATAAATCTAGACCAGGCGGACTCGGTGTATGGGAGCCACAAGACATGGAGGTCTTGTGAGCAGGTTCTTTCCGCATGTGTCGATTAAGACACGTCCGTTGTTGAATTGCATGAGGTGAGACTTTGAAGTACTGATCACATACTCCGGTAAGGCTTAACTTGGCTATTCTATTATGAGAATGGCTACTCACGCACTAGGAGTGGAGAGATGGTGAGAGTAGCATGTACCCATGTGGCAATGGGCTAGATTGGTGGAGTACTATATTCTCGGGTGGTGCAGACCCATTCTTGTTTTAGAGGATCTGAGGGTAGGTTGGTATATGTAGGTCAGTGACCTGCATATGTCGTGTGGTTGGGAATCCCCAGCTGGGTTATAATCGGTTCAAATCATCATTGCTCCTCGGTTATGGAGACTCAACTCACTGTTCATCATCGTAGTTAATAAATGAAACTTGAGGAAGATTTGAGAAAGGCTTTGATATGAAGTTCATGATCTCAATACAGATCATGGTAGATTCATATGTGATCTTGATGAGAGTTATATGTTGAAAGAAAGAATATTATGATGGAGCTTTTACGCAAAAGGACTTTGATTCTTGCTAAAGCCTTACCTTGAATCCCTGAGCATGCATTCCTGAGTATTATCTTTTATTACTTTAGTTAAGTCTTGTTGAGTACTTTTGTACTTAGGGTTCGTTAACCCTTGTTGCAGGTGAGCCTCATGGGTAGGTCTGTCTTGGACCGTGCTGCATGACTGTTGTTCAAATCAATGATAAGTAAATGTGTGACCCTTGGGCAGGGTACTTTCTTTGTGTGTTATATTTTATGTTACTAATGCCACTCCACTACTATGGTTTGTAATAATAATCGTACTTAGTTTGTGAAACAACTATTTTGTAAATTAAGTTATTGTAAGACTTCCGCTATTTTACTCTGATGTATATTAATGAATAAACTATTATAATACTTCAGTGACTCTGTAATGGGATCCTACTCAGAAAATCGTGGATGATTCGGGGTTCCCCGAGGACACCCGACAGTCTTCTTAAGTTACTGGGAATATATGCATAGTCATCAGAGGTCTTTGGACAGTGACAGGTGCATGTGGACCCTATAATTTAGGAGGTTCTGCCACAGAATGGTATCAGAGAGACCATTACAAAGGTTTTTGTAGTATTGTTTTACAAAACTTCAAAACGATTTGGGGACAAATAAATTTAACATGTTAATTTGGTCCAAATTGCTTTCGACTTATCTTAATTCATTCTCGCCATTCCTTATTTGATTAAAAAGGCTTTGTATGGTGGAGTAGTAATCTTATTATGCCCTATATAACAAGAACTATTGTTTATGTACTATAGGAGATTTGATGTTTAAGTTTTGTACGGACGATTCATGCATCATAATTAATCCACTTGTTACTTACTTTCCCTCTTAGTTTGGGTTGAGTAGTGTAATCCATCCTTGCTGCTCTTTAGACTTTTATCTGATTGTCTTACTGTTTTGAAATCTTGCTTTCTACAGTATGGCTCGTACTAAGATAACACCCCATAAGTCTGTTGGACCCAAAGGAGTTCCTCGTTACCAGCTTGCCCCTTGGAGTGATGATGCTAGCAGTAGCAGCTTTAGGCCTGATCCCTAGGCTAAGATATAGAGGCTTTCAGCAGAATTAGCACATGCTACTAGAGATAGAGCCTTGGATGCCATCTAGGTGGGAAAGTTATTGGATCAATTGAGGTGTCGCACCACCACTCATAAGAACTATGAGCGTATGTTAGTTCGTATGGTGGAAGGAAGAAATGAAGCTTGGCATAGAGAAGATGTAGCTAGAGCTCGAGCTCATGAGTTAGAGTTCTATGTAGAAGACTTAGAAGAATATTATACCAATCTACATGAAGAAGTACATAGGCTGAATAATCTCCTGAATCCAAATCATGAGCCCTAGGCAGATGCAATGGACCCAGGTGTCATCATAGCAGATGATGATGAACCAGAAGAGGAAGATCCAGAAGAAGTAGTGATGGTCAACGAAAGTGATAATGAAGATGGAAATGTTTCTAGGATGGATACCGGTCATGAGGTTTGATGTGATCAAGGAGAAAAGTAGAGTTGTAATATAGTGAGTTCTAGTCTAGTTGGGTAGTCTTGCTTAAGTGCAGACTTGTGTATAAATAAGTGAGCCCTGTGTAATATGTTTGTAGCAAGCTCTTTTAACAGTTCAATAAATGTTTGTGAGTAAAGTTTGGTTTGTCATGAACAGATGCGTCGCACTCGGGGTTCGACTATTCCTGGTTCTTTGCGAGACGAGGATGGTATTCCTAATCCACCACCAGTTCCACCAAATTTGGCTGATGCTATCGTAGCGCTGGTCAATGTGACAGTAGATAATGCTCGGTTGCTTCGAGAGTTAGCTCAAAGCAATCAGAATATGATGCAAGGGAACTGTGGTTGTAATTATCCAAGGCAAGAAGCTACATATGTTGACTTCATGGATACACTACCACCAGTATTTACCAAGGCTAACGAACCACTTGAAGCTGATGATTGGCTTCGTACCATGGAGCAGAAGTTTGACCTCATTCCATGTACTAAGTTTCAGAAGCCTGTTTTTGCTGCCCAACAGCTTAGAGGTGCAGCAGGTGCTTGGTGGGCGAACCTTGTGGCTATGCAACCAGCCGATATTCAGTTAACTTGGGCCAAGTTCCGCACTACTTTCCATGCCCATTATATTCCAGAGGGAGTTATGGCCATGAAGCTTGATGAGTTTCTTGCTTTAAAGCAAGGTGATCAGATAGTCATGTAGTATGTGGGCAAGTTCAATCACCTTTCATAGTATGCACCTGAACATGTTAACACAGATGCCAAGAAGAAGAAGTGGTTCATGCATGGCCTTAATACCAAACTTCAGACCATGATGACTACCTGCACCAATGTTACGTATCATGAGGCAGTTAACATTGCTATTGCTTCAGAGGAGAAATATCGGCAGCATAAGGAAATAAAGAAAAAGAAGAGTGTGCCATCCGGGTCTTACAGTGGCAATCAAAAGAGACAGAAGATAATCTATCATCTAGTGAATCACTATCGTCCTCCGCAGTTCCAAGCCGGTCAATAACCAAATGTTTGTCCTGCCATGACTTATCCAAACTCTCAATAGTCAAATGTTCCTGGTGTTCATGCTCCAACACCCCAAGGCCACAATTACCCATGTTTCAATTGTGGGAAGTCAGGTCATTTCTCTAGGGAATGTCCGTATCCTAAGCAGTACAATCCAAATTTTCAGAAAGCTCCTGGAAATCAACAACAGTGTCAAACTCAGGATAAGAACAACAACCAAAATGCTCAGAAGGGCAAAAATGAAAAGAAGACGGGGTGGGTTTTCTATACTCAAGCTGGGGAGATTCCAGAAGGGGAACCTGTGATGCTGGGTATGTTTCCTATCACTGATCATCCTACAGTTTTACTTTTTGATTCTGGTGCATCTCATACATTCATCAATAGAAACTTTGTCATAAAGCATGAAATTCCAATTGGGGAAACAAAGGAGAATTTTTATATACAGTCGCTCAGGGGACGTCTGTGTACTAAGGAAATGGTGTACCAGGTACCCATAAACCTGGGTGGGCACATTTTTCCCACTACCATGATTATTTTAAAAGATTAGGATATAGATGTGATCCTGGGTATGAATTGGATGTATCAGCATAAGGCTATTGTAGATACTTTAAATAGGACAATAAGGTTGAGTTTGCCAGACAGTAATTCTCAACTTCTTATCTAACTTCCAATCTTAAAGAGATCAGTGGAAAAAGTTTGTGCAACTTCCGTCAAAGAGATTAGAGATATCCCTGTAGTCTATGAATTTCTAGATGTTTTTCCATAAGATTTACTCGGTCTACCACCTGATAGGGATGTTTAGTTTAACATAGATCTAAAACCTAGAACAACTCCGATCTCTAGGAGAGCTTATAGGATGCCTCCCAAGGAATTAGCTGAGTTGAAGACTCAATTGCAAGAGTTGGTTAACAAAGGTTTTATCCAACCTAGTTCATCACCTTGGGGATGTCCTGCAATTTTTGTGAAAAAGAAAGATGAGACCCTGAGATTGTGTGTTGACTATCATCCATTGAATGAAGTGACAATTAAAAATAAGTATCCCTTACCTTGGATAGATTTACTTTTTGATCAATTGGCTAGAGCTAAGGTTTTCTCCAAGATTGATTTGAGGTCAGGATATCATCAAATCAAAATTAAGCCTGACGACATTCCCAAAACATCATTTACCACCAGATATGGATTATATGAGTACCTGGTAATGTCTTTTGGTTTGACAAATGCCCCAGCTCACTTCATGTATCCGATGAATTCAGTGTTCATGCCTGAGCTAGACAAGTTTGTAGTAGTCTTTATTGATGACATCTTAGTATATTCCAAGAACAAGAAAGAACATGCTGAACATCTCAGAGTTGTTCTGACATGCCTAAGAGAACATCAGTTATATGCCAAGTTCAGTAAGTGTGACTTTTGGTTAAAGGAAGTATAGTTCTTAGGGCATGTCTTGTCAGCTGAAGGAGTTGCAGTAGATCCAAGCAAAGTTAAGGATATAATAGATTGGAAACCACCAACCACTGTTCATTAGGTTCAAAGTTTTCTAGGAATGGCGGGTTACTACCGTCGTTTCATTCTAGATTTCTCTAGAATATCCAAGTCCATCACTGGATTGTTGAAAAACCAAGCCAAGTTTGTCTGGTCACCTGACTATGAAGAAGCTTTCCAGACTTTGAAGAGATTATTAACCACTGCACCAGTGTTAGCACAGCTAGATATCGAGAAGCCGTTCGACATTTATTGTGATGCTTCTGGTATTGGTATTTGGTGTGTATTGATGCAAGAAGGCCGAGTCATCGCCTATGCTTCCAGATAACTTAAGCGACATGAAGAACATTATCCAACCCATGATCTAGAGTTAGCAGCAGTTGTCCATGCTTTGAAGATTTGGCGGCATTACCTGCTTGGTAATACTTGCCATATTTATATAGATCACAAGAGTTTAAAGTATATCTTTACTCAATCGGAATTGAATATGCGGTAAAGAAGATGGTTAGAATTGATTAAAGATTATGACATGGAGGTGCATTACCATCCTGGTAAGGCAAATGTGGTTGTAGATGCACTCAGTTGTAAGAGTCATTGCAATGGCCTGGCAGTAAAAACAATGGATATGATTTTATGTCAAGAGATGGAAAAGTTGAATATAGAGATAATTCAACAAGGTAGTTTGACCAATATAACTGTTGAATCAACTATTCGAGACCAGACAATTGCCGCTCAGAAAGAAAACAAGGGTATAGCCCATATCAAAGAAAGTCAGGAAGGGAAAAGCAGCATGCTTCAGAATAAATGATGCAGGTGTGCTATGGTTCAAGAATCATTTAGTGGTACCAAAGGTTCCTGAGTTGCAACAGTTAATTCTTGAAGAAGCACATACAACTAGGTTATCTGTCCATCCGGGAAGTAATAAGATGTACCATAACTTGAAACAGAGATTCTGGTGGACTAAAATGAAGATAGAGATTGCTCGATATATAGCCAAGTGTGATACTTGTCAAAGAGTAAAAGTTATACATTTGAGGTCCGCTGGAGAGCTACAGCCATTTCCTATTCTAGCTTAGAAGTGGGAGGATATTAGTGTGGACTTTATCGTCGGTCTACCCAAGACATCAAAAGGTTTTGACTCAATATGGGTTATTGTAGATAGACTAACTAAGTCAGCACATTTTCTTCCAGTCAAGAGTATATATCCTACTATCCAATATGCCAAGATGTATTTAGCGAGAATCGTGAGCTTACATGGTATACCAAAGACCATTGTGTCAGATAGAGGCACACAATTTTTTTTCCAACTTTTGGAAACAATTGCATGCTTCGTTGGGTACTAAACTTCTATATAGTACAGCTTATCGTCCATAGACTGATGGTCAGACTGAAAGATTAAATCAAATACTCAAAGATTTGTTAAGGTGTTGTGTCCTTAACTATTCCAATAAGTGGGATGAATGTTCGCCTTAGGTTGAGTTCTCGTACAACAATAGTTATCAAGAGAGCATTAAGATGGCTCCGTTTGAAGCACTCTATGGTTGTAGATGCAGAACATCACTAAATTGGTCTGAACCTAGGGAAAGATGGTTCTTTGGAGTTGACCTTGTGAAAGAAACGGAAGAGAAGGTTAGGCAGATACAAAGTAATTTGAAGATAGCTCAGTCCTGACAAAAGAGTTATGCGGATAAACGACATAGACCATTGGTGTTTAACAAGGGAGATTTTGTATATCTAAAAGTATCACCAATGAAGGGAGTCACCCCTTTTGGTGTTAAAGGCAAGTTGGCACCTCATTATATTGGACCATTTCAAATTTTGGAGAGGTGTGGAAAGGTGGCATATCGCTTGAAATTACCAGAACATCTCTCAGTTGTACATGATGTGTTCCATGTTTCTCAATTAAAGAAATGTCTTTGAGTGCCTGACCAGAATGTTGAGGTTGAAGGAGTTGAACTTGAACCTGATTTGACCTATTCCGAATATCCTATCTGAGTTTTGGATTAGAAAGATCGTGTCACTCGAAGGAGGACAATCAAATTCTATAAGATACAATGGAATCAACATTCCAAAGAAGAAGCTACTTGGGAATCCAAAGATTACTTGCTAGAAATTTTTCTAGAATTTCTTATGTCAATATAGAATAATGTTAGTTGAGCTCTATCGTTGCAAATCAAATTTGTAAAGGGACCTTCGCTGTTTTATGAACATGTTTTGGATGTTTTTGGATTGACACATTTCCTTTTCCATTACTTACCCTCGGACTTTAAATCTTGGGACAAGATTTCTTTTAGGGGGAAAGATTGTAACACCTCTGGTGTTTAAACCCTAAAACATGCCATGTCCTCAAATGCATCGCACATCATTCATGTGGTAGTGAAAACTTTGTTATGCATCCACTAAAACAAGTTTACTTTTATGTTATATGTGTTGACTTGTATGGTTTGAATCAAGTTCAAAATCTTTGTATTGATTTGGAATTTCCGAAAACCCTAATTTTCAGCATTTAAATTCTACCCTAAAAACCTACTTCAAAATCTAAGCACATTTTGGGGTTAAGCCTAAAAGGAAAAGTGTAGAGATTGTCATTTTGTACAAAGTTGGTTTTTGGAGTTTTCAAAGTTGTTATATAAATTTTGAAGTAATTTGAAAAGGAGATATGTTCTTAAAGTGTCCCCTTTTGATTTTAAACTTACATTTCAAAATGTAGACATAATTTGGGTATGGTTATTAAAGAAAAGTTGTAGAACTTTAAATTTGGAACAACTTTTATTTTTGGAGATTTTTGAGTTAACATATAAATTTGGGAGTAATTTGGGAAATTATGAGAGTGGCAATTCTATAAATATAGTGAACAGTACCCACGGGCGACACCTCACCGTCGGTGAGCTTCCTCGGCGTTCCAATCGCGCCCGTGGCCTTCTTCGACGCCATGCTGGTGTGGAGAAGCTGCTGCGTGTTGTCTTCGTGTGCCTTGACCGTGCTATAAAGGTCGAGACGCCGTCGTCGTCGCTCTTTCTCCTTCCTCTGCTTTTCCCATCGCCACCGCCCAACTCCATCGAGCTCGTGCCATTGCCGTAGTGTCTTTCCAGTCTTGACAAAGCTTGCCATAGCTTCGTCTACTCCTTGCGAACCCAGCCAACTAGTCCTAGGTGCTTGACTTCGCCGAGTTTCGTTGCACGCCATCGTTCTTCCTCGTGGCTGGCAGCATAGCCGTCGACCTCGATTCACCATGGCCAGCGCTCTACGGTCTGTCCCTGCCCTTGCTAAGCATATCTTCAGCTTCACCATGTTGCTCTAGTGCTCTATGGCCTTTTGATTGATCCTTTTGTCCACCACAGCCACTGGAACACTGTCGTCGATGTAGCTTGCACTGTCGTGTCTACTGTGATCATCGACCTGCTTCTCCGTTGCTCATCCGGTTCAGCCAGCAGCTCAAGTGTGTTTGGGGTGAGCTCCTGAGTCTTCCCGAGCCTTGTGTTTAACCGCTACTAGCCTCCTTTCAACGACATGCCACAGCCGCGCCGTCATGGCTGCCATGGCCGGCGTCGAGGGTCCAGGCCATAATTGGTGTAGCTTGTACCTCTAACCGAACCGCCGTGAGTAGGGGATCATGGTAGTACCTTGGCCGTCGCCAGAGACCTCGCCGTCGGCGAGAAATCGCTGGTCAGAGGGCTCACCGCCGTGGTCAGCGAGGACTGACGGGTGGGGTCACCCTGTCAGTGACTCTGTATTTGAAAAAAATGAATTTTTCTATTTTGCATAATTAAATGAATAGTGCTATGATTTGTTATTTTTGTATAGAATTAATTAGAGCTCCAAAAATTATGAAAATTTTTGTGTGACCTCTCTCAGATGTAAAATATTTAGTAAAAATATTAAATGTTATTTTTCAGTAATGTTTGAATGTAATAAAAATTGCTCAAATTAATTAATAAATGAGTTCCATGATTTTTCATTGCTTATATAATTATCCAAAAAATATGAAAATTGTTTTGCCACTTAGTTATCATATTATGAATCTTCACAAAAAGTTTGAGCTCATTTGGAAGAAGTTGATTTATTTCATAATTTTGAAATAAATAATTAATTCATAAAAGCAAATAATAAACCTTAATGACTTAGGTTCTGTTTGATTTTTGGATTGAGTGATGACCTTGGGTCATTAGTATAAAATAATTCTTGATACTTAAAGTAAGTGTTTGATTTTATGAAAATGTTTTGTTAGTTGTTGGTCTGCAACTGTACCACGAAGGAAAGTTGTATTCCAGTTATTAAATTTTGTATCCATTGTCATGCATCATGTTTTATATCGCGCATCATTTTAAACATGGTATTGTTACTACATGTAGTGAACAAAAGTGAGAACATGGTAGTTAACCAAGTTGTCAAGGAAGTTAATCCACCTATTGAGGTCGGGTTTGATATCCGCGGAACATCCTCGGAACCTGACTTTTCCGACAACCAAGGCAAGCCGCAGATGCATTTAAACCTACCTTATGTTTTACAAATTTATATCGCTTTTGCTTTTCTATACTGCATTAAGTGATTAGGTGTTGAGTGAAAACCTAATTGGTGCATTACCAACCTTGTTTTTCCATATCAACCTTGTTACCCGTTTCAATCCGAGGATGTCTATTTATGCTTAGCCATGCTAAGAACAATAAAAGTCAGGTGATTACCAGTCACCTACGAGATATAAATGGTTTCTTGGATACGACTGGTTATTTATGTTAGCATGAGATATGAGCATGTGGAGTAATAAATCTAGACCAGGCGGACTCGGTATATAGGAGCCACAAGACATGGAGGTCTTGTGAGCAGGTTCTTTCCGCATGTGTCGATTAAGACACGTCCGTTGTTGAATTGCATGAGGTGAGACTTTGTAGTACTGATCACATACTCCGGTAAGCCTTAACTTGGCTATTCTATTATGAGAATGGCTACTCACGCACTAGGAGTGGAGAGATGGCGAGAGTAGCGTGTACCCATGTGGTAATGGGCTGGATTGGTGGAGTACTGTATTCTCGGGTGGTGCGGACCCATTCTTGTTTTAGAGGATCTGAGGGTAGGTTGGTATATATAGGTCAGTGACCTGCATATGTCATGTGGTTGGGAATCCCCAGCTGGGTTATAATTGGTTCGAATCATCGTTGCTCCTCGGTTATGGAGACTCAACTCACTGTTCATCATCATAGTTAATAAATGAAACTTGAGGAAGATTTGAGAAAGGCTTTGATATGAAGTTCATGATCTCAATATGGATCATGGTAGATTCATATGTGATCTTGATGAGAGTTATATGTTGAAAGAAAGAATATTATGATGGAGCTTTTACGCAAAAGGACTTTGATTCTTGCTAAAGCTTTACCTTGAATCCCTGAGCCTGCATTCCTGAGTATTATCTTTTATTACTTTAGTTAAGTCTTGTTGAGTACTTTTGTACTTAGGGTTCGTTAACCCTTGTTGCAGGTGAGCCTCATGGGTAGGTCTGTCTTGGACCGTGCTGCATGACTGTTGTTCAAATCAATGATAAGTAAATGTGTGACCCTTGGGCAGGGTACTTTCTTTGTGTGTTATATTTTATGTTACTAATGCCACTCCACTACTATGGTTTGTAATAATAATCGTACTTAGTTTGTGAAACAACTGTTTTGTAAATTAAGTTATTGTAAGACTTCCGCTATTTTACTCTGATGTATATTGATGAATAAACTATTGTAATACTTCAATGACTCTGTAATGGGATCCTACTTGGAAAATTGTGGATGATTCGGGGTTCCCTGAAGACACCCAACAGTCTTCTTAAGTTACCGGGAACATATGCATAGTCGTCAGAGGTCTTTGGACAGTGACAGGTGCATGTGGACCCTATAATTTAGGAGGTTCTGCCACAGAATGGTATCAGAGAGACCATTACAAAGGTTTTTGTAGTATTGTTTTACAAAACTTCAAAACAATTTGGGGACAAATAAATTTAACATGTTAATTTGGTCCAAATTGCTTTTGACTTATCTTAATTCATTCTCACCATGCCTTATTTGATTAAAAAGGCTTTGTATGGTGGAGTAGTAATCTTATTATGCCCTATATAACAAGAACTATTGTTTATGTACTATAGGAGATTTGATGTTTAAGTTTTGTACGGACGATTCATGCATCATAATTAATCCACTTGTTACTTACTTTCCCTCTTAGTCTGGGTTGAGTAGTGTAATCCATCCTTGCTGCTCTTTAGACTTTTATCTGATTGTCTTACTGTTTTGAAATCTTGCTTTCTATAGTATGGCTCGTACTAAGATAACACCCCATAAGTCTATTGGACCCAAAGGAGTTCCTCGTCACCAGCTTGCCCCTTGGAGTGACGATGCTAGCAGTAGCAGCTTTAGGCCTGATCCCTAGGCTAAGATATAGAGACTTTCAGCAGAATTAACACATGCTACTAGAGACAGAGCCTTGGATGCCATCTAGGTGGGCAAGTTATAGGATCAATTGAGGTGTCGCACCACCACTCATAAAAACTGTGAGCGTATGTTAGTTCGTATGGTGGAAGGAAGAAATGAAGCTTGGCATAGAGAAGATGTAGCTAGAGCCCGAGCTCATGAGTTAGAGTTCTATGTAGAAGACTTAGAAGAATATTATACCAATCTACATGAAGAAGTACATAGGCTGAATAATCTCCTGAATCCAAATCATGAGCCCTAGGCAGATGCAATGGACCCAGGTGTCATCATAGCAGATGATGATGAACCAGAAGAGGAAGATCCAGAAGAAGTAGTGATGGTCAACGAAAGTAATAATGTAGGTGGAAATGTTTCTAGGATGGATACCGGTCATGAGGTTTGATGTGATCGAGGAGAAAAGTAGAGTTGTAATATAGTGAGTTCTAGTCTAGTTGGGTAGTCTTGCTTAAGTGCAGACTTATGTATAAATAAGTGAGCCCTGTGTAATATGTTTATAGCAAGCTCTTTTAACAGTTCAATAAATGTTTGTGAGTAAAGTTTGGTTTGTCATGAACAGATGCATCGCACTCGGGGTTCGACTATTCCTGGTTCTTCACAAGACGAGGATGGTATTCCTGATCCACCACCAGTTCCACTAAATTTGGCTGATGCTATCGCAGCGCTGGTCAATGTGACAGTAGATAATGCTCGGTTGCTTCGGGAGTTAGCTCAAAGCAATTAGAATATGATGCAAGGGAACCATGGTTGTAATTATCCAAGGCAAGAAGCTACATATGTTGACTTCATGGATACACAACCACCAGTATTTACCAAGGCTAATGAACCACTTGAAGCTGATGATTGGCTTCGTACCATGGAGCAGAAGTTTGACCTCATTCCATGTACTAAGTTTTAGAAGCCTATTTTTGCTGCCCAATAGCTTAGAGGTGCAGTAGGTGCTTGGTGGGCAAACCTTGTGGCTATGCAACCAGCCGGTATTCAGTTAACTTGGGCCGAGTTTCACACTACTTTCCATGCCCATTATATTTCGGAGGGAGTTATGGCCATGAAGCTTGATGAGTTTCTTGCTTTAAAGCAAGGTGATCAGACAGTCATGTAGTATGTGGGCAAGTTCAATCACCTTTCACAGTATGCACCTGAACATGTTAACATAGATGCCAAGAAGAAGAAGTGGTTCATGCGTGGCCTTAATACCAAACTTCAGACCATGATGACTACCTGCACCAATGTTACGTATCATGAGGCAGTTAACATTGCTATTGCTTCAGAGGAGAAATATCGGCAGCATAAGGAAATAAAGAAAAAGAAGAGTGTGCCATCTGGGTCTTATAGTGGCAATAAAAAGAGACAGAAGATAATCTATCATCCAGTGAATCACTATCGTCCTCCTTATCGTCCTTCGCAGTTCCAAGCTGGTCAACAACCAAATGTTTGTCCTGCCGTGACTTATCCAAACTCTCAATAGTCAAATGTTCTTGGTGTTCATGCTCCAACACCCCAAGGCCACAATTACCCATGTTTCAATTGTGGGAAGTCAGGTCATTTCTCTAGGGAATGTCCGTATCCTAAGCAGTACAATCCAAATTTTCAGAAAGCTCCTGGAAATCAACAACAGTGTCAAACTCAGGACAAGAACAACAACCAAAATGCTCAGAAGGGCAAAAATGAAAAGAAGACGGGGCGGGTTTTCTATACTCAAGCTGGGGAGATTCCAGAAGGGGAACCTGTGATGCTAGGTATGTTTCCTATCGCCGATCATCCTGCAGTTTTACTTTTTGATTCTGGTGCATCTCATACATTCATCAATAGAACCTTTGTCATAAAGCATGAAATTCCAATTGGGGAAACAAAGGAGAATTTTTATATATAGTCACTCGGGGGATGTCTATGTACTAAGGAAATGGTGTACCAGGTACCCATAAACCTGGGTGGGCACATTTTTCCCACTACCATGATTATTTTAAAAGATCAGGATATAGATGTGATCCTAGGTATGAACTGGATGTATCAGCATAAGGCTATTATAGATACTTTAAATAGGACAATAAGGTTGAGTTTGCTAGACAGTAATTCTCAACTTCTTATCTAACTTCCAATCTTAAAGAGATCAATGGAAAAAGTATGTGCAACTTCCGTCAAAGAGATTAGAGATATCCCTATAGTCTATGAATTTCCAGATGTTTTTCCATAAGATTTACTCGGTCTACCACCTGATAGGGATGTTCAGTTTAACATAGATCTAAAACCTAGAACAACTCCGATCTCTAGGAGAGCTTATAGAATGCCTCCCAAGGAATTAGCTAAGTTGAAGACTCAATTGCACGAGTTGGTTAACAAAGGTTTTATCCAACCTAGTTCATCACCTTAGGGATGTCCTGCATTTTTTGTGAAAAAGAAAGATAAGACCCTGAGATTGTGTGTTGACTATCATCTATTGAATGAAGTGACAATTAAAAATAAGTATCCCTTACCTTGGATAGATTTACTTTTTGATCAATTGGCTGGAGCTAAGGTTTTCTCCAAGATTGATTTGAGGTCAGGATATCATCAAATCAAAATTAAGCCTGACGACATTCCCAAAACAGCATTTACCACCAGATATGGATTATATGAGTACCTGGTAATGTCTTTTGGTTTGACAAATGCCCCAGCTCACTTCATGTATCTGATGAATTCAGTGTTCATGCCTGAGCTAGACAAGTTTGTAGTAGTCTTTATTGATGACATCTTAGTATATTCCAAGAACAAGAAAGAACATGCTGAACATCTCAGAGTTGTTCTGACACGCCTAAGAGAACATCAGTTATATGCCAAGTTCAGTAAGTGTGACTTTTGGTTAAAGGAAGTACAGTTCTTAGGGCATGTCTTGTCAGCTGAAGGAGTTGCAGTAGATCCAAGCAAAGTTAAGGATATACTAGATTGGAAACCACCAACCACTATTCATTAGGTTCAAAGTTTTCTAGGAATGGCGGGTTACTACTATCGTTTCATTCTAGATTTCTCTAGAATATCCAAGTCCATCACTGGATTGTTGAAAAACCAAGCCAAGTTTGTTTGGTCACCTGACTGTGAAGAAGCTTTCCATACTTTGAAGAGATTATTTACCACTGCACCAGTGTTAGCACAGCTAGATATCGAGAAGCCGTTCGACGTTTATTGTGATGCTTCTGGTATTGGTATTTGGTGTGTATTGATGCAAGAAGGCCGAGTCATCGCCTATGCTTCCAGACAACTTAAGCAACATGAAGAACATTATCCAACCCATGATCTAGAGTTAACAGCAGTTGTCCATGCTTTGAAGATTTGTTGGCATTACCTACTTGGTAATACTTGCCATATTTATACAGATCACAAGAGTTTAAAGTATATCTTTACTCAATCGGAATTGAATATGCGGCAAAGAAGATGGTTAGAATTGATTAAAGATTATGACATGGAGGTGCATTACCATCCTGGTAAGGCAAATGTGGTTGCAGATGCACTCAGTTGTAAGAGTCATTGCAATGGCCTGGCAGTAAAAACAATGGATATGATTTTATGTCAAGAGATGGAAAAGTTGAATATAGAGATAATTCAACAAGGTAGTTTGACCAATATAACTGTTGAATCAACTATTCGAGACCAGATAATTGTCGCTCAGAAAGAAAACAAGGGTATAGCCCATATCAAAGAAAGTTAGGAAGGGAAAAGTAGCATGCTTCAGAATAAATGATGCAGGTGTGCTATGGTTCAAGAATCATTTAGTGGTACCAAAGGTTCCTGAGTTGCGACAGTTAATTCTTGAAGAAGCACATACAACCAGGTTATCTGTCCATCCGAGAAGTAATAAGATGTACCATGACTTGAAACAGAGATTCTGGTGGACTAAAATGAAGATAGAGATTGCTCGATATATAGCCAAGTGTGATACTTGTCAAAGAGTAAAAGTTATACATTTGAGGTCCGCTGGAGAGCTACAGCCATTTCCTATTCTAGCTTGGAAGTGGGAGGATATTAGTATGGACTTTATCGTTGGTCTACCCAAGACATCAAAAGGTTTTGACTCAATATGGGTTATTGTAGATAGACTAACTAAGTCAGCACATTTTCTTCCAGTCAAGAGTATATATCCTACTACCCAATATGCCAAGATGTATTTAGCGAGAATCATGAGCTTACATGGTATACCAAAGACCATTGTGTTGGATAGAGGCACACAATTTGTTTCCAACTTTTGGAAACAATTGCATGCTTCGTTGGATACCAAACTTCTGTATAGTATAGCTTATCATCCATAGACTGATGGTCAGACTAAAAGATTAAATCAAATACTCAAAGATTTGTTAAGGTGTTGTGTCCTTAACTATTCCAATAAGTGGGATGAATGTTCACCTTAGGCTGAGTTCTCGTACAACAATAGTTATCAAGAGAGCATTAAGATGGCTCTGTTTGAAGCACTCTATGGTCGTAGATGCAGAACATCACTAAATTGGTCTGAACCTGGGGAAAGATGGTTCTTTGGAGTTGACCTTATGAAAGAAATAGAAGAGAAGGTTAGGCAGATACAAAGTAATTTGAAGATAGCTCAGTCCTGACAAAAGAGTTATGCGGATAAACGACATAGACCATTGGTGTTTAACAAGGGAGATTTTGTATATCTAAAAGTATCACCAATGAAGGTAGTTACCCATTTTGGTGTTAAAGGCAAGTTGGCACCTCGTTATATTGGACCATTTCAAATTTTGGAGAGGTGTGGAAAGGTGGCATATCACTTGAAATTACTAGAACATCTCTCAGTTGTACATGATGTGTTCCATGTTTCTCAATTAAAGAAATGTCTTTGAGTGCCTGACCAGAATGTTGAGGTTGAAGGAGTTGAACTTGAACCTGATTTGACCTATTCCAAATATCCTATCTGAGTTTTGGATTAGAAAGATCGTGTCACTCGAAGGAGGACAATCAAATTCTACAAGATACAATGGAATCAACATTCCAAAGAAGAAGCTACTTGGGAATCCAAAGATTACTTGCTAGAAATTTTTCTAGAATTTCTTACGTCAGTATAGAATAATGTTAGTTGAGCTCTATCGTTGCAAATCAAATTTGTAAAGGGACCTTTGCTATTTTATGAACATGTTTTGGATGTTTTTGGATTGACACATTTCCTTTTCCATTACTTACCCTCGGACTTTAAATCTTGGGACGAGATTTCTTTTAGGGGGAAAGATTGTAACACCTATGGTGTTTAAACCCTAAAACATGCCATGTCCTCATATGCATCGCACATCATTCATGTGGTAGTGAAAACTTTGTTATGCATCCACTAAAACAAGTTTACTTTTATGTTATATGTGTTGACTTGTATGGCTTGAATCAAGTTCAAAATCTTTGTATTGATTTGGAATTTCCGAAAACCCTAATTTTCAGCATTTAAATTCTACCCTGAAAACCTAATTCAAAATCTAAGCACATTTTGGGGTTAAGCCTAAAAGGAAAAGTGTAGAGATTGTCATTTTGTAGAAAGTTGGTTTGTGGAGTTTTCAAAGTTGTTATATAAATTTTGAAGTAATTTGAAAAGGAGATATGTTCTTAAAGTGTCCCCTTTTGATTTTAAACTTGCATTTCAAAATGTAGACATAAATTGGGTATGGTTATTAAAGTAAAGTTGTAGAACCTTAAATTTGGAACAACTTTTATTTTTGGAGATTTTTGAGTTAACATATAAATTTGGGAGTAATTTGGGAAATTATGAGAGTGGCAATTCTATAAATATAGTGAACAGTACCCACAGGCGACACCTCACTGTCGGTGAGCTTCCTCGGCGTTCCAGTCGCGCCCGTGGCCTTCTTCGATGCCATGCTGGCGTGGAGAAGCTGCTGCGCGTCGTCTCCGTGTGCCTTGACCATGCTATAAAGGCCGGGACGCCGTCGTCGTCACTCTTTCTCCTTCCTCTGCTTTTCCCATCGCCACCGCCCAACTCCGTCGAGCTCGTGCCATCACCGTAGTGTCTTTCCAGTCTTGACAAAGCTTGCCATAGCTTCATCTACTCCTTGTGAACCCAGCCAACTGGTCCTAGGCGCTTGACTTCGCCGAGTTTCATTGCACGCCGCCGTTCTTCCTCATGGCCGGCAGCATCGCCGTTGACCTCGATTCACCATGGCCAGCGCTCTACGGTCTGTCCCTGCCCTTGCTAAGCATATCTTCAGCTTCACCATGTTGCTCTGGTGCTCTATGGCCTTTTGATTGATCCTTTTGTCCACCACAGCCACCGGAACATAGCCGTTGATGTAGCTTGCACTGTCGTGTCTGCTGTGATCATCGACCTGCTTCTCCGTTGCTCATCCGGTTCAGCCAGCAGCTCAAGCGTGTTTGGGGTGAGCTCCTGAGTCTTCCCGAGCCTTGTGTTTAACCGCTACTAGCCTCCTTTCATCGACATGCCGCAGCCGCGCCATCGTGGCCGCCATGGCCGGTGTCGAGGGTCTAGGCCATAATTGGTGTAGCTTGTACCTCTAACCGAACCGCCGTGAGTAGGGGATCATGGTAGTACCTTGGCCGTCGCTGGAGACCTCGCCACCGGCGAGAAATCACCGGTCAGAGGGCTCACCGCCATGGTCAGTGAGGACTGACGGGTGGGGTCACCCTGTCAATGACTCTGTATTTGAAAAAAAATGATTTTTTCTATTTTGCAGAATTAAATGAATAGTGCTATGATTTGTTATTTTTGTATAGAATTAATTAGAGCTCCAAAAATTATGAAAATTTTTGTGTGACCTCTCTCAGATGTAAACTATTTAGTAAAAATATTAAATGTTATTTTTCAGTATTGTTTGAATGTAATAAAAATTGCTCAAATTAATTAATAAATGAGTTCCATGATTTTTCATTGCTTATATAATTATCCAAAAATTATGAAAATTGTTTTGCCACTTAGTTATCATATGATGAATCTTCACAAAAAGTTTGAGCTCATTTGGAAGAAGTTGATTTATTTCGTAATTTTGAAATAAATAATTAATTCATAAAAGCAAATAATAAACCTTAATGACTTAGGTTCTGTTTGATTTTTGGATTGAGTGATGACCTTGGGTCATTAGTATAAAATAATCCTTGATACTTAAAGTAAGTGTTTGAATTTATGAAAATGTTTAGTTAGTTGTTTGTCTGCAACTGTACCACGAAGGAAAGTTGTATTCCAGTTATTAACTTTTGTATCCATTGTCATGCAACATGTTTTATATCGCGCATCATTTTGAACATGGTATTGTTACTACGTGTAGTGAACAAAAGTGAGAACGTGGTAGTTAACCAAGTTGTCGAGGAAGTTAATCCACCTGTTGAGGTCGGGTTTGATATCTATGGAATATCCCCGGAACCTGACTTTTCCGACAACCAAGGCAAGCCCTGGATGCATTTAAACCTACCTTGTGTTTTACATATTTATATCTCTTTTGCTTTTCTATACTGCTTTAAGTGATTAGAAGTTGAGTGAAAACCTAATTGGTGCATTACCAACCTTGTTTTTCCATATCAACCTTGTCACCCGTTTCAATCCGAGGATGTCTATTTATGCTTAGCCATGCTTAGAACGATAAAAGTCGGGTGATTACCGGTCACCTACGAGATATAAATGGTTTCTTGGATACGACTGGTTATTTATGTTAGCATGAGATATGAGCATGTGGAGTAATAAATCTAGACCCGGTGGACTCGGTGTATGGGAGCCACAAGACATGGAGGTCTTGTGAGCAGGTTCTTTCCGCCTGTGTCGATTAAGACACATCCATTATTGAATTGCATGAGGTGAGACTTTGTAGTACTGATCTGTAAGCCTTAACTTGGCTATTCTATTATGAGAATGGCTACTCGCGCACTAGGAGTGGAGAGATGGCGAGAGTAGCATGTAACCACATGGCAATGGGCTGGATTGGTGGCGTACTGTATTCTCGGGTGGCGTGGACCCGTTCTTGTTTTCGAGGATCTGAGGGTAGGTTGGTATATCTAGGTCAGGGACCTACATATGTCGTGTGGTTGGGAATCCCCAGCTGGGTTATAATCGGTTCAAATAGTCGTTGCTCCTCGGTTATGGAGACGCAACTCACTGTTCATCATCGTAGTTAATAAATGAAATTTGAGGAAGATTTGAGAAAGGGTTTGATATGAAGTTCATGATCTCAATACGGATCATGGCAGATTCATATGTGATCTTGATGAGAGTTTTATGTTGAAAGAAAGAATATTATGATAGAGCTTTTACGCAAAAGGACTTTGATTCTTACTAAAGCCTTACCTTGAATCTCCGAGCTTGCATTCCTGAGTATTATCTTTTGTTACTTCGGTTAAGTCTTGTTGAGTACTTTTGTACTCAGGGTTCGTTAACCCTTGTTGCTGGTGAGCCTCATGGACAGGTCTATCTTGGACCGTGCTGCATGACTGTTGTTCAAATCGATGATAAGTAAATGTGTGACCCTTGGGCAGGGTACTTTCTTTGTGTGTTATATTTTATGTTACTAATGCCACTCCACTACTATGGTTTGTAATAATAATCATACTTAGTTTGTGAAACAACTGTTTTGTAAATTAAGTTATTGTAAGATTTCCGCTATTTTACTCTGATGTATATTAATGAATAAACTGTTGTAATACTTCAATGACTCTAATGGGATCCTGCTCGGAAAATCATGGATGATTCGGGGTTCCCTGAGGACACCCGACAGTCTTCTTAAGTTACCAGGAATATATGCATAGTCGTCAGAGGTCTTTGGATAGTGACAGGTGCATGTGGACCCTATAATTTAGGAGGTTCTGCCACACATGTGGACAACTTATTTACTTAGAATCTAATTTCTTATCCTTAGCTTGACGGTACTTACGTCTTGCCAAGGTTTTGCCTAGTAAAACTTTTATGGTCAAATATTCATCAATCAGTGTTGGACAGAATGAGAAACATAAGGTATATAAGTCTCAAAAACAAGCTTTATAAACTAGTCTTATCAGCGTTGGCCAGAATAAACTAGAACAAGAAACTTGGTGAGCATGCAAAACACTAATCAGCTTTGGCCAAAAATAGTAAAAGCAAGTCATACTTCAATTAGAGACTAATGTTGGGCTGATGGACAAAATTAGTATAATTTTCTTTTATTTCTCAAGTTTCATGCTTTATAATCTTATTGAATAGAGCATCTCTTTCGTGACAAGACCGTCCATTCTCCCCTTCGAAATGTGGCTTAATAGTAGTGACATAATTTCGACAAGGTCTCATCATCTTGACTTATGGTTAACTTAAAGACAAAACTAACATAAAGAAAACTCATATTACAGAAAATAAATTTCTTTGCCAACTAATAAGATAAATTATAATGGAATAAATTTGATGATGTATCCATAAACTCCAAACTCAAGACAATTTGTTCAGAATACAATGGATTTATCAAAACTAAGATAACTTATGCATCATCAAAAGCTAAACTTAAATCTGATCTAATGCGAAGCTCCAAGGCTCGACTTCATATTTATTCCATCAATGGCTTCTTAGACTTTGCTCCCCTTTCTTCCCTTTCACTTATGGTTGGCAAGACCTGAGGAGAAATGAAGACATGCATCGTTGCACCTTAGTTAATCCACCATATGTTGGGAACATATCTTAACTAAAACTTATGAGACAACTTAAGTTACCTGTCTTTTGAAGCCATTCTTACATTTATCATCAATTTGGTAACTTGCAAAATTTACAGACTATTGAAAACTTATCATTTTGAGCATGTTTGTTAAAGTAACTTATCAAAAAGGAAAACCTTTCTAAAGTATGCTCTTATGGAGCTGTGAAGCTCTTTAGCACTTAATTTCATGTTCTTTTCATTAGAAAGGAACCTCCTGATTATGTTAACTGAGAGCGACCATTTAATAATCATTTTGGCAATTCTGTCGGATTTCTGCCATTTTTCTAATTTTAGAATGTGCTCCTTCATCCTCTCAGCATAGTACACACAAATAGGAGAAGGAGCACGTGTTTTTTTCCTCATGAAGCACATAATCAAGGTTCAGCTCCTTGAGAATGGCATGCACCTGATTATTCCAAGTAGAAAAATTAGTACAACTTAGGGGTTCTATTTTACTTATATAGTCTGCATAATTTACTAAAAAAATTTGAAGCAAAATAATGTCTCAATTAGTAAGTTGTATATAAGATGTACTTAAAGCATGAAGTTAAAAAACGTCTTTTGATCCCGGCTTAAGACATTATATAAGCATGAAGTTAAAAGACATGTTATATAAGATGTACTTAAAGCATGAAGTTAAAAAACATGTCGAGACTTTAATAATGTCTTAAACATGAAGTTAAGGAGGCTCTCTTTTACGGTACAGTTTTTTACTCATGTCTTTTGATCCCGGCGAGCCTAAAATGACTAGACCAATGATTCCTGCTGGCACGCTCTAGGCTACCTGCTATAGTAATAGTAAAAAACAAAAAGAGTTGGAAAATTAAAGAATCCATCCACGGCATCCAAGAGATAATGACACGCGCGTTCACTAATAAGCTCTCGACAGTGACCTAGTAATAACAATAATAGTCGTTTGATAGTTATCTAAGCTCATTCCAGCCACTGCACATTTTTGCGTGCGAGCGTAAATAAAATTATATAAATTTTTTTCGTGAGCGGGGTTTAGCCCGTATTTCATTAAGGCCCTGTTCGGCTTACCCCATATTCGGCTTGTTCGGTTTCTTTTTTCAGCCGGAACAGTATTTTCAGTCAGTTTCAGTCAAGTTTCAGACCAACGAACGGGGCCTAAGAAGGCAAGAGTTTAAACGTTACATATCGGCACAATCTCACTGGCAAGACACAGGGGAGATTGACCGGCAATATTACAAAAAAGGACTATACGACCATACTATTATGCGAGACCAAAGACAAGGATCTCAAGTGGCCTACACGACACTCTCGGCCGCCACGCGTATGCTCCGCCTACTAGGGAAAAACACGCGCATTGCCTCCTTCTTCGAGGGCGACAACGGCGGTGTAAATGCCTTCTGGAACTCTTCAAAGGACGCCTCATTGGGCAACTCAGTTTCGACCTCAAAACCCAAACGCTTCAGATTTTTGGGCTCTGAACTTGCTCTTTGCTGCAAGGCGTGCACTCCTCTCGGGGACAAATCCTTCATCGTCGTCGTCACCTCTCCCCCAGGATCTTTGTGATCCGAAGCCTAGGTGGCGACGAAAGGATAGGCTGCTGCAATGGCTTCTTGAAAGCGTTGATGAAAGTGTCGATCGACATGGTTGAGGCTGCGCTTCCGGGTGTGACCGCACGTGCGACGTCATCCACGGGCGGCATGAGGACATGCTCAACGATCTATGACTCATGGCCGGTGCTTGCGGCCACACATCGACGTCCGGTTGTGGTTGCGCGATCGTATTCGGCGCGCTGTCTTGATCATTGCCAAAAGATGAACAGCTAGGCGGGCAGAGGGTCCGCGTGACCGGAGGCATGACCGACAACCGAGCAGCAAGCTTTGCCTCTAGCTCCATCGGGTCCTGCGCGGGCTCAACGCGGTACGTGTGGTCAGGCACGTCGAGCTTGATCCCGTCGGCACTGCCGGGGTCGTGCCCGTCTGCGGCAGCATCGACGAACCAGCTACGGCGCGGCTATGTGGATGGACCCCGGTTGGCGCGATCTAGCCAACTACTAACGCTGGCCATGCCCTCCGACACATGGTACACCGAGGAAAGGTGCGCCCGAACCTCTGCTGACGAGATGGCTAGTGGTTCCCACTAGCGAGCTCGACTATAATGAGGGAGAGGTCCGCTTCAGTCGTGGCGAGCTTCGCGTTCCTCGAGATGACGAAGACCTCGACCTTGGGACGGCTAACGGTGTAACCCATAGTTGATGATGGCAGCAGTGTGGTGTTGTGGTGCTGCAGCGGCGACGCTTGTGGAGTGGCTGATTGCCGCACACGAGGAGGCGACAACAGAGGTGGTGCTAGGTTTGGCCCAATAGCGATGTCCCAACGACATGTTGGGTCACCTTGGCCCAGTGAGGCGACGCGGCGTTGAGGCACGCCGACCATGCCCGGCCACCAAGGATGAGGTCCTATGCGGTGGCGAATGACCTCGCTTGCACGCCCCTGGGTCCGATGGCCGGTGCCACGGCAATGAAGATAACAGGACGGGGAGCGACACTGGACGACGACGTGACCGTGGGCCAGGCAGTTGAAGCAACGACCAACTAACTCCGGTGGGACAGGGCGCTAGCGTTTGGGGGCCGTTCTCCCTTGGCAATGCAAGCGCCGGCTCACGACGATGTGGAACCCGTCGGCGTCGACGTTGGGCCCTTGGCGAGGCACATGCGCGGCCAGGGAGTGAGGTCGTGGATGCTGATGAGAAATGTTAGGCACCGACGCACTGCACCGTGGGCCAAGATGCTGGTGCACCAGGTGCCTGCTGCGTACAGGTAGCCCATGGATAAGCTGAGGACGTGGTGGATGGTGTCTGCTTCGCCCGGCCGCCTTGCCGCCACCGGCTCGGCCGCGCACCCCCATGGCGGCGCTGTCGGCGACCATGACAGAGCGCAGCTGAACTCGTACTGGCGGTGGCGAAGCCGGACGCTGTTGCCGGCGGGCGACGTCAAGGTAGGTGGGATCCCTCGGCGAACTCGCCTCGTCGGAGCAGTCGACGAAGTCCTCGGTCCAACGTTGGAACTTGGGTCGGCCCTCCGAGCCACGCCTCGGATGGAACGGGGGTGCAAGGGGGAAGAGGGAAGAGGAGACAGCCGTAGTCTCCGGCGCCACGGACCACGGCCCTACACACACCGGAGCTTGTGGCGCTCCCAAGGATGGTTGGCTGCCGGTGAAACTACCATGAATCGGAAGATCAGCACCTGAGGAGCACAGATTTGGTTTTCACTTGGCTGATTTGGGCTTGGTTGGCAGATCGGCTCGGGGGAAGGAGTGGCGGCAGCGTCGTCCGGTGGAGGGGGCGGGACGGGTGGGTGGGTGGGAGACATCAATTGTTAACAACTCGCCCATAAAATTATATCATGAGCTAGTAAAATGATCGGCCGGGTGAGCGAGTCGTCGGTTGCTTCGCTTGCCCACGGCAAAAGGCAGCGTTGGAATCGTATCCTATTCCATTCCATTTCCCGGCTTCAGCCAGCCAAGCCAACCAATCAGTCGTCGTCGCCGCAGCTCCGTGGGCCCCCGGCAGCCGCTACCGCTAGAAGAGGCCCACGCGATCGGACAACCAGCCCGAGACCGCCACGAGTCACTTTTCCACTCAAAAAATAAAACAAACAAAGGCGGGCCTAGTTTCCTTTTCTCGAGCCAAAATCACACGCCAGCGAAGTCCGAGACTGCGATCTTTTTTGTTTTTGTTTTTGTTTTTTTACAACACGAGACAGCCGGTTGATTTGCGCAGGCAACTCAGGTGCGGTTTTCCATCACGCCACTGGACTGTATTGTTTGGCCCGCCTTGCTCATAAAAAAACGTTACATGTACACTGACAGTGACGGACCCACCGGGGAAGCAGGGGTTGGAGCCCCCCTACTTGCCACGAATGGTCCAACTCAAACCTGCAAATCACCATGCTAAAAAAAATACCCTGCAAATCACACGTTCCCTCGTAGATAGATAGTAAAATGGTGAATGGAGATCCTTCTAATAGTAAAAATCATGGTTTGAGGTGTTTGATTGGTTAGAGTACATTATTTCAAAAGATGCAACATTTCGCTTGTGTTGCTGCTATCTTTTGTTTGAGCCGGCAAAACCTAAAAAAACTAGAAGTGACGTCTTTCCCAAGACTAGGTATAACAACTAGAAGGAGGCTATACACAGTATTGCAAGGCTTAAGTGCGAAGACTTTATGAACCAAAGAACAAGTGTCTTAGCAAACTGAATATAGCCCAACTAGTTAGGTTTCTTTATGGTAGAACTTGCTTACCTGGGTCCAACTCCTCAACTTGACGTGGGTCCACAGTTCAAAATCTATGAATCGAAAGCTAGATCAGAAAAATTACTGAGCTTCTTGATAAGGACATGACACCCATGCATATGATCATGTTTGGCACATGGTATGGAAGGGTAGGAGGCCAGTAAGGGTGTCCAAGTCAAGAAGGAGGCTTGAGGCTAATTCGGTTTGAGTCCCTGAGGTGGAGGCCCAAAGCAACTCAAGTTCGAGTCTGCCTCGGTCTCTAGGACCAGTCTGTCTTAAACTGGTCACCCAGGACGCATCCGGACTCCGTTTTTGACGATCCACATATGGTTGGAGAGCTAATTTGATAAGGAAGCCAATCCAAGTGGTCTCACGTCAAACGCCCTTCATAATCAACGGGAATCGTCAAAACAAGTCAGCATCCAGAATCTGCCAGGGTGCTGCGACACCGTCTTTTGGTCCGTTGGACCGTGTATCGTGTTTGGGCCATTAGGGGGCGCGTCCAGGGTAGGTAACGAACCTAAGACCTTTATAATCATACGCCGACGCCGTCATTAGGTTTTGGGATTTGCTTAGATTAATCTGTCAAGAACAGTTTCACTGTTTATCGGTTTGTGAGACCCCAACTTCGTGAGATTAATCATTCATCTACAATTTGGTTGTTTTCTTTCTTGTTCTTGCTTGTGTTCTTCGTTGCGCAGGCAGGGATTAGCCTTCTTGGCGAGGTCAACTGGATCCGTGTTTCGGATGATAACCAGAGGAGTTGTGGTGCTAACATTGCAGGGTTCGATCTTTCGATCTGAAGCCGGATCGGTGTGTCATTCTCCGCCACAACAATAGTTATCACTACCTGACAGAAGATTGGGATCCCCGTTCCCATTACTTCCTATAGGTGTATAGACCACAGATCAACATCTAAAGATTGTAGGAGAAGCACATACAAGTAGATCGACCACAAACCCTAGAAATCACCTCAACAACAATATGAAATGTAAGTGAAATAAATTAAGCACACGATGACACAATGATTTATCCCATCGTTTAGCTCGCCACTAAGACTTGCCTAAGTCCACATTGTTGAGGTTAGCAGCTAAGGCTTAGGGCTTTCAAACCCTTCCTCGTTCTTAAGTCAAGAGACTCAACTCTTGAGATGAGGAATGAGTTTACTAGCTTCAAGAGATGGTTACAAACCTTTCGGGGCAGCCACACAAGTTGGCAAGCTCCACGGGCGACGCTCTAGCCGGCTAGGAGCCAAGCTCCAAGAGTAACAAACACAACCACCGGCCAAAATGTGAACCAAATGCTCTTTAGAGTTGGAAAATCAATGGATCTTCTCTCTAATCGAGTTTGGAGCCTTTTTCTCTCAAGGAATGATGTGGAAATCAAGACGAAAGCTTGAGAGCTTGAATGCACCAATGGAGGAGAGAGAGTGAGCACTGAGCAACTTTTCATCAGTCTGAAAGACTAGGTGAGGAAGAAGACCATTGTGAGGGAGAGATATAAATACCTCCCTAGTTCTCAACGGTCAGATAAGTCGCAGCAGTGCCGTGGCCTATCTGCGGCATAGCCGCGCTTTTGGTGCGGCACTGCCGCACCAAGCCATACAGCAAAGGGCAAAGGAGTGTTGAGCTGGCTGTCTTGGCTAAACTATGAGGATTCTTTAGTGTAAGATTGAGCACTTGGTTGCACATGTTAGCATAAGTATTGTGTCGCCCTTTATAGTACGGCTTTTTCTATACTCAAATTTGAAATATAATATGAAATTAACCTCCTTTGAACTCAAAGCCGTCATCTTTTGTAATTGGAGGCTCCTTCGTTACGTATAACATCCTCTTCTATGAATCTCCTGTTTGTCATCTCGATAAATCTCATTAGTCCTCTAATTGCGTGGTCATTATCACCAAAATCCACAATTAGGGCTTGATTGCACTTATAATCTCTTCCTTTTTGGTGATTGATGACAACACAATTAGATCTTGCAAAAGATATGAAATATATCTGAGATTTTTTGAGCCATGGGTGTAGAGACTCCCCCTAAATATGTGAATTGAGAATTGAATTCTGAAATTGGCTTTAGAGGCCAAGATTCACACTTTTAGTCAAAGTGATGGGACTCTATAACACCTCTGGTGTTACGAACCTGCTTAGCACCTAGATTAAGGCCTCGGAGAATCTAGCCGAATGACTTTTTTGAATTTTAACATGTTAAAGCACACAGGCAACGAAAAACAATTTCTGTAAACAAAAACAAAATATAACGTATGTATAGTGCTTTTGTAAAAATGGTTAGCAGATAGTGTAAGTAAGAATACAACTTTAATTTTGGGAAGTGAATATTGTTAACTAGGGTTTTGGGAGCTAAAAAATCGAATCTGAAATTTAAACTAGAACTTTCCATTGAATCGACAAGAAATTGAACTTAGGTTATGAACGTCATTTTTGGTGAATTATATTTTGCAAAATAGTTAAAAGGTGCTTAAATGTTTTGCTCCTATGGGTTAGTATGTAGTATGGGCTATTGAGTGAAATATTCATTGGTTGAAATTAATAACGTTTAGACATTAAAAATTGCAACAAAAAGTGCTAATGGTTGTTAGTTCTAACCGAACCTTGCCCTCTTCCATGTCTGGAAATGATAGTAGACAATGTCATTTTGACACTCAAATTCTAACCAAATTGTTTAAACACTAACTTCATGTTCTCGTACTGTTTATTATCTCTAAGTGAGTACTTGAGCATGGCTTAGGTGGTAGTGGTGTTGGGTGTCACGATAGCCTCGCAAAAAATTGCTCGAACCTCGTTAAAATGTGTCAAAGTCGTGTCGTTGGCGCTCTGTTCGTGAACTAATGTTTAGAGCGATGAGCTCATATTGGCATCCATCTACCTCCTTCCCTAGTGATCCTCTGGTCATGGCGATGGCGTTGCTAGGCGTTGGCAATATGGACTTTACGATAGGGGAGTTAGTTGAACCTCAACTGTGATCATTAGTGACTTTTGCTACGCTTTGAAATGTGTGCATGTCACCTAGGGCAGCCGTTCAGACTAGGGTCACCATCACCGAGGTCACATCGCATTGTGCGTGTGCCAACGCTAGGCACCGAGTCGTGTGCGGGGTCATGGTGGAGCTATGGCTATCACCGCCTTGCCGTCGTGGCGCTCACCCGACCTTTCATCCTACCTATCGCGTCGAGACTCTAGACATGTGCTGTTGTAGCCGTGCCTAGGTCCATGACCCCAATCACTGTGGTGATGAGATGTTTCCCTGTCTTCCCCGCTAGCCGATGCCGGTGAGCCCCACTCGGGTCTTACCTGTAACACCCTCGGTGTTACACCCTAAATCATTTACTAAGACACGTCATGAGCATCATATTTATGTGTTTGTGCATGTGATGGAGTGCATAGATGAAGCATTGCAATTAAAAAGATCAATAAAAGTGTTAAACAAAAAGTTACTCCATAACTCATACAGTTAAAAAGTAGGGTTGTAAACCAATTTTTGTTGAACAAAAACACTATAGAACACACATGTGACACTTAAATAACGTTTGAAATATGAACTTTGTAGATGACAGTGAAATACTTGTGGTTGAAAAATGATATTACTAATTAATATTTCTACTAGCCTAGAAATTGCAAATTGAAATCAAGTTTAACTCAAAAACTTAGAAAAATTTCCAAGTTTGTCAACAGCTAGACATTGCTATGTTTAGCAAATTATTTTGAGAGATTGGGTTATGGGGTGGTGTAGTGTTATATCTTGATTTGGTAGTCTCATATACCATCTTGAGTGTAGCTAAGAGCGTTTAGGTATTGTAGCCTCGGTTTAGTCGCGGTGGGAGCTTTAAAAACCATGCACAACACGTCCTTGTCCTGTTTCCCAGAGTGGGCATGGTCATTGCGCCTCAGGGGCATGACATCATCATGTTGGTGCGTCTTGAGCGCGCCCACGTGCTGTCCAAGCTCGGCTAGCCTTGCCAGCCATCCAGTCCGTTAGGGGCACTGCGGTATGGGGTTGCTGCTGCTGCTCACACAGTCGTGCGACACGGCCCCTATCCCACACGCTGTCGCGCTACCAGCCCACCGTCCGTCATGACACAGCCATTGCCGCTACCATTGCATCATCATTGCGCTACGCCTCTAGCCCGGTTGGATGTCGTACGCTCATGGTTGTGCTTGCCGTCACCATGCCATTGATGGCACTGCGACGCACGAGCCACGCTAGTCACGAATGTGCGTGCTTGTTTGCTACCGCCTGGACATGGGTCTCCATGGTCGCACCAACCACATCTAGCCAAGGCGCGCACAGACCGAGCCACCGGCCGTACCCCACTGCCCTCTCTATGTTTCTCATCTCTCTACCGCCGTCGAGCTACGCCCACGTGCGAGCCAGAGAGTGGTCACTTCTACTCAATTCTGCCTGTCTACACCTTCGCCTTCCCATCATCTTGCCGCTCGACCCTGCATAGCCATGATGATGCCCGACCCGGTGCCAATTTGGCTCCTTTCCACCAGCGTGCCGTTAAGGCCACGCCTCGGCCATGACCGAGGGCAGACCTCCATTCCTCCACCCGAGCCCAATTACTTGTGCCACTACATTCGCCTTGCTCTCCTCTTAGCCCTACGCACCCTAGTCTAGTCGCTACCGTCTCTACTCCACCGCTGATGCGACTGTGCCACCGCATGGTTTGGCCACACGTGGCTGGCTTGCCTCCACCGCTCTCCGCTCCTACCCTCACTACGGCTTAGCTTATGGTAGTCCCTTGATGCTCTCACGGTAGCTGGTTGGTACTGTAGTAGCCCTAGTTCATCGGGGCGGCTGCGCCACCATCGTGGCCGACCATGCACCACCGTAGCCATCTCTAGCTCGTCTCGTAGCCCTACGTTGTTGCTAGGTGTAGTTAGAGGAACCCTAGAAGAGTTTTGGCCTGATCGATGGGTCAGAGTGGACCTCTGGTGGCCGGCGTAGCTTCTCCATGCCGCTGCTCGCCGCGCCGTCACGCGCGGGGTCACCGAGGGGTGTGCTCGGGAAAATTTTTGGAATTCTGGGGGTTAAGCGAGAGTAGCTGTGAGTGATAGGAATAGTGATAGGACTTCGGTGCAGTTTAGGAAGAATTTGGGGTGCTGGCCACAAAAGTGCCATGCACGTGGTCTCTCTCTCTCTGTCGTGGGCTGGCCTGCATTGCATGGGCCGGGTCAGCGGTCCGCATGTGCGTGCGCATGCTACACCGCGTGTGTGGTTCGCGTGGAGAGATTCATTTTTCGTTTTCATAAGGAATTATAAATAGTTTTGTAATTTAATTTCTGAGCTGATCTTTGGTAATTAATATAAAATCATGTAGGTGTCCAAAAATTATGAAATAAATTTTGTTAGGTCCCTAAAATTGTGCTCTATCTGTTGGTGTATTTAGTGCATGTTTATATGTGTTGACATTAGGGGCTATTAAATCAATTGAGGATGCTTAATTATATTAAGTTAATTATTGTAGGATTTTTTGTGGTAATTTGGTGATAGCGTTAGTCCTAAAATTTTTATAGTGGCTTCATTGTATTATTATATGCTCACTATAATTTTTGTGGCTTTAGAATAGACTAATCATTAGGGTAGTTAAATGCTCTTTATTTCAATATACATTAAATCATCAATATAAATAAAGATATATCCTTCATTTGTAAAGCAAGGTGTTTGTTAGTGGAACCCAACACTTTGCTTCGTAAAGATGATAGTTAGCTTAGTACCTTGGTCATTAGAGCTAACTTAGTAGCGTAGTATGCATATTCTTAGTCTAAGAGTTGTTGTTGCCTAAATGCTAAGTGTTGCATCATCATCGCATGCATGTAGAGAATGAGTTTTTGGAGATCGTGACCACCGGCGATGACGAGTTTGAGGAGATCGTCGAGGAGTATGAGGAGGGGATTCTCGTGTAGGAGGAGGTCTCAGAGCCACCACTGACTGATTCAGCTAACACCGTGCCTGCCCAAGGCAAGCCTCGGTGCATGAACCCTTATTTTTGATAATCACTATTTATATATGTTATGTGCATTTATGTTACAGAAATTTTATGGAAACCACATGCATAGATATACCTGTCCTAAGAGTCTTACTAGCGTAGGTTCGAGTATCAGCTATGCTTATGTTTTTAGTAGCATGAGTAACCTGCCGTTACTTACAATAGGTGATTATTATTATTCTTCTCATAATAAAATGATGAAAAGAAAATAAAGACCAGATAGAGATATGGTATGAATATTAGTGGGTGTAATAGGTTATGTCCCGCGGACAATGGGGCTTAGCTTGGTTACACTATTTTTCTTGTTCGTGTCGATTAAGGACTGTCCATTGCTGTGGATGGTAGTCAGGTCACAGACTTATTATCCTGAGCACATACTTGCTTATGGGAGCGGGAAGGCTCGTTATGCTCTTGTCATGGGTTTTGGCTCTTTTCAGACCGACTGATTGGAGGCGGGGAAAGGTGGAGGTCTAAGCATCATATTGAGACCAGTTCTTAGGTGTGGGGGCTTAGAGTCCAAGTTTAGACGGGGACCTAGACCCCATGACATGAGTGGAATTGGTTAGTCTTACATGTGCCTAGGGCGCAAGCGGGGCATGTGTTTTGGGGTACTCAGCTAGGATACATTGGTTCACAAATTGCCATTTCCATGAGACGGTACGACTTGGCTATGGTCTAGCACCATAGTAAGAACTGGAAGATAAAATATGGTGAAGTGGTTCTGATTGCTTAACCCTTGCTTGAAAGTAGAACATGTGCTTACCTAAAATGGTTAGCTAATGAAGTAATCATGACTGCTAATAAAACTTGACTGTAAGGATGAACTATTAGTAAGGCTTTCCGCAAACAAAAAGAAAACAGCAAACCCATATTGCCTATCATATCCTTGAGAGTCGAGAAACTATACCCACTAGTTGGGTATGTCTTGCGAGTACATTGTGTACTTAGGGTTTATTTACCCTTATTGCAGATGCAGTTTGAGAAGTAGCTCTTGCGTGGAGGATTTTCTGGTGGGCATAGATGGATCCCTGTATTGTTTCTGTTAGATGTTTATTTTCATTCCGCTATTTAATTATCACACTCTGAACTCTGGTATTGTAATAAATAATTTTCAAGAACTCATGTTGTATGAAATGGACTAAGTATTGTAAGCTTGTACCCATTATTAGATTCTAGATGTAAAACATGGATTGTTTCGAGTTCTCCCTTGGGGTGTGCTTGACGGAACTGATCGATGTAGCTCACTTTTGAGGTCTTAGTGTCTAGTGGAAAACGAGCGCCTCCAAAAGCGTGTTATTTCGGGTGATTTTGCCACACATAACAGTCATTTGAATTCAATGGGTATGCATGGCGCTATGGCAGTGGCCGCCTAGGGCGTCGAACTGAACCCTCCCTGGGTCCAACGGTCTCAACAGGCCAAGTCTGATGGTCCTTTTATGTGAGTAATGATGGGATGGTTTGTGTGGCACCTATTTAAACCATTTGACTGGCTTAGGCTCACTCTCTTGGCCATTTCTATTAAGAATACACCCTAGTGAGCCTAGCCATTCCTCTCTAACTCATCTTGCTTGACTGATTTATCATTTGGTGAGATTGGAGAGCATCCAAGTGTATTGCTTTGAGTGATTGCATCTAGAGACACTTGGTGATTGTGTTTCACTATGGGATTCGCTTGTTACTCTTGGTGGTTGCCGCCACCTAGATAGCTTGGTGCGGCAAAGATTGTCTCTGGCTCCGATCATGGTGATTATGAGGGGTTGTTGAGCCTTCTCCATGTGAGATCATGAAAGGCATCTTTAGTGGATTGCTCATGGCTTGTGAATCCCCATATTGTGTTGGTTGTGCGGCACCCGATTGCGGGTTAGGCATGTGAACCTCTAAGTAGGTGAATCCCTATCTTGTGTTGGTTGTGCGACACCCGATTGTGGGTTAGACACCTCTAAAAGCATGTTATTTTGGGCAGTTCTGCCACATTGCCGCTCCATTCAAGCACGTCATGCCAAGCCCATGAACCGTCACTTGCGCGCACATGTTCGAGCTACCACCATCAAATGGAGCCACCCCATCTTAATCTGCTCACCCACACTTGGGTGTACTCTCCACGGCATGACCATGGCTAGAGCTCCGCCTTTCTACCCTCCAATTTGGCTTCCTTAGGGCTTCATAGTTTGATTCCTCATACCAGTAGGTGGCATAAGAAGGCAACTAGGCATCCCATCTTCCCCATGCCTGGTCAAGCACTACCAACCACCAATTTAGCATTTGCTCACCGTCGGCCATGGACGCCATCGCAGCCAGTGGCTCGGGGGTAAGTCTCAATCTATGGGGAAAGAACCCAATTGGTGGTGTTTCTAGACTCGTGTTGATCCACTCTAGCTAGTGCTCATGATAGGTTGGTTTGGTTTATTGTCATGGGTGCGGTGACATGATAGTGCCGTGCTTGGAGAGCTGACACCTGCTCGGTCTCAAGTGGCCAGACTGCCCTAGCGCTCCCGTGTTTCAACCGTCATTGGAGCCTGCACAATGGTGATCTACTGATGTTTCTCTGCCACCTCTACCCTTCTAAGAGTGTGTAGGTTTGTTAGAACAGGAATGCTGCCTCCATGGCTAGCCACTCACCACTACCACTCCCGTCAATACGCCACTGAGTTCCCAACCGCCATCCATGCTTGTGGGTTTAGCCATAGATGGTGGTTGGCCCTTTATTCCTGTCACAGCGGGTCTAGCTCACTCAGTGTAACTACTGTTGGCACCAATGTGCGTGCCATCACGCGCAGCTATGCCAGGGACTGCCCACTATGAAGGTAACATGTTCCAAGGTCCTTAATGAAAAACACATCTCTCGTGCAATAGTGATCAGAGGCGCCATGTAATAACCAGTTAGTCCAGGGGTTCTTTTGTATGACGTGCGTGCACGCAGGCCATTTGATCTTATGCCGCGCTAGGCCATCGTGATGCGCGCGTGGCTGCACCCACGCTGGGCTGCTGGGCTGATTAAGTCACCACCGGCCCTAATGGAAATGGGGATCCCGATCTTCCGTTAGATAGTGATAACTATCATTGTGGCAGAGAATGACACACCGATCTGGCTTCAGATCGAAAGATCAAACCCTGCAATCTTAGCACCACAACTCCTCTGGTTATCAACCGAGACACAAATCTGGTTGACCTCACCAAGAAGGCTAATCCCTGCCTATGCAACGAAGAACACAAGCAAGAACAAGAAAGAAAGCAAACAAATTATAGATGATTGATTAATCTCACAAAGTTGGGGTCTCACAAACCGATGAACGACGAAACTGTTCTTGATAGATTAATCTAAGAAAAATCCAAGACCTAATCACGGTGGTGGCGTATGATTATAAAGGTCTTAGGGTCATCACCTACCCTAGACACGCCCCCTAATGGGCCCAAACACGATACACGGTCCAACGGACCAAGAGACGGTGTCGCAGCACCCTGGCAGATTCTGGACGCTGACTTGTTTTGATGATTCCTATTAAATTAGATTTCCAACCATATGTGGATTGTTGAAAATGGAGTCCGGATGTGTCCTGGGTGACCAGTTTAAGGCAGATTGGTCCTGGAGGCCAAGGCAGACTCGAACTTGAGTTGCTTTGGGCCTCCACCTCGGGGACTCGAACCAAATTCATCTCGGGCCTCCTTATTGACTTGGACACCCTTGCTGGCCTCCTACTCCTCCATACCATGTGCCAAACATGGTCATATGCATGGGTGTCATGTCCTCATCATCCTCCCCTTCTTGACAAAAAGCTGTCCTCGGCGTCGATTGTGCTTGAAACTGATCCTGCACAACATAAAGGAGAATGGGGTTGCGAAGACAAAGAGAACTGAAATAAGTGTGAGAAGGAACGTGACCATGTTTCCAAGAAATTTTAGCAAGCATGTAAACTCCATGATCCGAATGCACACGATGTATGTCAACAATATCCTGCAAAAGATTAGAACTAACCAAAGACAATGCAGGAATAGATGGTCTAGCAGACATAGATAACCACCAACAATGCTCCCCTTCTTGGAAGTGAACTTGTTTCTTTGAGGAACATAAGAAGATGTTTGTATTATTATGGCTGCCCTCTAAACGATCAAAACCTTGTACAACAAAAGAAAAATTCATATTACTACGAATGTGTACTCGATGTATCATATATTGTCCCTTGTTGTTATATTTGCCAATAACATGATATGTGTGTTTAGAAAACCAAGGCAAATTAGTATATTTAAAAAGGCTCTCCTCCAAACAATCTAGGTTACAAAAAACATCAAATTCAATGTAACCCAAAGTATGTAAAGAAGACAACAGTTTGAACTCATCAGTTTTATTAGCAATATGAATAACATGTTTATTTTCAGCATAAGTGACTAGTTCCAAAACAAGTAAAACTAAAGCATCATCAACCAATTCATCTTTATCATAAGGAACTTCAAGTAGATTATCATGGGACAGAGATAAATCAAGTGAGGGTTCCACTAACAATTGCTCTATGATAGCATGGTTTGTGGAAAAATTTAGTACATTAAAACATTTCTCACCTTCCGTGAGTGTAGCACAATGAGCATTACCTGTGTTCTTAGCAGGAGTAATAGGTGCATTGTGAAGTGATGATTCTGAATTTGCATATGAGGTTGTGAGCTCCTCATTTTCTTCCATGTCATCCTCTCGCTTATGGACATTATCCTGCAGAAGGTTAGTCATAGCAAGAGGAATAACAACAGACTCTTCCTCTAAATGGTGCACCTTAGCATATGAAGTCAAAATAGGAGGTGGATTAATAAAGGTTTCTCGCATAAGGAGTTTCATATCATTCCAAGTTTGAGGTTTATCAGAAGGATCTAAAGACTCCCACCAAGATAAAGCAGAATGTCGTAAAACACTAGCTGCATTTTTTACCGTCCTCCTTGGACACATAAAGCGAGTAGCAAATATGTTATCCATGGTAATTTCTCACTCTATGTACTCATTAGCACCTATACCATCATAAGTCGGTGGATACGAACAACTTGTCATTGTTAAAAGACAGCAAAAGACAACACAAAAGTATTATCCCTATCAAATGACTACGTGGTTGCAGTGGTGTCACTTTTCATAGCAAGTGGAAGCATCTTACCAAGCTCTTACAAAGTTCTTACCAACACAAGCTGTGGGCGGTACAACTGGCGGCTGGTTCATGATACCTGTGAGGCAGTGGTATCGAGATTGCAAGGCCCTTTTTCTGTACTGATCTGAAGAGTTTGTGGAGCTTGGAAGGCACACAAAGAATAATATGTATATCTAGCACACAAGTCAGTAACAAAAAGTAATGCTGAATTGTAGTCCAAAGTACTTGTTCTCGTTGCTGGTCTAAAATGCTTTAAATATCAGGTGTGTAACAAACAAGTATGGTGGATAGCAAAGTGACAGGGGTGTGAAAAATAAGTATGGTGGATGACAACAACAACAACATAAACAAGAAACCAGACAGCACACGCTAACACAGCTCACTTTGGCCTTCTCTATGTGCTCCTCTAGATATTGTTCCTCTTTTGCCCCTCTTTTTTCTATTTTTTGGGCTGTCGTTGTTTTTTTGGAAATTTTGACCTTTTCTTTTTATTTTTTTGATATTTTTCCTTCACTTAGGAGCACAAAAGAAGTAACCATAGAAAATATGAGCTTAAACAAGTGAAAGGTGTGGCCTATGGAAATTTCAGAAGACATGCTCAAAAATAATAAAAAGCTTGTGACCATGAAAAGAGGATCTTGTGACTAGTTTTTGACCAAAATAAAAGTCTTTGACCCCGACAAGTCAGGGGATGGACAGATTCAGAAATTTTTCTAATTAGTTTTAATATATGGAAGATCGAAATCTGAGTTCGTATGCGAAAACTAGACTAGTTTTAAGAATTGGCTCCAAATTAGAGGACAAAACAGAAATAATGTGTGCAAAATTGGTCATGGTAGCAAGGATTTGATGGAAATAATGGGGGAAAACACATGAATTGGACTCAAACATGACCTAGCCAGCAATAAGATCTTGACCAGAACACAAACTCAACACAACGGGCTTTGAAACTGAAATATGCAAAGGCTACGGCGCGGAAGGTTCTAGGACAAGAAAAAATCAAGTATGGCACTGGATGATGGGACGAATGCGAAACACTCAAAACTAGGGGATAAATGTGAACCTGATGGTATACCTTAGCTCTGATTACCACTTAATGGAAATGGGGATCCCGATCTTTCGTCAGGTAGTGAAAACTATCGTTGTGGCGGAGAATGACACACCGATCTGGCTTCAGATCGAAAGATCGAACCCTACAATCTTAGCACCATAACTCCTCTGGTTATCAACCGAGACACGGATCCAGTTGACCTCGCCAAGAAGGATAATCCCTGCCTATGCAATGAAGAACACAAGCAAGAAGAAAAAAGAAAGCAACCAAATTGCAGATGATTGATTAATCTCATGAAGTTAGGGTCTCA
Organism: Miscanthus floridulus; assembly: GCF_019320115.1. NCBI lineage: Eukaryota > Viridiplantae > Streptophyta > Magnoliopsida > Poales > Poaceae > Miscanthus > Miscanthus floridulus. The sequence continues at coordinate 107,141,963 of NC_089581.1, read as the reverse complement.
CAAACCGATGAACGGCGAAACTATTCTTGACAGATTAATCTAAACAAAACCCAAGACCTAATGACAGTGGTAGCGTATGATTATAAAGGTCTTAGGGTCGTCACCTACCCTAGACATGCCCCCTAGTGGGCCCAAACACGATACACGGTCCAACGGACCAAGAGACGGTGTTGCAGCACCCTGGTAGATTCTAGATGTTGACTTGTGTTGACTATTCCTGTTGATTATAAAGGCCTTTTAATGTGAGACTATATGTATTGGCTTCCTTATCAAATTAGCTTTCCAACCATATGTGGATCGTTGGAAACGGAGTCCGGATGCGTCCTGGGTGACCAGTTTAAGGCAGATTGGTCCTGGAGGCCGAGGCGGACTCAAACTTGAGTTACTTTGGGCCTCCACCTCGGGGACTCAAACCGAATTAGCCTCGGGCCTCCTTCTTGACTTGGACACCCTTGCTGGCCTCCTACCCCTCCATACCATGTGCCAAACATGGTCATATGCATGGGTGTCATGTCCTCATCAAGCCCTTTTCTTTTCTAAAGCATTTCCTAAATTAGTTTCTAAAACCAAACTTGTAAATTCAATAGAAATTTATGTAGTTGACCAAAAATTGTGAGACCAATTTTGTTCAGTTCCTAAAATTATGATCTACTTGTTAGTGTATTTTGTTCACATAGTTTCATGGAAATTTCAAGAGTAATTTAATTAATTGGAAGCACTTAAGATTGTTAAAACATCAACTTGTAGGAATTATTGTGAGGAATTGGTAGTAGTGTTGGCTCTGGAATTTTTACAAAAAAATCCTAACATTATTAGATGTTCACTGTAATTTTTGTAGCTCCATAATAATTAATTTGCTAAGGTAGTTAAATGAGCTCTAGTTTGAATATATAAATTTAATCAATAAGAAGCCAAAACACTTTGGGGTTGTAGAACTAAAACATTTTTCCAGAAGCAAAGCCTTATCCGATGATGTGGATATGTAGCCTAGTACGCTAGTTGTTAGAGCCAGCTTGCTAGCTTGCGAGACATAATCATGTTCTTAGAGTTATGGTTTCCATGGGTTAATTACGTTTTCTGCGTTGCATCTACGTATATTATAATGGGTCATGGAGTCGACCGGAGTAGCAGAAAAGATGGTGCCTTGGTGATCATGTTACCATGATGGAATGCTAATCCTTGGTTACCTCTTGCCTAGGCAAGCCCCAGTGCATAACCCCTATTATTCTACACTTTATTTTATGCTTGTGTATTAAGTTTTAAGGAGTTGAATGAAAACCACTTGCATATATATATCCTTATCCTATGAGTCCTACTAGTATATCAGGATTGTGTAGATTGCTATGCTATAGGATTCGGTAGAAGTCGAGTGATTACCTGTCACTTGCGAGAGATAGGAAAGATATTATTGTTGTTATTATATTATTATCACATAGAATATATATGGAGTATAATTGGAGATCAGGTGGAATGGTACTTTGGATCTGGACTTGGTTAGGCATTCGAGTAAGGCTCAGATTGCACTTGTTCCGCCTGTGTTGATTGAGGACCATCCATTGCTGTGGATGGTAGTCAGATCACAGACTTATTATCCTGAGCACATACTTGCTTATGGGAGCAGGAAGGCTCGTTGATCTCTTGTCGTGGGTTCTAGCTCTTTTTGGATCAACTAATTGGATATGGGGAAAGGTGGAGGTCTAAGCACCATGCTAAGACCAGGTCTGAAGTGTGGGGCTTGGAGTCCAAGTTTGGATGGGGACTTAGATCCCTCAATAGGAGTGAAATGGGTTGGTCTTGTTTGTGCCTAAGGTACAAACGAGGCATTTGTTTTGGGGTACCCAGTTGGGATACATTGATTCATGAATCACCGTTTCTGTGAGATGGTACCAACTTAGCTATGGTCTAGCACCGTAGTATGAACTAGAACTTGAAAGCTGATAAAATGGTTCTGCTTGCTTACCACCTGCTTGAAAGTAGCATAGGTTCTTACATAGAATAGATAGTTAATGAACTAATGATGACTGCTAATAAAATTTAATATAAGGATGCACGTTTAGTAATGCTTCTGTAGATGCAATAACCCACAAGCCAAATAAGCCTTGCATATCCTTGGAGTCTTTTATTTTCCTCCCGTCGATTAAGTCTTGCTGAGTACAATCGAGTACTCATGGTTTTATTCCCCCTGTTGCAGGTGACTGATGGATGGTAGATGACTTTTGTGTGTGGAAACCTCCTGGTGGGCTTAGAGAGGAGTCCTTTCACGCTATGACCATAGTGTTTATTTATAACCCTCACTAAAAGTTTTTAGAAGAAAAGTTTTGTGATTCACCATTAATCTTTATTTTTGCTGTAATTCTGATCATATATTGTTCTCCGCTGCAAGATAAAAATATAAACCTAAAATGTATGACTCTTTTACATGTAAAACTGTCTTAATTCCACTATTGCATTCAACTTGTTTAAGTACTCTAATGTTGTAATAAAGTGATGTAAGAAATGGTTAAGAATGTTGTAAGCTATATTCTCTCATTTATGATCCTAATGAAAAATGTGTATTTTTGAGTTTTCCCTTGGGGTGTGCTTGATGGAACAACATGATTTAGTGCACTCTCTTGGGTACTTAGTATCTAATAGAAGACAAGTACTCTTAGGATGGCATTAGATTTGGTGGTTCTACCATAGACTCCCCTTATCCATGCTCCTGTGGGGTGCTACACATTGTGTCATGTATATAAATCATGATGTGAATGTCAAAGTATGGCGAGATTGACGCATAGAGCACAAAGTAGAACCCAAGGTCGTCTGTAAGTCAAACTCCTCCTCGGTCTCCTCCTCATCCTCCTCGGAATCCAAAAAACTAGGCAAGTCATACTATGGAGGAGGTGGTGGTGGAGGAAGAGGTGGAATATTTGTAGCTACGCGCATCTCATGCTGCTCAATCTGTGTCTCATATGCCCTCTCCGCTGCATAGGTACATTTGCTGAAGATGGCCTTGATCCACTAAACCGTCTTGTTCTTCTTCTTCTTTCCACTACGAGAGGACTCAGGCACATATGGAGGAGAGGCAATGGTCTCACCGGCTTTAGCCTGTCTAGCCTTCTCAATCTTGTACTGCTCATGCAATCCATCCTTCACAAACCTATAGCCAATGACTCCCTCAATCACAAACATGAGATAGGGAGCATAGGGCAGCCCCTTCCTCCCATCCTCCATAGCAACCCACAACTCATGCCACATGAAGCGAGGAACAATGAACTTGTCTCCTCCAAGTGCAAACCTAGTAAGCACATTCCTCACATATCCATTAAGGTCCGATGCAGCTCCATCCTTGGGATTAATGGTGTGCCTGATCAAATTGTTGAGAATGTAATAGAAACTCTTCAGGCCTTTTACCTTTCCATCTACAAATCTACCATCAAGATACATGTTGGTGGTCCATAACGACCATATTCGACCACCAATTAAGACTCAAACAAAGGATAAACTAGCATGATTACTCACATATGTTATTCATGTTGACATATTTCCACATGTATTGGAAGATCAATGTTTTGTAGGACATATATAAGAATACGGTGGAATTATAGTCAAAGTACACCATAAGAGAAAGCATAACATAGATCCGCTCAAAGGAAATAGAAGAAAGACCCATGTACCTTGCAAATCTAGGCCAAGCACTGATGTGGCAAGGACCTAGACCCAACCAGGAGCCCACCTACACAAGGTGGTGGCGAGGCAGGCCGGTAGGGGCACTACCCCCAAGCCCACTCGGCCACTCTCTTCTCTGGCGGTTGCATGACAGCATGCAAAGGCGGTGTAGGCTAGTTTCCTATTTTTCCAATGCCAAATCGACCATGCTAAGGCTATAAATAGAGGGGATGAGCTTTCACATGAAGACACACCACACAAGAGCCTCTCTCCCTCCACACTTGTATTCCTTTTACTCTTTTTAGTAGTTTAGTTGGAGTTAGGCAAGAAGGTTCATTGGAGAGCTTGAACCTTGGAGTGTTCTTGGTATGAATAATATGAAGATTTCTCTTATGTTCTTGCTCTCATATTATCAATATAGCTATGCTTATGAATTAGAGCTAAGTTCTTATGTTATTCATGTAGCATATAGAACTTTATGTTTAATCTTTCATACATACATGTTTAGACCAAGACCTAAATTGAGGTAGTAGGTTCTACTTTAAAGTTAGCTTTGGTCATTATTTTCTTGTGGGTTCATCGTCCGTCCCCGTGGCAGATGCTCTAGTAAGAGAACTCTTGATAAAGACAAAAGTTCCTATCCATTGCTAGAGTAGTAACCAATAGCATAGACATGGTGTCTATGTTAGAAGTTACCTTCATTTGCCTTGTATCCTCTGGTTGAGGTGTAGGTGGCAGGTGGTGACAGCCCTGTACGTCCTTCGTAATCTCCCACGTTCGGATACGGCATAGAGTTGGAGGCCGATATTGCCTAGCAGACCAAGCATAAGCCGATGCCTGAAGTAAGTTTATAGTGACCGAAACTATCTTAGCTTAGGATCTCTACCCTTAGAAATTCATGTATTTGTATGATCTTCTACTCATCTTAGCATAGCTATGCAAGATAAGCCTACTCTTATTTAGGTTTATTCTTTTATTCTATATTCTTTCTTTTATCTTTATCCTTGAGATTGGCTTAAGTGTATGTGTCACACTATCCAATATATGTCTAGAATTACCCCTATTATGGACTTTGATCTACTATGCAGTCATGTTATCTTGTCCATATCCTTATTAGAGACTTTTACACCATGCCTTCCTTTGGGCAAATATAAATGAACAATTCCCGAATACTTCCAGGTGAAATACTACAATGATATATTTGTGCGCTTGTGGAATATTTCAGCATGTGTTTAGAAATATCATCACAGCTGAAAGGATCAAGATACCCAAGAGGGGGGTGAATTGGGCTAATTTGATTTTTTTTGCAATAATTAAATCCTGTGGTTAGCCCAATTAACCCCTTGTGCCTAGAAAGTGTTTCTATTGATCTACCGCACAAAAGTTTAGCAACCTATGTTCCAATTCTACTCTAGCATGTCAATTCTATGAATGTAAATGACAAGAATTGAATTGCTCAAAGTAAATGCACAAAGTAAGGAGAGAAGGAGGAACGCGGCGATGTTTTGCCGAGGTATCGGAGAGTCGCCACTCCCCACTAGTCCTTGTTGGAGCACACACGCAAGGGTGTAGCTCCCCCTTGATCCATGCAAGGATCAAGTGCTCTCTACGGGTTGATACTTTGACACTCCGTCATGGTGAATTACCCACAACCGCTCACAACTTGAGTTGGGTCATCCACAAGCTCCGCTGGATGATCACCAAATTCCCAATCACCACCAAGCCGTCTAGGTGATGGCGATCACCAAGAGTAACAAGCACGAACTGTCACTTGACCATGACAAGCCTAATGAGAAGGGTGGATGCACACTTTGCTACTCTTGCTTTCACTAATGAGGGATCTCTTTGGGATTCTCAAATCTCAATCACCTCACTAGGACCTTGCTCTTCTTGGCACTCTCAAAGGTGTTTCTCAGCTGTTGGAATGAGCAAAAGTGTCCCCACACACGAATGGAGGAAGTATTTATAACCATGGCTGAAAAACAAACTGTTATGTGCCTCTGTAGGGTGACCAGACGCTCTAGTCATGTTGACCAGACGCTTTGGTTAGTTCTCCCCAAACTCTAGTGTTTAAGTTGTGACCGAACACTGGACAGCATCCGGTCAACATTGACCAGACACGTCTGGTCATGATTTTCCCTCTTTGGAACCTTACTAGAGTCGATCGGACGCTGGGACTCAGCGTCTGGTCACTTCACCTCTCAGCGTCCAGTCACACCAGACGATTTCACCTTGATCAAATGAACTGACCAGACTCTGCGCCAGTGTTCGGTCACCCTAGAGTTAGCATCCAGTCAGTATTTGACCCTCCATTCACTTCCATCTCTCGATCATATGTGAATGAAGTTTGCTCTAATGGATCTAAGGGCTTTTTAGGAGCTACCTAGTGCTAGATTTAGCAAGTGTGCACCACACCTAACTCACTAGACTCACCTAGGTCAAGCTACCCATCCATACCCCCTTAATAGTATGGCCAAAGGAAAAACAAAGTCCTAAACTACTCTAAGTGTCTCTTCCACTCCAATCGACACTTAGAACTAGTCCATCCTTAACCTTGTTGTCCATCCTTTGAAAACTGAAATGATTTCCATCGTAGGGGCATGACCACCATGATAGCCCAATCGATCTCCATTACCATGACCTAACTTAATTGCCTCTGCAAAACACACGTTAGTCATAGTAATCACGTATTGTCAATAATCACTGAAACCCAACTAGGGGCCTAGATGCTTTCAACAATGTTTCTGGTGCCAGTGCTAGGAAACACAAATCCTAGTATTGATGCTAAGAAACACCAACAATACATGAAGGCAATCTTCTTGACCTCAGCCCTACGCTCATCATGGATGTATGAGAAGCCATGATGCTCCTCGTCAAAGCCAAGAATCCTAGTGAAAGTAACAAAGTCAACCTAAGAGTACTGACCCTCAGTCATCCAATGAATCTCATTGGTGTCAAGCTTGTAAAAATAGGTGGCATGAAATTTAGCTAGCACCTCTATGTTCCAGTTGTACCTAAAGGCCATGATGTCAGTCAATCCAAAGTTATCACATGCCTTGATTGCTCTGTTGAAGTTAGGATCATTCCTTGCTCTCAACTCCTCCTAGTCAATGTACTGTATCTTTGCAATCTTGGACTTCTTGCTGTTGAAGATGACTGAGGTATAGAAGTTAGAATGAAACACATTCCAAAACCTATAATCAACACCAAGATCCTTTGCCACCACATATGGGTTATCTTCACTTGCCTCTTCCACCATTTTCTACATACAAATATAGTTAATGACTTGATGCTAATGAGTGTCAATAGCCCTCTTCTCCACCACATCCTTAGTGTAGTCCCTGAGGTATGAAGGATCAAATTCATCGATGTGTGGTGGAGTATCCAGACATGCATCAGGAGGAATGACACGCCTGAACATCTCCAAGGCTAGCTCCTGCTAAATCTGTTCATCTCTTCTCCCCCTGCATATGGCATCTTCACTGGAGCCTACTGCCCTCTGCTACTGCCTGCTGTCCCTCTACCTTGGCGAGAGGGCTGCTTCTCTCTAGGACCATCATGTTTCCTCTTGACCCTCCGCTCATCGTCTTCTCTGAAGGACATCTATGCATAAGAATAGACCCAAATGAGAAACTGTATAAATAGGAGGTAGAAGAATACATGTGAAATAGTTTGAATAAGCAAGATGACTCAAATTTTGAACCTAAGAAGCAACCTAAAAAATAGAGTTTCAGGTGGTGCGGCACTACCGCACCTGTTGCTTCATCTAGTTCACAACACGTTTCATCTTTCCTGCTCAAACAACTTCTCAAATAATCTTCTAGACCATCATACATTCTCAGAGCATATTGGTCTAACAAGACTATGGGGTCATGCAATAGATAGTTTAGGTAACAATATGATTAGGTTAGTAATGGATATGGTGAATGAACCCAATCACTATAGAGAGTCATTGATGGAATATAGATGCATTCTGCATGAAATGTAGCTCTAGCTCATGGAACTACCATGCCCACCATGTGGCACTACCGCATGGGCTAGCAATACTCCATCAAGGAATCTTCATTTTGATTTAATTCATCCATCACATCCACTTCTAATCTAATCATGTTGTCACTAGAAAGCCAATATCTAACACAAAATGAACTCCATTTCATAGATTGAGGAAGGTTTAGGGTTTCACCTTTCTAATCATGGATTGGAGAGGAAAGGGAAGAAATCGCTCCACCCTAGAGTAGTAGTGGTAGCTAGTGAAGAACTAAAGGTCCAGCAGCCAGTGTGGCATTGCCAGAGACGGCATAAGGCGCAACAATGGTGCAAGCGATGCAGGCGTGTGTGAGGAGCAAGAGCGGCTACGTCAGGGTGAAAGGGAAGAGAGGGTGAGAGTTAGTACAAGCTAGATAGGGATAAGGAAGAGAAATGCGGCACTATCACGGCCTATACGTGGCACTGCCGCGGTACAGGCATGGTACTACCGCATCCTGCAACAATGAAGATTTAGCTACAACTAAAATAGCTCTATATATATAGGATATGGACACATATCTCTAGCATATTATGATTAGCAAAAGATAAACATTACAAGCTATGATCATGACATACTAGTTCTTTTCATAAAGCATTTTGAAGCACTTAAATTAAATCTTTGTAAACCTTTTACTTATATACTAGTTGATCAAGCAAAGGTGTGCTATAATTCAAACAACATTACAAGAACGAAGTATATTTAGCTCACTATGCGAAGCATAAAACTTTGACTCATCAAGAGGCTTAGTGAAGATATCGGCTAGTTGCTTTTCGGTGCTCGCATGACAAATTTTGATATCTCCATCGATTTTGTGGTCTCACAAGAAATTATATCGAATGTCTATATGTTTGGTTCTTGAGTGGCTTATGATATTGTTTGCAAGCTTTTTGACACTTTCATTGTCACACAATAATGGGATTTTTGTAATGCGACATCCAAAATCTTGAAGGGTTTGCCTCATCCAAAGTAGTTGAGCACAACATGCACTGGTTGCAATATACTCGGTCTCAACAGTGGAAAGGGCTACCTAAATTTGCTTCTTAGAACTCCAAGACACTAGGGACCATCCAAGGAATTGACATGTCCCTAAAGTGCTTTTTTGATCTACTTTGCAACCGGCGTTATCAAAATCTGAATACCCAATTAGATCAAACTTATAGCCCTTAGGATACCACAAGCCAAGGTTAGGAGTGTGTACTAAATATCTCAAAATTCTCTTAATGCCCACCAAGTGGCACTCTTTTGGGTTAGCTTGAAATCTAGCACACATACAGGACACATCGTGACAACTTTAGGATCTTTTTAATGGTCGAGTGACATGGAACACCCCATGTGGCAAACCAACACATATAACAACCAACATTGTGCCCTACTAACAAAGTTGTTATGCTTACAAGAAATTACATAATTCACATAATGTATATAATCGTTGTTATCCCTCCTAGGCTTAGCTCTTCGATGTCTCGCTCGAATTCTTATCAGAGTTAACTTGTAGCTCATCTCGGATTCGCTCGATCCAAGGTCTACTATGTAGTAGTGAATAGAACGATACCTCACATCCACCGGGCAGCAACACCTACAAAACAACTTAACGGCTGCACCGTGAGTACAGTGTGTACTCGTAGGACTTAATTCCAACATATAATATTCAGTGGATGCATAGGGTAATTATCAGGTGTTTGTATCAGTGCGAAAAGCCATAATGTTCATTAAGAGTATGACATGTTATGCTCAACATTAGAATTATAGTACTTATCATTATGACAAAGTGCTCATAATACATCATTCATGCTACCATGGGTATAGAAAGAAAGAACAGCCAAATAGTTTCGTCCCAAAGCACTTTAGGCTTTCAAGACACTGTAGAGGCGTATGACTGTATCCACATAGAAGAACGGGACTAACCACCATACCTTATGCATGAGGTAAGGGTTGCCTCATGTCTCCAACCTTTCCCTAATATGGCCTGAGTGTCTAATGAAAGGTTCAACTGGGTTCCCTGTCAATGTCCCAAACATTCCCGATTGGCGCCACCCCCTTGCTAGTTTCACAGATAAATAGGTCACAACTAGTTACTTGCCTTATCGACCCCATCCACGACATGTGGTCTATACGGATGGTTGCTCGAACTTATGTATCCCAATACACTATCCTTACTGCTCCACGAGCTATGTCATCTGAGATCCTATCGATGAAATCTAGTCAGTAGTCTACCAAGAGGTATACCCTCGATAGTAGATGATTGGTGGAGGTGTGCATAATAGGAGCTAGATGGTGACACAAGTGTAGAGACAAGCGATTTAGACAGGTTTAGGCCGTCTGATCGATGTAATACCCTACATCCTGTGTCTTTGGTGGATTGTATTGAATATGAGATGAATTCGATGGGGTCCCTACACACGTTATATAGTATGGGGGGGTAGGGTTACAAGTCAGTTTAGGCCTAGATCTATTTGTTTATATGGTAAGTATTTACAAGGAATACGATATCTATCATATCCAAAAAGATCTTCCTTCATCGCCAAGATGTCTTCTGATTGCCTTGCGGTGCACACCGACCAGAGCCAAACACTGTAGGCCTTGATCTTATGGGTTGGACCTCCCCTGGTGGTGTGTTCCATGTCCATTGCCATGGGTACCTAGGGTTATACCCCCACACAGCTAGTCCTCGAGCGCCTTGTATCTGCTGAGCAACGCCTTCTTGAGCAAGTTTGAGTAGTTTAACTTGGAGTCAAACAGTTAATCTGGTAATTTGACCAGTTTAACTGGTAAATCAATCAACAAAATAAAGTACGAATAGTTTAAATGGTAATCCGATCAACAAAATAAAGTGCCAGCCAGTTTAACTAGTCAACGGGCCTTGAACATACTCAAGTAAGGCTTGCTAGAAGGATGTAAGGAGCTTAAGTTTAAAATTGAAAAAATTCTCCACCTTAAGTGAAGTGTACACACTTAGGCTTCATTGGCGAAGTCAGATAATCATCATCCATGACTTTGTCAAAGAGGATGTTAGTATTGATACATGCACCACAAGGTGCAATGTATACATTGTAGTCGTCAAGCCTGACAGTAGGTGAAGAAGACACCTAGTGTCAGGATCAAAGAATATTGACGACTGAGAAAGAAAATGGGAACTTAGCCAACCGTTAAATTTGATACAAGCATCGCAAGGTGCAATGTATACATTGTAGTCCCCGAGCCTGACAGTAGGTGAAGAATGCACCTAGTGTCAAGATCAAAGAAGTACAACGATCAGTTAATCAAAGTAACTGAGTCCTAGCTTAGCCGAGCACATAGCCAGCCCCTTGTTTAGCTGAAGACTAGTAAGAGGAAAAATAGTACACTCACTGCTAGGTGAAGTGTACACACTTAGTCCCCGAGCCTGCTGTAAGATAGAGCAGCATCTTGTAGCAAGATCAAAGAAACAAGTGAAAATGATGAAATCCCCGTGCTTAGCACTGGACATTGGAGTAAAATTTGGAGAGTGCTGAGCACTTAAAAATGGAGAAAAAATGGAGTGTGCTGAGCATTTAAAAATGGAGAAAAAATGGAGGGTACTTAGCACTTTACCGTTGGAGAAAATTGGAGAGTGCTTAGCACTATATTAGGGCGAAATTGGAGAGTGCTTAGCACTTGACTGTGGTGAAATTTGGAGAGTGCTTAGCCCTTGACCGTGGTGAAATTTGTAGAGTGCTTAGCATTTGACCATGTTGAAATTTGGAGAGTGCTTAGCACTATGCCATGGAGAACATAGATGAGTGCTTAGCACTATACCATGGCAAAATTGGAGAGTGCTTAGCACTATACCATGGCGAACATTGGAGAGTGCTTAGCCCTATACTGTGGTGAAATTAAAGAGTGCTTAGCACTTGACCATGGTGAAATTGGAGAGTGCTTAGCACTATACTGTGGAGAACATTGGAGAGTGCTTAGCATGATACTGTGGCAAAATTGGAGAGTGCTTAGCACTTGACCGTGGAAAAATTTGCAGTGCTTAGCACTGTGCCGTGGAGAACATTGGAGAGTGCTTAGCACTATACCATGGAGAACATTGGAGAGTTCTTAGCACTATACTAGGACAAAATTGGAGACTGCTTAGCACTTGACCGTGCAAAATTTGGAGAGTGCTTAGCACTATACCATGGAGAATTAAATTGGCAAAAATTAGAGAGGTCAACTAATGAAGCAGGCTCAGCCATTCAATATGCTTAGAGGCCCAATAAACCAGCCTAATAACCATTGACGGAGAAGTCGGACGGGCGGAGTTAGCGTGGTTTCCCAAAAACCCTAAAGATGAAGGGTCGAGGTCGAACCATACGAATCCACCCGCCATGGCGCACTCCCCTCATTCCGCACTAGCGCATCTTCTTCCTCACAACCGCAAAATACTTAGCGCTTCACCTTCTCACACCCTGATATAGTCACAACCATGGCATTTCTATAACCGAATCTAAGCATAGCCAAATTGAATTAGATCTAATCCATGGCGAATGGTGGGAAGAAATGCAGCCGCTCAAGCCCAAAGAAATCAGGGAGGGAGGTGGCGGAGAGTACCAGCGAGGTCTGCCATGACCAGGAGTGGATCAGATCTACCATCACCCAGGAGACCCTAGAAGGAATGGTGTTCAAAAGCATCCTTCAAGATCAGGCAACCATAGGATGGTGCCCCGCTGTAGGTGAACCATTCCTGACCCCTAATACCAATGAACTTGTTGTATTCGAGGCTTATTTCATTTGTGGATTTGAGATTCCTGCATAACCTTTCCTGTGGAAACTTCTTGGCTACTACAGCGTTAACCTTTGCCATCTCCATCCCAATAGTATTCTTCATATCTCCCTCTACATCAATCTATGTGAAGCATTCATCAAAATCGCTCTGTTCTTCAACCTCTTTCACTATTTCTTCTACGTCAAACCTTTCCTTGGATCTGGGTCCCCAAAAGTGGTCAGCGGAGTTTATCTGTAGCTAAGGGAAGGCATGATGAAGGAATAACACATCGTTGAAGGGATGTAATGCTAAGTGGTTCTATATCCAAAATACTGAACTATAACACCCTAGGTGTTTGACTTCCACTAAATTGCATGTCATTTCATAAACATATGCATCATCTATGTCATCATGCCATTATCATTGAAACATACATATGCAACATTCGCATATTCTATTTGTTTCGTACTTTATTGCTTATGAATGGTGGTAGTGCAACATATGAATGCAACATGAATTTATCATACCTTGAAACATGGCAACAGGGTAGTAATATGACAAATATAAAATAACAACAAGGTCATGAAACATGTGAAACATGGAATTGAAACATATGAGTGAATTGCTTGTTCTAGTTGCTTTATCACATGTGATCATTAGAAGTTGGTATAACAATTTTGTAAAGTGGTTGATTATGGTCTATTACACCTTAACTACACTTAGGGTACTTGTTGGGACATTGTTCATGTAGATCAAAATGACCAAAATGCCCTCAAGTGGAGGTTTGACTTGAATTGACCCTTGGAGTGTCACTATTTGACTGATTCAAAAGACCAACTTAGAGACCTTGCATGGCTATGCACTCTTTACCAAAGTTGTAGCTAATTTATTAAGGAACAAAAGTTGTTTTATGATCATTTCATGAAAATGGTTAGAATATGCTCAAACATGGCCCACAAGTCAGTATTTCATGCTGATTTCACACTTAGAAAATATTCTAAGTCGTAGTTACATTTTTAGTTGCATCAAGCTCACTTTGGCTTCATGTAACTGCTGATCCATGGTGAATTAGGGAATGGTCTTTGAAAAGAAGTTGTAGATGGATGGTAGGCCTACATTTTTCATGTATACTATTTTTGCAATAGATCGATGGATTAGCCGTGTTGACACGTTGAAATGTCGCTGACAGTCACTATCATTGAGTACTGAATCAAAACGTTTCTGAAAACGTTCAGTGTCGCCATGGCCGACTGACACAGAAGCTATTCACCGCGTGGCGTTCATGCGCTGCTGAGGTCTCCACGTCGCGCGTCCACGCTCTAGAAGAAGGCCAGCGCCTGCCCGAATGCGCTCACCGCTCCATTTCCTCTCTTTCGCCTTCTCCACGCGCAGCGCTATGTCCGCAGCAGCTCCGCCATTGCTGACCACGCGTCACCATCATCGTGTGCACTCGCCACCATGAAAATGAGTTGCCTAGTCCGTTAGTAGCCTCGCCGTGATCTTCTCTACCTTCTCCACCCCACCGTCGGTCCAATCGAGTCTTGGTAAGGACGAATGCGTCGTTTTCTTCCACCGCCACCGTGACTGTTCTCGCCGGAGATGGCGCTCCACGCGGCCAGCTGTCCTCGCGCCCTTGCCATCCCTCCTTTGCCTCGCGCTAGGTCCTAGGAGCACTGCTAAAGCTCGGAGGGTCTCACATTCGAGCCGTAGCGCCGTCGTCTCGCCGGAGCCGGCCATGCCGTGGCCGCGCGCCGCTGTACTCATCGCCAACCCCGGTAGCCGAGCCAAAAGTATCAATCAAGGACACTACTAGATGCGCACTAATGTAGTGAACACCGTAGCACCGTCGGGTTCGCCAAAGGAGTCACCGGCGATGAGCTTCGCCGCCGCCCTGTTCTCCTCCCCTGCTTGTCTCTCTGTCGCGTTTGATCGCTTCGTTAGTGACCGTGCGCCGAGGCGAGAGCCTGGCTAGGCTGTGCCGTGGCTAGGCCGCTTGCACACGCGTCATGGGCCGCCGTTTCTTTGGGCCAGCCCAACAGTGGCTGAGATTTGTTTTCTTATTTTGTTTTGTCTTATTATTTCATAGATTTATGTACATATTCAAAAATATGTAGCCCTTAGATGGTAGATCCAAATGATGTGGTTCTAATTTTGTTGAGTTCATGGTAATGTCTAGTTTCTATGAAAAAATATAGTTCATGCCATGTTCTGTTATGAAAATGGGAGTTTCTATTTATCTCTTTTAAGCGTGCAAGAAATAGGGATAATTATATCTTTTTCTAGGTAGCTCCAAATGGCATGAAATTTTTGTGGTGTACTGTTCATATTATGAATAGCTTGTAGTTAAATTTTCATATATTTTGGACACTGTATGTAGGAGATATAAAATTCTCTTGTTTGCATGGATGGATCTTGTGTGAATTTTCATAATTTTTCTATAGATCCAGTAAAGGTAAAATTTGGTGAGTGCTATTCTTATGCTAGAATGATGCTAGGAAAAATAAGAAATCTATTGCTTGACACTTTTCAATAGGGTTTCCTAATTATGCTAAAAATGGACATGCCACTTGTTATTTTGGATACAGCAAGTTCTGCTTGCTCAATGGCTTTGAAATTTTTATGGTAGTCTATGGGAAGCATGAGATAGCTACTGTAATTTTTATAGATTTTTATGAATAGTTTTACTATATATTGCTTAAATCACCTAATTAACTAAATAAATTTGAAAAGGATATTAAATAATTTATTTAGAAGTTGGCACTATACTTTCTGGTGTTTCCCTGGTATGAGCAACAAGTTGGTTAACTTGGCTTGGTCAAATTATGCTTTGCATCATCATTAAATAATTAAGCTAGTAACCCTGTTATTTCTGGACAGATTCTAGGTTTACTGGAAATTGATTTGGTTAAAGTAAGAATCATGCTTTGCTGTTTACCATTGATTTGTAGAGAATTTCATAAGCTTTCCAGAATGTCCTCATACAAGTCATTTGGATTTGTAGAACTCTTGTTGTGATTGAATTAAGGGAATACTTGTGTGCATATGAAACTTTAAATGTTAATTTATGTATGCTTTTACTATTTCTAAGTTTATGGTAATGTTCCTAGGTGTTAGGCCTTTAACTGAAGATGAGCATCTTTATCTTAGGTTATGCAAGTTATGTAAGTTGATCTTGTTCTTTAAGTTAAGTTAGATACATGCTTAAAATGATTTGAATAGAGCTATTTTACTCGGTAAACGGGTGTCCAGTGATGTTTTCGTTAAACATTTACTATGATTCATTCATCATGAGCATCATGTCATTTCTTATGCATCCATGATATTTATCTTGTGCATCGGCATGCAATAGGCATACCGGAGGGAGTAACATTGCTGGAATTCAAGGAACTGAGCGAGCAGCAGCAGCCGACACCGAAGGTTTAGGAGGTGCAGCCTTCAGGAGAGGTGCCAGACGAGGTTGCCGTTGAGTGCCCGGATCACCGTCCTTGCAACTTTGTGAAAGGAAAGCCCCGGAGCATGTTAAGCCTCCTAATTTCTGAAATGCAGTTACAGTATTATTATTACATATATTGTTGCATTAAGTTTAGGTGTTGGATGCAAACACTTACTGCATTGGTTACCCAATCCTTGTCCAGATATTGTTACCCTAAATCCTATGTAGCTCAGGCTCGTGTAGTGCTTAGCCCTGCTTAAACACGGTAGAAGTCAGGCGATTTCCTGTCACCTACGAGATATAGGAAGATACATGTGGCACGGTTGGCTATATTTGCTATCGTGGAAAAGAACTAGTCTTAATTTGAAACGAAGACCGGACAGAGGCTTGCCGGTTTGCAGTGACTCCGTCTGTGTCGCTTAAGGACTGATTCTTGGAGCATTTCCTGTTCATGTTGAACGCATGCCTCTCTCTTAGTTAGCTGTGTCCGAAGACCGACCGCAAAGCCGAGTAGCTCAACTCAGGCCGGGAGTCGATAAGTATAAAGTATGCCTTGGAAGGGAGCCGTAGGCGTGAGTCCAAGGGCAGGTGATTTAAAAGTCCTGATCATCCTGGCAGAAGGGTAATCCCTGAGAGCGCTAGCGCTGATCGAACCCATGAATTTGGTTCCTAAGTTGTACCAAAGGTAACCCACAGCTACCCTTGCTAAGTATGCTAGGGTGAGAGTTAGGAATACCCCCCCTAGCTGAGTTGTAATTCTATTCGAGTCGCCGTCTCTCCCGGTTAGTGAGAACTTGATGGGCTTATCTCCAATGTAGATACACTAAATAACATAATGGTTCGGAAATGATGATATGATGATGACAACCTTATTATACCTGCTATGGTTAATATTATTTGCTCCTAATAAGTGAGTGCTCTAGTACATGTGCTAATCTAGTGGACAGATAAATGATGATAAGCTTGATGCTAAGTTTAAATTGGTTACTATAATCATAAGCTCTTTTATGCAACTGTGTCAAGCTAGCCCACCTGAAAAGCCTTGCATGATCCTTGATGTCTTTTATTTCTAGTTTTTGACGGGTAAGTCTAGCTGAGTACCTTCTCGTACTCAGGGTTTATCTCCCATCTGTTGCAAATGACCAGTTCTACTTTGGTTGCTGCAAGTACTGCCTTCTCCTAGCTGGGGATGAAGACTAGACCGTTGGGCGTGGTCTCTACTAATTCTCGTACCTGATAATGCTTTTGTGGGACATGACTTAGACTTGGCAATGTATTTGAAAACTATGATGTTTTGTACTAAACTATGTTGCTTCCGCACACTCAAACTTGGTTTGTAATATTTTATTTAAACTCTGATGGATGTAATCCGAATGCTACTTGTGAAATGTTGTAATGGATGATGTGTTATGTTGAATCACTACGATCTTGGTTTATATGTCAAGAGTTGGTTGAAATCCTTCATGATTTCCGGACTACCGGGATTATGGGAGCTTAAGTACAGGAATTTGATCGCTTCGGTGATTGTTTTTGTACTTACGTTCTTATGATTTGGTCGGTTCTGTTACATGAACCGAGCCTGTCGGGCAACATAGACCACTTAGCAGTGCCAAGCGCAAACTGCTCGGCAAGACCAAATAGTTTAGAGATGACCCAGGTCGATGAGCTTCTATAGATTCTATGTTAGATGCGTAGCAATCTTAATGGAGTTGGTGTAGCCATCAACTTCGTCTTATGCTAGATCTAGCCGAGCAAGGAAAGAGTCCACCCCACATATGAATACATAGGTGATGAAGATATCGCTCGGGAAGCCCCCAAGAAGATAAAGAAGGACGACGCCTATGTTCGCCTCCTAGAGCTCTTTTCAAGTAACACCAAACTGAGCAACACAGGGTAGCAAAAGACATATAGCATAATGAGTCCACCACCACTTGTAAGAGTGTACTAGTTGCAGTCCTTGTAATGTCAAATCTTGTTGATGGTGAAACATCTTTTTGAAAACTTGTGGATAGGATCGTGCTGTGTAAGTCTCCGACATGTCAGATGGGACCTGACCGAAGGGCGTAGATGCCCGTGCAATCTAAGCTTTGGCCAGTCCATCATTGGAGAGTAGCTCATCGTCCTCATTCGAGGACATGGTGGAGAAACCTCCCAGGTGTCGAGAACCACCAGACGGGAAACAACCGGCCTAAAAAGAGCCAGTGAAAAAGAAGAAGAAAATGAACACTCCACCACCACGCAAGAGTGGTGGACTCTCGATTAGAGAGCCTTTGGCATGCTATCAAGTCATCATGGAGTGGTTGGATGATGATGAGGACGCAGGCGAGATGCTACAACAATGAGCTGCCTAGATGGCCACCCCGACACCGACCATTAGAGCCTCTGACTGGCCAGCGTAAGGTGTAGCCAACCAGAGATCCACTCAGGGCAAAGTCCCTGAGCCTAGATGAGCTTCAGCCAGGAGGGCCACCATGGCAAGGTTAGAAGCGCTAGAGGTAAACTGGCCACCTCTGGTGTTTTCAAGATTCGTGCTGGCAATTGAAGGATAGGGGAGTTCCAATAAGCCCCGACCATTCATAGTTGTACATAGGCGGTCCAATAAGTAAGTGTTTCTGCTTTTGACTTAGTCCAAGCAAAACCAAAGTGGAAGTATTGATGATACGACATCATGTTGTAGGGAAGCGTCGACCAAGGAACTTCACCCAGATAACATTAGCGATACTTAGCAGGACATCGCTTGCCATGGCTACCAATGCCCAAGGTGCTAGGGTGGGACAGCCAGAAAAAACACAAGAAACACCTAAAAACTAGGCTAGTGCCCAAGACGAAGTCCTCGAGCACCTAGAGCAAATGAAAGAAGACGTTGCTACCATGATCACCAGTTGCCTAGTGCCAAGGGCCAGTCCCCGGGCTCAGATGCAAGTGATGGATCTTGGGCCCTCCTTCCAACCAGAAGTTGGCCGGGCACCAAGGCAAGCGAGGGAGTCCCCCGAGGTGATTGAAGAAATTGAGCATGAAGTGCCAGATACCCGAGATTGTCCTCCTTAGCTTTTGTGGACCTTCGTGTGCCATGGGGACATGATGGAGGTGGTGGAGGATGATGAGGCAAGCAACCTAGTGAAGGAGCTTAGTGCGGCACTAGCATCAGTGTGCAGTCGGATTGAAGTAAGTTAGTCTCCATGACCAATTGAAGTTGTAGATTATACCTATTAACTATTGGTCACCGCAGGAGATCATGAAGATCTCTAAGAAATGCGCACGCAAGCTAGAGTGGGTGGCTCCA
The DNA here is from genome assembly GCF_019320115.1 of Miscanthus floridulus. NCBI lineage: Eukaryota > Viridiplantae > Streptophyta > Magnoliopsida > Poales > Poaceae > Miscanthus > Miscanthus floridulus. The sequence goes on along the minus strand of NC_089581.1, from coordinate 107,122,864 downwards.
TCCATTGTTGAAAACAAGAGGTTGTGTGAGTCTATGGAGAGTCTAGAGAAGATGCTGGCTGAAGCACATGCCGATTGGGAGAAATTGCTAGCAGAGAAGACGCAACTAGAGGCAGAGAACTAGGAGCTAATGAATCAGCTAGGTGATGGTGTATACCATGATAAAAGTAAGGCATTAGGTAACATGTTGAATTGCCTTCATATCCTCAATTTGCCCATGCTGATAGTAATCTTTTGTTCGTGTAGAGCTTGATGAAGCAAAAAAGCGGGCAGAGACCAAAGCATGCCTGGTGCGTGATGCCAAGGTGGAGGTGGAGACCGAGGCTCTGCTAGTGTGTGAAGCCAAAGTACTAGTAGAGAAACAAAGAGATGAAGCTCGGTCGGTGAAAAAATGACTCGTTGAACAACTGGAACGTAAGTCATTCCTCGTGTTGATACCCATCTTGCTATGAGAAACTTGTTAAGACGATTGTCCTTCTTGTCTACAGTGATCCAAACCAATAGCCAGGCGTAATTATGTGACTTCAAGTTCCGTCTAGAGGCCAGTAAAGATAAGGTTGAAAGGATCAAGACGCCTAAGAGGGAGGGGGTTGAATTGGGCTAATTCTAAAATTCTTTGCAATAATTAAACCCTACACTTAGCCTACTTCACCCCTTGTGACTAGAATGTGTTTCTATTGTTCTACCACACAAAAGTTTTGCACCCTAGGTTCCAATCCTACTCAAGCATAACAATTCTAAGAATGTAAAGACAAGAAATGAATTGCTCAAATGTAAATGCTTAAAGTAAAGAGAGGAGAAGGAACGCAGTGATGTTTTACCGAGGTATCAGAGAGTCGCCACTCCCCACTAGTCCTCATTGGAGCACCCGCGTAAGGGTGTAGCTCCCCCTTGATCCATCCAAGGATCAAGTGCTCTCTATGGGCTGATTCTTCAACACTCCATCATGGTGAATCACCCACAAACCGCTCACAACTTGAGTTGGGTCACCCACAAGCTCTGTTGGATGATCACCAAACTCCCGATTACTACCAAGCCGTCTAGGTGATGGCAATCACCAAGAGTAACAAACATGAACTCTCACTTGACCACAACAAGCCTAATGAGAAGGGTGGATGCACACTTGCTACTCTCCTTGCACTAATGAGGCCTTAATCTTGGATTCTCAAATCTCAATCACCTCACTAGGGTCTTGCTCTCCTTTGCACTCTCAAGGGTGTTTCTCAACTGAACAAATGGGCAAGATGCCTCCTTTGGACGAGTGGAGTAAGTATTTATACCCCTTCATTCAAAACATAATGTTTGGAGGCTGAGTCATCACTCTACGGGGTGATCGGATGCTCTAGTCAGGGTGACCGGATGCTCTGGTCAGTTATCCCCACCACTGTGTCAAAAAGAGCCGTTAAGTTCTAACCGGACTCTGGCCTACGTCTAGTCAGTACTAACCGGACACGTCTAGTCACGAAAACTACTCTCTAGAACCTTACTGATGTTGACCGGACGCTGGCGCCTAGAGTCTAGTCACTTTGATGTTCAGCGTTTGGTTCGTTACCAGATCCTGACCAGCGTCCGGTCTACACTGACCGTACACGTCCGATCAAGAATCTCCCTCTCTAGAACCTTTCTAGAGTTGACTAGACTCTGGCACCCAGCGTCTGGTCACAACCAGATGGCTCTAGTTGATCAAATGAACTGACCGAAGTCACCCTTCAGCGTCTAGTCAGTCATTTGACCCACCATTCACTTCCAACTTGAAATCATATGTGAATGAAGTTTGCTCAAATTAATCTTAGGGCTACTCCGGAGCTACCTAGTGCTAGATTTGACCCCAGTGTTATGCCAACATTTAGGCACTGCAAATCATGCATATTATGCATCATCAAGCATCCTAATCATACATGCCTAATCATGTAAATAATAACTGAAACCCTGCTTCGAAACGTATGAAACATGCTCGTGAAACATGAATGTTGCATACACTTGTTTAGAGTTGTTTTTGCCCTAATTATGCTTGCTAGGTTAGTAAAACATGTTTGGCTATCATTGTAAATCATCTAGAATTATTTAGCACAATTTTTGGAGCAAAGTTTGTATTTAAATTATTGCCAAATTTTGCTTTAAAAATAATTCTCCAAAATTAGGGTTTTGAGTTAAAATTGACTTTAATTTTATAATTCAAAATCTAGCAAGAATTGGACTTTGGTCATAAAAGCAAAGTTGTAGAGGATTAAATTCTAAGCAACTTTTATTTTTGGGCCATTTTCCAAAGAAGTCATTTTATTGCTCAAAAGGGTATTTGAAAACTGCTATTTGAAATTTCCTTGAAAATAGAAAATTTAAAAAAATGTTTCTATCCTTTCACGGGCCGCCGCCTCGCTTCTCGGCCCATGGCCGAAGCTGGCTCAGCCTACCTCTGTGCCCGCTCGCCCACCCCACATCTGGCCCAGCAGCCCTTCACCTCGACCCAGACCAGCTCGCTTGTCTGGCCTGCCCCGCGTCGCATCTGGCCTGCTCCGCGCCGCGCCGCGCCCGACCGCGTCAGGCAATGCTCGCCATGTGGCCGCCATGCGCCGATGACACATGCCGCGCGGCAGCCACGGCCTGCCTCGCACTCCACGCGCACACCTTCTTCTACCCGACCATGCTGCCTCCTCCTCATTCCTCCTCCTTTTCTCTAGTTCAGAGCTTCGCGGGAGCTCTCGCCACCGAGCGCCGCCGTTGCCCCTCCGGCGACATACCCCTCCTCCCACACCTCCATTCTTCGATTCCTGCCGCCAGCAGCTTCGCCTAGCCTCCCTGCCTCGCTTGCGCTCGCTTGCGGCCGCCGTCGTCGAGGTAAGGGCCAAGCTTGGCGCCTCCTTCCCCTCCGGCGAGCGCGCTGCTGTGGCCGCATGGTCCGTCACACCACCAGGCCAGCGCCACCCTCCCAGCCAGTGCGGCTCGGCATGGTGTGCACGCTGGCACCACCCACGCCACCGGAAGGGCTCGCCGTCGGTGAGCACCGGCCGGCAGAGCTCTTCCCCTGCTCTCGGGTCGCTGACCCGTGGGGCCGTAGGGCCCAGCCGCAGTGGCTAGTGAAGGCTCCGGGTGACTGGCCAGTGGGGCCGGTTGACCCGCTGGATCCCGCATGGCAGTCCCTCTAGGTGCACTGCACCGGGTGCACCCAGCCTTTTTCGTCGGCTGGTTTTTAAAAGGAATTAAGAAATGAATTTTTAGATTTCTGTTAAATGCTTTAGAAAATAATTGTGTACTTATTTTGGCTCCAAATTTGTTGAAACAAATTTTGCTAGGTTCCTTATCACCAGATCTACATGATAAAAATATTGCATGTCATTTTTGAGAAACTTTTCTGTAGAGCTTTAATTAATTCTTGATATTGCTGATATCTTGTAAAATGGTTAGTAAATCCTATATGTATCAAAAAATATGATTCCAAGTTTGTTACTCTTCTTATGTAATGTACTTCCTAGGAAAAATATGTGTCATGCATGTACTGTAGAAAAATTATGAGGTGTAGTTCAAGTGCCTTTGATGGCTGATTTTTGTTGTTTTTGCTAAAGAGCAAAATTTGTATAAAACATGCATGTGATAATTTTTGTACAGTGATTATTTGTTGTGTAGAACATAGGAAAAATATTTCATCTGGTGTTTGACAATTTTCATAGTACAAAGTATTTTCATGTTCATAATCATGCCATAGCTTGTTATTTTTGTGTAGGCTAATCCACTCATTCAAATACCATAAAACTCTGATGGTAGACTGCTTAGGGTAGTACTGTGCTATGGTAATTTTCTAAGATTTTTCTAAGCAATAAAAATAGATGTTGCTATTCAAACCTATTATTAATTAGGGTTTAATCAAGTGTTACTTTATGTGTGATTAAGAAATTAGTGAAGCTTTGGTGTATCTTTGAAGCATTTAATGAGATGTGTTGACTTAGCATATTAGTAGTAGAAGAGAATGTAGTAGATGACCTGTGCTTGTAGTATATGTTCTTGGATGATGTTGACTACCTTGCATTCAAGCATATCCATTGTATTCACTCATCCGATGCACCGATTACATAAGCACTTATGCACATGCATCATACAAGATCGCAAACCTAGAACCCAGTCATCATACCCGAGGAGCCTGAGGAGCAGCTCAAGGTGTAGCCGCAGGAAGTGACCGAAGCCGACGAGGAGGACGTTGAGGAACTTTCGGAGTGTCCCAATCACCGCCCGAGCTCCTTCGAGAGAGGCAAGCCCCGGAGCATTTTCTCTCTGGTTTGCAATTGTTAATTAAATGCTTTACTTTAATTGATGCATTACATTCAGGAGTTGTTTGCAACCGTTGCTGCATTATACCTTGTCTACCTTTGTTATACTATATCCTTATTACCCTGGTATCCGCAGTCGAGTCAATGCTTAGCTGGCTTAGACCGGTAGAAGTCAGGTGATTTCCTATCACCTGCGAGCTATAGGTGGTTACCTGGATCTCCTTGGATGACTATGAAGTCATGGTATAACTAAGTGTTAAATGAAGTTGAGACCGGACGGAGACTTACAGAGTTTTGAATTGTAGTGCTTTCCGTCTGTGTCGATTAAGGACCGACCGTTGTTGGGCCTTGAGTCATGTTGAATGCATGCCTTACATTTAGCTGGCCAAATAAAGTATCTTTCAACTGCGAAGCTGGGAGACTATTCGGGCCAAGTAGATTGACCGTAGCACACTGTGCCAGAGCAGGTGTGGTAGGACATGGGGACGAGATGATAAGACCAAAGTGTAGTCGGTCGGCCCCCGGGTACATGTGGTTCCTGGCAAACTCAAGATTCCTGGATAGTTGATTCGGTGACCGATACCTCACTTTAGTGGGTGAGTGAGGTTTGTGTAAGGAATAAATCACTAGCTGGTTAGGAATCGATTTAAATCACCATCGCTCCTGGATAGTGAGCACTTGACTTGAGTTACTTCATCGTAGTAATGTTGATGGAACACTTGGATAGTTATAATGAATATGACAATATGGAAGTTGTTAATGATCATTGGTTATCATTATCTGCTTAATCACATGTTTGCTCTAGTATAGGTGCAAATCTAGTCGACAGGTTATAAATAATTAACTTGACAATAATGCTTTTGGAAAGGTTCTTGAAATGCTAAAAATGCTTCTTTTTACAAATGAGTCAGCTACCCTACTATAAAGCCCTTCATAATCCTTGATGTCACTTATTTTTGGTTATATCGGGTAAGTCTAGCGGAGTACCTTCTCGTACTCAGGGTTTTATTCCCACTTGTTGCAGATGGGCAGATGTATTATGGCTACTGTATCAACTGCCTTTATCCTATGATGGGTGAAACTTAGGACCATGGGCATGGTCATTCCTTACGTCTCATCTGATGCTTTTGTTGGAGATGATCATTAGCTGGCACTGTATTTGAACTCCATGCGAGTGTGTGGTTTTGAACAAATGGCTTCCGCTACTTTTATTCGAACTCGTTTTGTAATAACTATGTTTAAACTCTGATGTATCTGTGATGCAAACTTTTATGTAATATGTGATGGTGACCGCTAAACTTCTTACAATCTTGGCTGGGATGTGAGTTGGTTTGAAATCCATCGTGATTTCACGGACTACCGGGTTATATGGGCTTAAGTCTGCTAAATCGTCTGGCCTAGCGGATGATTTTCTTACTTAATTTCGTATAATTGGTCGGTTTTGTTATAGCTGGTATCAGAGCATGGGTTTAACATGTTACTATTCACAAGTGTATTTAAAACAAAAAGGCATTTGAAAAACGTGATTTCTAAACTAAAAAGTGTGCTAGTGGTCATATCCTTTATGCCCAGTTAAGAACTCTAGGTGGCTTAATTAAGTACTGACTTGGGGTTCTTGCATCATATTTCTCTTTCATCGCTCATACGACATGCTATTGTATGAGTGCCACTTGTTTGAGTGGTAGTGTATGGATCAATTGCCTCTACGCCTCGGTAAGTGTGAGTTGTGAGAGCATGATCCGATACACCACTGATCTAGGGTGAATGCTTATATGATGCTAGAGTAATTACATGTTCTACGCATGTTTTACAAAGGTATCTCATGTGTGGGTATTCCATCTGTTGAGGCGATGCCGTCAATAGGATGATGGTTCGGGTAGTTACTACCGTTGTACACGTATCTGGGGATTCGTGTAGAGCGTATAGCTAACATTTACTGCTTTTATGCATTCATCGGGAATTGGGCTGAAATGAATCTTCTGTAGGTACATAACAACATTATCGTGTAGAACATATTAGATATGTATTTGAGAGATCATTTGTATGCCACCGAATTCATCGCTAGAAATTATTTATTTCATAAGTTTGTGAGAATGTACGACACGTACATACATCATATTACTTGTGCATTTCATTCATGTCATGCATTCCTCCCCTTATAAATTGATTATCTCATTTTGATAAAAGTTGTATCACCTAAAATATGTTTCCCCGGGGTAATAAAAGAACTTTTGCTACAGATGGCCCACACGAAGCAGACCGCTCGTAAGTCCACCGGAGGAAGAGCACCTTGATGTCCGTTGGCCCTGAGGGAGCACCACACCATGGACACCTTCTTGAGCGAGTTCGGCATGCCAACCTTGCTTTGGAGAGTGCTCCATGATGTGGGGTACCCAGAGGGTCAAGAGCTGGTGTACTCTTGGAATGAGAGCCAGTTAGCAGAGGATGGACTTGCAGTGGTAGAGATCACGGTTCCTGCTCTCGGTGATGCTCCAGATTGGGATGGTTGGCACTTGGAGTTTGAGGGTCGCACTCCTGCTGAGGGTGCAGAGGGAGCAGCTTTCCGTGTCATTAGGGATATCATGAGCAGATTTCCTAGTGAGCTTGCAGTAGCTCTAGCTAGCACCTTTCCTAGGGATGATCCTCGTGATGCTATTTGGGTTCAGCCTCAAGGAAGTGCCTTGGTTAGAGGTCCAGCTGAGGGACAGGCTAGCGACAACCATGCTATGAGTGCTATGTTCGCCGCCATCAGAGCGTATGAGGGTCTCGAGAGTACCTACTGGACGTTGACTAGCTTACATGGTCATGATAAGCTCAAGGGGAGAAAGCAAAAGAAGAGATAGGCACATGCTATAGCTAGTTTGCAGGAGCAGTTGGCTGATATGAACTTACAGCGAAACCAGGTGGTGGAGAGAGGTGATAGAGCTATGCAGCGGGTGCATACGTTGACTCAAGCCAACAACAATGCAGACCGCATGATTGGACAGTTGGTTTAGGAGAGGAATGAAGCCTGGGACGAGAGGGACCTTCTGCTGTAGAGGGTCGATGAGCTAGAGGAGTACAACGTCAACCTGCATGAGGAGTTTCACGCGCTCTACAATGGGGTTGGCCCATATGCTCCTCCAGACGCCGCTGGCATGGACATCGATGATGACAATGAGGACAAGCCTGTAGTTTCACCTAGGGGCGATGGTGACGTCTCCGATCCCGATGACGGCCCTGAGGAGTAGGCTAGTTGCCTTGAGCTAGTATCTAGGTCCTGTCGTGATGACCTTTCTTTTGTTGGCATGTAACCTAATGTACCTTGCTTCGAACTTATGAGATTTGGCATGTGCTTGGAACTTGGCTAGTAATGCGATATCGGAACGCATAAAAGTCCAGTGTATGTATGCTAGCAATTTGGTTGTATGAACGTGATGTTTGCTGTTGAAGTAATTTGATTAGTGATGTTGTTTTAATTGGGATGCGATTGTTGTGCCTCTGTTTTATTATATGAATTTATTCTCTCTAGTAAATTCAGTACGACATAATTTTTCCTTCACTCACAATTATTATAGCTTCACTCAATCATTACTTGTTGCTGAAATATGCAGATGACAAACACTCACCGTACCACGTATGAGGCCGCTGAGACTGGTGCTAACGGTGCGGGGACCGGTGGTGGTGGTGGAAACCACGGCAACAACAATGAGCTTCCCCATGAACCGCATTTGCCACCTCCTCCCCCATTTACCCCAGAGATGTTCCTCGCCCAGTTGCTCGGGAGTTAGCACAACACGGAACAATCCCAGAAGAACATGGAGGATTTTTTGCATACCATCGCCAACAACGTTCAGCGCGGTAACAATCAGGGTGGTGGCATTGGGGTGAATCAATATAGCAGCTTCAAAGATTTTATGGACACTAGGCCACCAATATTCAAGGAAGCAATGGAACCCCTTGATGCTGAAGAATGGATCAACACTATGGAAGGTAAATTCCGTGTGTTGAGGATGACTGAGGTATTGAAAACTGAGTATGCTGCACATCGGTTGCAAGGACCAGCGGGAATGTGATGGAAGCACCATCGCACAACCTTCCCTCCAAATGCTAAGATTTTGTGGAGAGAGTTTGCTGAGGCCTTTCATGGAGTTTATATTCCACCCGGGCTGACCGAGATGAAGTTGGGAGAGTTCTTGGCGTTGAATCAGGGCACCAAGACTGTGACGCAATATTTGCATGCCTTCAACAACTTGTGTCATTATGCTCCCGACATGGTTGACACCGATGCTAAGAGAATCGCCAGTTTCAAGAGGGGACCCTGCTATAATTGTGATCAACCTGACCACTTCTTGAGGTTTTGTCCTTATCCGCCCAAGAAGAAGCAGCAGACTTTTAATGCTAGGTTGCATAGTACAACTATGGATGAAATTCCTAAGGGAGAGCCCGTAACCACTGGTAAGTTTCCTGTCAACGAAAACCCTGCAGTTGTTCTATTTGATTCTAGATCATCATATTCTTTTATGAGTCAAGCATTTGCACAGAAACATGAACAAATATGCACAGAATTGGGTTATAGTTACCGTATAAGTTCAACAGGGGTTGATGTTTTGACCAATCGGATGGTTCGAGGGGCAACCCTTGAATTAGGTAGCAGGAAGTTTCGAGTGAACTTGATAGTTATGCCTGGACTAGTTTTGGATGTCATTATAGGGATGAATTGGATGAAGGATTGGGGAGCAGTTTTAGATACTGGAAGTCGGGTACTTACCCTTAAGGATCCCCTGGGTGAGGGTACTTTCCAAGTACCATTGCCTTGGAGAACAGACCTTATAAGTGTTATATGTGCTACTAAAGTCATTCCTATTCATCAGATTCCGGTAGTGTGTGAGTTTCCGGATGTATTCCTAGATGAGCTACCTGGCCTTCCGCCAGATAGGGATATTGAGTTTGGAATTGAGTTAATCCCCGAAACAGCTCTGATTTCAAGGAGACCCTATCGGATGCCTCCCGATGAATTAGTCGAGCTGAAGAAGCAACTAGAAGAGTTATCGAAAAAGGGGTTTATCCGGCCAAGCAAGTCTGAATGGGGATGTCCCGCCTTATTTGTGAAGAAGAAGAAAGAGGGCACATTGAGAATGTGCATGGATTACAGGCCACTTAACGCTGTAACCATCAAGAATAAGTATCCCTTGCCTCATATTGATGTTCTATTTGACCAGTTAGCCAAGGCTAAGGTGTTCTCAAAAATAGATTTGAGATCCAATTATCATCAGATCAAGATTAGACCACAAGATATATCGAAAACTGCATTTTCCACCAGATATGGGTTGTATGAGTATCTTGTCATGTCCTTTGGCTTGACAAATGCTCCTGCATACTTTATGTTTTTGATGAATATAGTTTTCATGCCAGAATTGGATAAGTTCGTGGTTGTGTTCATCGATGACATTCTGGTGTACTCCGAGAATGAGAAGGACCATGAAGAGCATATGAGAATTGTCTTGACCAGACTTAGAGATCATAAGTTGTATGCTAAGTTTAGCAAATGCGAATTCTGGTTGAAGAAAGTTACTTTCCTTGGTCACATTCTGTCAGAAAATGGAGTTTTAGTCAATCCAAGTAAGGTGCAAGTGGTTATGGATTGGAAGGCACCGACCATCGTTCCTGAGATTAGAAGTTTCTTAGGACTAGCCGGTTACTACCGTCGCTTTATACTAGACTTCTCAAAGATTGCTAAGCCTATGACAAGTCTGTTACAGAAGGATCACAAGTTTGTGTGGACAGAGGAGTGTGAAGCAGCTTTCCATACTTTGCAGAAACTGTTGACCACTGCTCTTGTTCTCGCACAACCAGATATTGAGAAACCATTTGATGTGTTTTGTGACACATCGAAAACTAGATTGGGCTGTGTTCTTATGCAAGAAAGGAGAGTCATTGCTTATGCCTCACGTCAGTTGAGAAAAGCACGAGGTCAACTATCCGACACAAGATCTTGAACTTGCTGCAGTTGTGCATGCCCTAAAAATTTGGAGACATTATCTACTTGGTAATGTGTGCAATATTTTCATAGATCACAAGAGTCTCAAGTACATCTTTACCCAACCCGAGCTAAACATGAGACAGCGCAGATGGTTGGAATTGATCAAAGATTACAACTTGAATGTGCAATATCATCCTAGAAAAGCCAATGTAGTGGCAGATGCTTTGAGCAGAAAGTCACATTACTTGAATGTGCAGCCATTACTTGAAGATGGGTTCGATCTAATGCATCCTGCTATGTTACATAGTATTCAGATTAGTTGCTCGTTGGAGAGTAAGATAATCGAAGGCCAAAAAACCGACAAGGGAATATTCCACATCAAAGAGAAAATAAAAGAAAAGCCGTCTAAGCACTTTAAAGTGGATGAACAGGGCGTGTTGTGGTTTGACGACTGTCTTGTGGTTCCCAAGGATTGAGAGCTTAGGAATAAACTCATGGATGAAGCTCACCTTTCTAAACTATCTATCCATCTGGGAAGTAGTAAGATGTATCAAGAACTAAGACCTCGTTATTTGTGGACCAAAATGAAGAAAGAAGTTACAGCATATGTTGCCAGATGTGACACGTGTTGTAGAGTGAAAGCTATTCATATGAAACTTGTCGGTTTGTTGCAACCTTTGTCCGTACCTAGTTGGAAATGGGATGATATAAGTATGGATTTTATCTTGGGTTTGCCCACTACTCAAAAGGGACATGATTCGATTTGGGTGATTGTGGACCGTCTTACCAAGACCGCTCATTTCTTGCCTGTCAAGACAGAATATCGACCACCTCAATATGCCAAGAAGTATGTCACAGAAATTGTGAGGTTGCATGGTATACCAAAGACTAGTATCTGATAGAGGGCCATAGTTCATGTCTCACTTTTGGGAACATTTGCACAAAGGCTTAGGAACTAGTTTGATTCATAGTACTGCTTATCATCCTCAGATAGATGGTCAGACTGAATGAGTGAATGCTGTTTTGGAGGATATGTTAAGAGCTTGTGTGTTATCTTCTAGGGGATCATGGGAGTCATGGTTACCATTAGCTGAGTTTTCTTACAATAATAGTTATCAAGAAAGCATCAAGATGGCTCCATTCAAAGCTTTATATGGCAGAAAATGTAGAACACCATTGAATTGGGTCGAGCCAGGAGATAGAAGGTATTATGGCATTGACTTTGTAGAAGAAGCTGAGAAGAAAATTCATATTATTCAACAAAATATGAAGGCGGCTCAATCGCATCAGAAAAGTTATGCAGACAGAAGAAGGAGACCTCTTGTGTTTGAAGTTGGTGACTATGTTTATCTGAAGGTCATGCTAATGAAGAAGAAACTATTTGGAGTCCAAAGAAAACTTGCCGCTAGATTCGTAGGACCATACAAGATCTTGGAAAGAAGAGGTCCAGTAGCTTACAAGTTAGAGTTACCTAAGACAATGAGTATCGTCTTCCTAGTTTTCCATGTATCACATCTCAAGAAGTGTTTGCGTGTTCCAAAGGAAAGAATAGAACCTCAAGGCATCCAACTCAAATCGGATTTGGTGTATCATGAGCAACCGGTCCGTGTGTTAGACACTAAAGAACGTGCTACTCAGAATAGTGTGGTGAAAACATACAAGATATAGTGGAATCATCATGATGAGGGAGATGCAACTTGGGAAATGGGAGAATATCTACAAAAAGCTTATGAAGATTTTTATAACAAATGGTTCGTAACCCAAATCTCGGAATAAGATTTTTATAAGGGGGGAGGGCTGTAACACCCCGATGTTATGCCAGCATTTAGGAACTGCAAATCATGCATATTATGCATCATCAATCATCCTAATCATACATGCCTAATCATGTAAATAATAACTAAAACCCTGCTTCAAAACGTATGAAACATGCTCGTGAAACATGAATGTTGCATACACTTGTTTAGAGTTGTTTTTGCCCTAATTATGCTTGCTAGGTTAGTAAAACATGTTTGGCTATCATTGTAAATCATCTAGAATTATTTAGCACAATTTTTGGAGCAAAGTTTGTATTTAAATTATTGCCAAATTTTGCTTTAAAAATAATTCTCCAAAATTAGGGTTTTGAGTTAAAATTGACTTTAATTTTATAATTCAAAATCTAGCAAGAATTGGACTTTGGTCATAAAAGCAAAGTTGTAGAGGATTAAATTCTAAGCAACTTTTATTTTTGGGCCATTTTCCAAAGAAGTCATTTTATTGCTTAAAAGGGTATTTGAAAACTGCTATTTGAAATTTCCTTGAAAATAGAAAATTAAAAAAAATGTTTCTATCCTTTCATGGGCCACCGCCTCGCTTCTCGGCCCACGGCCGAAGCCGGCTCGGCCTACCTCCGTGCCCGCTCGCCCGCCCCACATCTGGCCCAGCAGCCCTTCACCTCGGCCCAGCCCAGCTCGCGCGTCTGGCCTGCTCCGCGTCGCGCCACGCCTGTTCCCGCGCGCCGCGCCCGACCACGTCAGGCGATGCTCGCCGCGTGGCCGCCATGTGCCGGCGACGCATGCCGCGTGGCAGCCACAGCCTGCCTCGCCCTCCATGCGCACACCTTCTTCTGCCCGACCATGCTGCCTCCTCCTCATTCCTCCTCCTTTTCTCTCCAGTTCAGAGCTCCGCGGGAGCTCTCGCCATCGAGCGCCGTCGTTGCCCCGCCGGCGACATACCCCTCCTCCCACACCTCCATTCTTCGATTCCCACCACCAGCAGCTCCGCCTAGCCTCCCTGCCTTGCTTGCGCTCGCTTGCGGCCATCGTCGTCGAGGTAAGGGCCGAGCTTGGCGCCTCCTTCCTCTTCGGTGAGCGCGCTGCCATGGCCGCGTGGTCCGTCACGTCGCCAGACCAACGCCACCCTCCCAGCCGGTGTGGCTCGGTGTGGTGTGCACGCTGGCACCACCAGCGCCACCGGAAGGGCTCGCCGCTGGTGAGCACCGACCGGCGGAGCTCCTCCCCTACTCTCGGGTCGCTAACCCGTGGGGCCGCAGGGCCCAGCCACAGTGGCTGGTGAAGGCTCCGGGTGACTGGCCAGTGGGGCTGGTTGACCCACTAGGTCCCGCCTGGCAGCCCCTCTGGGTGCACTGCACCGGGTGCACCCAGCCTTTTTCGTCGGCTGGTTTTTAAAAGGAATTAAGAAATGAATTTTCAGATTTCTGTTAATTGCTTTGGAAAATAATTGTGTACTCATTTTGGCTCCAAATTTGTTGAAACAAATTTTGCTAGGTTCCTTGTCACTAGATCTACATGATAAAAATATTGCATGTCATTTTTGAGATATTTTTCTGTAGAGCTTTAATTAATTCTTGATATTGCTGATATCTTGTAAAATGGTTAGTAAATCCTATATGTATCAGAAAAATATGATTCCAAGTTTGTTACTCTTCTTGTGTAATGTACTTCCTAGGAAAAATATGTGTCATGCATGTACTGTAGAAAAATTATGAGGTGTAGTTCAAGTGCCTTTGATGGCTGATTTTTGTTATTTTTGCTAAAGAGCAAAATTTGTATAAAACATGCATGTGATAATTTTTGTACAGTGATTATTTGTTGTGTAGAACATAGGAAAAATATTTCATCTGGTGTTTGACAATTTTCACAGTACAAAGTATTTTCATGTTCCTAATCATGCCATAGCTTGTTATTTTTGTGTAGGCTAATCCACTCATTCAAATACCATAAAAATCTGATGGTAGACTGCTTAGGGTATTACTATGCTATGGTAATTTTCTAAGATTTTTCTAAGCAATAAAAATAGATGTTGCTATTCAAACCTATTATTAATTAGGGTTTAATCAAGTGTTACTTTATGTGTGATTAAGAAATTAGTGAAGCTTTGGTGTATCTTTGAAGCATTTAATGAGATGTGTTGACTTAGCATATTAGTAGTAGAAGAGAATGTAGTAGATGACATGTGCTTGTAGTATATGTTCTTGGATGATGTTGACTACCTTGCATTCAAGCATATCCATTGTATTCATATCATCCAATGCACCGATTGCATAAGCACTTACGCACATGCATCATACAGGATCGCAAACCTAGAACCCAGTCATCATACCCAAGGAGCCTAAGGAGCAGCTCGAGGTGCAGCCGTAGGAAGTGACCGAAGCCGACGAGGAGGACGTTGAGGAACTTCCGGAGTGTCCCGAGCTCCTTCGAGAGAGGCAAGCCCCAGAGCATTTTCTCCCCGGTTTGCAATTGTTAATTAACTGCTTTACTTTAATTGATGCATTACGTTCAGGAGTTGTTTGCAACCGTTGCTGCATTATACCTTGTCTACCTTTGTTATACTATATCCTTGTTACCCTGGTATCCGCAGTCGAGTCAATGCTTAGCTGGCTTAGACCGGTAGAAGTCGGGTGATTTCCTATCACCTGCGAGCTATAGGTGGTTACCTAGATCTGCTTGGATGACCATGAAGTCATGGTATAACTAAGTATTAAATGAAGTTGAGACCGGACGGAGACTTACAGAGTTTTTTGACTGTAGTGCTTTCCGTTTGTGTCGATTAAGGACCGACCGTTGATGGGCCTTGAGTCATGTTGAACGCATGCCTTACATTTAGCTGGCCGAATAAAGTACCTTTCGACCATGAAGCTGGGAGACTATTCGGGCCGAGTAGATTGCTCGCAGCGCACTATGCCGGAGCAGGTGTGGTAGGACACAGGGGTGAGATGATAAGACCAAAGTGCAGTCGGTCGGCCCCCGGGTACATGTGGTTCCTAGCAAACTCGAGATTCCTGGATAGTTGACTCAGTGACCGATACCTCACTTTAGTGGGTGAGTGAGGTTTGTGTAAGGAATAAATCACCAGCTGGTTAGGAATCGATTTGAATTGCCATCGCTCCTAGATAGTGAGCACTTGACTTGAGTTACTTCATCGTAGTAATGTTGATGGAACACTTGGACAGTTATAATGAATATGACAATATGGAAGTTGTTAATGATCATTGGTTATCATTATCTGCTTAATCACATGTTTGCTCTAGTATAGGTGCAAATCTAGTCGAGAGGTTATAAATAATTAACTTGACAATAATGCTTTCGGAAAGGTTTTTGAAATGCTAAAAATGCTTCTTTTTGCAAATGAGTCAGCTACCCTACTATAAAGCCCTTCATAATCCTTGGTGTCACTTATTTTCGATTATGTCGGGTAAGTCTAGCAGAGTACCTTCTCGTACTCAGGGTTTTATTCCCACTTGTTGCAGATGGGCAGATGTATTACGGCTACTGTATCAACTGCCTTTATCCTGCGATGGGTGATGCTTAGGACCATGGGCATGGTCATTCCTTACGTCTCGTCTAATGCTTTTGTTGGAGATGATCATTAGCTGGCACTGTATTTGAACTCCATGTGAGTGTGTGGTTTTGAACAAATGGCTTCCGCTACTTTTATTCGAACTCATTTTGTAATAACTATGTTTAAACTCTGATGTATCTGTGATGCGAACTTTTATGTAATATGTGATGGTGACCGCTAAACTTATTACGATCTTGGCTAGGATGTGAGTTGGTTTGAAATCCATCGTGATTTCACGGACTACCAGGTTATACAGGCTTAAGTCTGTTATAGAGTAAAACATGGAAGCAAGGCAAATGAGCATAACCAAGTGACATGACATATAAATAAATCAAAGTAGAGAGCACACATGTCACTCAAAAAAATCACAATCACATGTATGTAGTTCAATGCATGAAAGTAAACATGAATGCATAATGTATCACATAGAAAGAACTAAAAATAATAAATCATAAGCTCCCCTAGATATAATGCTCCCCCTAGATCTAACATACTCGATCCCTCTCCCCCTTTGGCGTCAAGCACCAAAACCTAAGGGTTGGATGGTAGGGTAGGAGCAGACTAGTCGGGCGCTGAGGTGCGGTGAGCAATCTAAAACCATGTCGCATCATCCTCTAATCTAGAGCTCTAAGTTGTCTGACCCTCTATCACTAGAAGCGAAGCTAAAGCGGTCTGGGTCTACTCTAGGACTGGTGTGGCCTATGACTCTATAGGTATCACTATAGGAGCTGGCTCTGATGATGCAACAGATGATGGGAGCATCTCTATAGTCCCAGTAACTAGAGCAATAGTGGTAGGTATAGGTATTTGTAACTCTAGTGGTGTAGGCTACCCTGTAAGCTCATTGAAACTGGCACTAAGGCTCCTAGAAACTAGGGTGTCAGTCACAAGCACCGAGGAACTCTAAGGCGGAGTGAAGCCCATAACAATAGGTGTGAAGTGAGGACCCTAGGCTATCACTGGTGACACAAACCACTAGGACACCTGCTCTATAGGTGAAGCAAACTGAGTAGCTGGCTGTCCCTGACTCTAAAGCCCACTAAGCTATACAGCTGGAGTCACTGAAGTGGTGGTAGGATGGCCTATTTGAGGTGTAGTCTATGGAGGAGCAGTGCCAATAGCAGTGATGACATGCTATATAAAACCAAGTAACTACTGCTGGATTAGGAGCTACTCTGCTGCATGGCCTGCTGCTGTTGTTGTATGGCCTACTACTATCTCTGGAACTCATCCTATCTAGCCTAAACCTATGCTAGTGCAGCTACGGTCTCCTAGGCCTAGCATACCTGATCCTACATCATCCGCTCAAGAATAGCTAGAAGAGCAGGGTCTTTCTACAGTGGCTGTGGAGTTGAGCTAGAGCCATTGGCCTCTCTGTCATGTGGTCGAGGAGGCATCTGAGGAATAGCCTGATAATCATCATCAGAACTATCACTAGGGTCACTCTCAACCACACCCTCATGCTGAGCATCTAGCTGCTCCTCCTCTATCGCTGCCATGCCCCTGATGATCTCATCCTGCTAAGCTGCTGTCTCTGGGACCTCTGGGCAACAACTCGGCTAGCAAGGTATCCTCGCAGTACTATGGCACAGCATCTGAGTCATGTTATAAGGATGGAACTCTATAGTAGCACCTGTGTACTCAGCCATCATCTCTAAGGACTTCTGTGTAACGGCCTTTCTAATCAAGAAGGTAATCCAGTGAGTGTAAGGCAACTGTCTGTGACCTCTAAATCCCTCTGCAAGAGTGTCCTCCATCTCCAAAAGAATGACATCCCAAATATCAAATATTGTCTACTGCACCAGAGAGTTCACCAACCATAACTGAATGCAAGTCAATCCCTTGCAATAACCCATCCTCGGGAGCAGGGTCCTCCTCATGATAGCATCAAGAAGCCGAGCTGTAGGAGTAAGGTCCCATGGTGTCCTACTCGACCCCTCGTTGAATGGCCTTATGAAGCATGGTCAAACCAGATCTGTGGGTGGCACAAGCCCACCATGAGGGCATCTAGGAGGCTCTATCTAACCATACCAAACCTCATGAAGATGAATGGGTGACTCTAGAATCCTAAGAATCTCTCTAACCCTCGAGCTCTGTAGCCTATAGTCATGGCCTTTGAATGCAAAGTGTATGAATCTGTGCCTTGGGTCAATCCAAAGTGAAGAGTAGAACTCATGGACCCATGATGGAACATAGCGGCCTGTCCATCCAAGAAGGTCTATCAACCCTAGCAGATATGATAAATGGGGATGACTCTGCTCGCCTACAACTACAACAAGTGCCTCAATGGAGCAAACTCTCAGAGATCTAAATGCAACTCCACTGTTCAAATAAGCATTATAGAAATCCTCCTGCAGTGGTGTATAGAAGTGCTCTAAAGCATGCTCATCCCACCTTGGTGGAAACCAGTCCTCAAACTGCACAAAGCAGAGCTGCTACACTTGCTTGGCTTTGGCTGCCCTCAAGTCAAGGTGAGTCACCAGAGGTGGACCCTATGGTCTGGGAGGCAGACGAGAACCCCTCCTCTATGTCTCAGGCCTCGGCGTCACCGGAGCATGAGTACGACTAGAGCATCATAGCTATGGCTGAGGTGCCTCCTCTATCTCCTCGGTCTGCTCTGCCTGCTCAGTCTACTTAGCCTACTAAGTACCCTCTAACTACACTGGTGGCTATGTCTGCTACCGTGTCTCCCCCTGAGGCTGACTCTCCTCTATAGCGACACACCATCCTCCAAGCATGACAGTCCTAGCTAGACTACCATGAAGACTCTCAACCCTCTGAGCTAGTAATAGCTAGTCTGCAATACGGACACCACTTCAAGCTCCACCTCTCTCTGCTTGCTCAGCTACTGCTGCCACTGTTGCTACTCTCTTAGCCTCTACATCGACGAGCTTTCGCTTCTTCATCGTAGTCTTCTTGGCCTTGCCTTTCTCCTGAGCAGTCAAGCGAGGTGGAGGCCTCGGATCCTCATCACCAAGACCACCTCTGGCATTCTTGACACATGCCATTGCTGTAGCTGAAAAGAACTACTATCATAGACAAAAATCAACTGCCAACTGACACTCACGAGGCTTGGCCTTGATTCGTACTCGTGGGCTTGGCCCTGAGTTCACTAACAACTGTAAAGAGAACCACAAAAGCACCGACTGACTGCATGATAGATTAGATAGGATATATAAATAATTACAATATACATCTAGAGATGCAAAACCCTAAGAAGCAAATAATGGATATGAAATTAGAGGCGATGGCTTGCTACCTGATGAATCAGTGACCAAAGAGCAAAGGAACGGATCACAGGGCACCATCGGGTCAACAATGGCTAGGGTTAGGGTTCCAACGCATCGTGGTGCAGTGGCCGAGCAATGTAGTGGGTGCGGTGGATGGTGTCTAGGGCATCGGTGTAGGCTCAGGCAGCAGCATTGATGTGGACACAGTGGCGTTGTTGCGGGTATGGCTGAGCAGTATGGCATGGGTGCATGACTGAGGTATGGGTGTGGCGGAGCTAGGGCATAGGCACACGGCGTGAGTAGGCAGCGTAGGTAGGCGGCATGGGTAGGCGGCGTGGGCAAGGAGTGTGGGCACGGCGGTGCAGTATGGCATGGATGTGGTGAAGGAGGCACAGTCGGCGGGAGCAGTCGGCGTGGGCGTGGTGAAGCTGCTATAGCTAGGGTGCGGCACTAGCGTGGTTGGCTGTGATGGTGAAGTTAGTGGGATAGCACGGTGGTGGTTAGGTCAAAACGCGGGCATGACGGTTAGGGTTATATGGTGGCCCCCCATGATGGATTAAGAACGGAAACAAAATAGAGTTTAGGATCCACACGTTTACTACTGACCGGATGCTCTGGTGGCAACGACCGGACGCTGCCACCTAGAGTCCGGTCGACTATAGAGAGGTACAAATCTGCTCAAGTCATGACCGGATGTGTCCGGTTATCCTTGACCGAACATAGCTAGAGTCTGATCGATCCTTTGTTCATCTTCGCAAGACCAGACGCAGGGACATCATCTGACCGGATGTAGGAAAGGTACTATTTCAGTGTTCGGTCACTCCTATGCAGCAACGGTTCACCTCTTGTGAACTGACTGGATGCTGGTGATAGAGTCTGGTCCAGCGTTCGGTCACCCTTTTTCGGCAAATCCTCAAGGATCCTTTGCGCTGCCTATTCTCAATCAAGTCCCAACTTCAATAAGACCCAAATAAACACCAATCAAGCCCTAAATGCATTACCAAAAATTAAACATGTTGTATATTACAATGCAATGCAAGGAACAACACAAGCTCATTTCTAGTGAAGTTACTAAAATCAAGCACATTGAGCTCATTCCTCAACTGACAAAATGTCGCCTCATCTAGCAGTTTAGTGAAGATATCTACCAATTGATCCTCGGTTCTTACACCTTCTAGTGATATATCATTTTAGCAACGTGATCTCTAAGAAAGTGATGGCAGATATCTATGTGCTTGGTGCGAGACTATTGAACCGGATTATTAGCAAGCTTTACCGCACTCTCAATGTCACACAAAAGAGGTACTTTTTCTAGAACCACACCATAGTCTAGCAAAGTTTGCTTCATGTAAAGTATTTGTGCACAACAAGCACCCACGGCAATATATTCCGCTTCGGCGGTGGACAAAGCCATACTATTTTGCTTCTTGGAGGACCAAGACACTAGTGATCTACCAAGCAAATGTCACCCTTCGGATGTGTTTTTTCTATCAATTTTGCAACCAGCATAATCCAAATCGGAGAATAGCCAACTAGTTGAAATCTAGCTCCTTTGGGAGACCAAAGACCAATGCTTGGTGTATGCTTAAGATACCTAAGGATTCTTTTAATGGCAACTAAATGAGCTTCCTTAGGATTAGCTTGAAATCCAGCACACATACACACACTAAACATGATGTCGGGCCTAGATGCGGTCAAATATAACAACCTACCAATCATAGAGTGGTAGAGAGTATGATCAACCATTTTACCTCCCTCATCTAGGTCGAGATGTCCATTAGATGGCATTGGTGTCTTGATTGGCTTACATTCATCCATATTGAACCTCTTGAGAAGATCATTTGTATATTTCTCTTGAGAGATGAAAATCTCTTCTCTTATTTGCTTGACTTGAAAACCAAGAAAGAATGTAAGTTCTCCAATCATTGACATCTCGAACTCCTTCTACATCAATTCACCAAACTCTTTGCAATAATCTTCATTTGATGATCCAAAGATGATATCATCAACATATACTTGACAAATGAAGATTTCTCCATCTAGCTTCTTGGTGAATAGTGTGGTGTCGACCTTCCCAATGGTGAAGCCCTTCTCAATGAGGAAATCCTAAAGGCGTTCATACCAAGCTCTTGGGGCTTGTTTAAGCCCATATAGCGCCTTGGATAACATATAAACATGATTAGGATATCTAGTGTAACACCTCGGGTGTTAACCTTGCATAACTTGACTTGCATAACATGAGCATGATCATCACGCATTCATAAACAAGCATTTACAATTGAAACATTTGTTTGAAACATCTGCAACGTTGCTTGTTATTGCATGTTTCTTTGTACACATGCAATTGATCATGAATGTAAACATGTACTTGGTAGATTTGAGTCACCAAAAATATTTGGCAATGCTTAGGTTCACAAATGGAGCATGGATCATGAATGTCATTTTTCATGGTCAAGTCTTTAAGGCATATTTCATGTGATTACTTTCAATAGCTCTATGAGTGACTACTACATGAAATGCTTGAATGGCCTTGCAAATTGCTTAAACATGCTTAGGATATCATTATGAACAACTTTGGTATTTAGGGCTAGGGCTAGTTTGGTCATTAAGCCATGCTTTGATGTGTTTCCTCTTTTAAATGTGACATGTAATTTGGAACTAGGTGTTAGAGACCTTGCATGGAGGAGTTCACTAAAGCAATGTTGTAGTGTTTGACATAAGGAACAACTTTGATGTTTGGGCCTTTGACTAATTCAGCTCCTAACATGTGTGAAATTGGAGTTCAAAAATCATCAAATCACTGATTTCCACACTTAGCAAATTTCACCAAGTCTTTTTCAATTGACCGACTAACAGGCTCACTTTGGGGATGTTTTCTTCTCAGCTCGGTTGCGAATTAGCACAAGGTTATCGAACAATAGTTGGAGCTAGTACTTCGGGCTACAAAAATCATGTAGATCATTTTTGCTTAGGAGCTATGGATTAGCAGTTAGAGGAGTGTCAAAACTCATCGTCAGGCTTGGCATATCACGACTGACGAACTGAATCAAGCCGATCGGTGGCCGACCGGTGCCAGAGCGCGAACGCCACGTGTCTGCGGCGACGGCTGCGCGTTGCCAACGCCCTAACCGCGTAGGCCACGACGCGCCTGGGCGCGCCTGCATCACGCCAGCGCCCGCCCGCACTCAGCCACGCTCCATTTTCGCTTTGCCTTGGCCTTTCTTCCTCGCAGCAGCAGCCGCCGAGCTCTCGCAGCTCCGCCGTCGCCATAGCCGCGCACAGCTCACGCCTAGCCACTCCAGCACCACTGCCATAGCTCCATCGCCACCACAGCAGCGCACTGACTTTCCCCGTGCCCACCATTCGAGTTCAGTAAGCCCCAGTGCCATGCAATGCCTCGCCAGAGCTCCTCCGCCACCCTCCGTCGCCGTGGCCAGGCCCAACCCGACCACCGCAGGCCACGATAGCGCGAGCAACAGCTTCCTTGTAGTCCACTAATGCTTGTCCACACATTAATTTGAATCACCTTGGCCTCCACCGGTGTACCGCCGATGTCCCACCCTGCCGTTCTGCCATGGTCGCCGCCGTCAGCTCTAGAGTCGACGATAAGGCCAGCCAAGTGGCTCAATCGCTTCGCTAGGTCATGTAGGTCGTGTAGTGAAGATGTTACCGCCGGCGAAGCTCGCCGTCAACGAGCCGCAGCCGCACAGTGCGAAGCAGCGCCGTTGCTCTGCTTCGAGTTGATGACATGTGGGGTCCCCTGACCACCGGGTCCCACCAGTCAGCGACTCCGTGTTTGAAGGCTAACTCATTTGATTCCAGTTTTTGATTTCTTTTGTGATTTTCATATCTTCAGTTTGGTAGCTCCAAAATTTGTGAAATAAATATGGTTGTGTTCCTTAGGAAGTGTAGTATTTAATAAAAATATGTTCTTGGCTTCAACAGTAGAAATTTCTGGAGATTTAAATAAGGATTTGAAATGTGCTTTTGAATGCATCCAAATTTGTTTATTTTATATCTAGAGTTCCTGTGCTCCAAAAATTATGAAATTTTTGTGGTAAGCTAGTCTTAGCATATATGAACTCTGATAAAAATTTGAAGACCA
Source organism: Miscanthus floridulus (assembly GCF_019320115.1). Classification (NCBI taxonomy): domain Eukaryota; kingdom Viridiplantae; phylum Streptophyta; class Magnoliopsida; order Poales; family Poaceae; genus Miscanthus; species Miscanthus floridulus. The sequence continues at coordinate 107,099,963 of NC_089581.1, read as the reverse complement.
GTGCATGTGTAGAATTATAGTTATAGATTTTTCTTTTATGGCTAGTCAATCCTTGCATGAATTTTTATAAATTATTTATGAGTCCAAAATTCATGAAATTTGTTGGAGGTGATCCTAGTACCATATGTATGTTAAGAAAAATAGGAAATCTGTTGCTTGACACTTTTCAATAGGATTTTCCATTTATGCTATTTCAAGCCTTGCTGCCTTATCATTTTTGTATAGAATGTTCTACTTAGTAAAATGACATGAAATTTTTATAGTAGTCCTATTATAGCATTAGTAAGGCACTGTAAATTTTTAAGAATTTAATAAGTATGTCTGATATATGTTTAGTATTTAACCTAGATATCTAAATAAAATAATAAAAGGTAATTAAATAAAAAGTTTGGGCTTCACCATTATATTATCTTAACTGTATTTGGTATGCTTAAACTGTTGGTAGAGTTTATGTTGTCAAATTTTGAATGATTACATGAAGTAGAAGTATTATTACTTTATATTGCATGTTAAATAGTTTCCGGACTGATTCTAGAGTGTGATGAGTTGCATGTTGAAACTGATGTGTACTATAAAAATGGTTAATAACAAAGTTGTAGAGAATTTGATAAGCTTTCCAGAAAGTCCAGGATCACTGTTTTTGGATTTGTAGAACTCCAGTTATGAGTGAAACAAGTAGCTACTGTTTGTGGCATGGTCGATGCATTGTAGAAGTAATTAAGTAATAATCGAGAAGAGATATGCACCTACTCAATCAACATGATGCACTTGTTAACATAAATGCATTCGTAATACTTATGCCATACTCATGCATCTAGGATCGGAGGAAGAGATCACGTTGCTGGAATTCGAAGAAGCAGAGGAAGGGAACCAGCAGGAGGATCCGCAAGCCGCAGCTCCCGAAGGCGTGGAGCAAAACCCTGAAGAGCTTCCGGAGTGTCTTGACCACCGCCCTACTTCCTTTCTACGAGGCAAGCCCCGAAGCATTATAAGTCTCCCAGTAATTTACAAATGTTTACTTACATACTTATGATTGATGCATTAGGTTATAAGAGTTGAATGAAACCACTTGATGCATGTAAATTCCTTGTCTAGATATTAACCCTTTAACCGGTATAGGTCCAGGATCGAATATATGCTTAGCCATGCTTAGACCGGTAGAAGTCGGGTGATGTCCTATCACCTGCGAGATGTAGATGGATACCGGAGCACGGTTGGCTATATCTCCCATCGTGGAACAGAACCATGAGGTAAAAGTAAATTGAGACCGGACGGGAAGTCGATAGAGAAGCAATAAGACATGGAGGTCTTGGGTGTGAACTTATCCCCGTCTGTGTCGATTAAGGACCGTACCGTTGTTGGCGCTTCTGACAAGATTGAACACATGCCTCTCACTTAGCTGGCCAGATAACTCGTTCCGACCGCGAAGCCGAGTAATTCAACTCAAGCCAGGAACTGTTCTATTGTGCGCTCCTTCCGAGGAACGATCAGACTGAGCCCAAGGGCAGGCTTGGCCTGAGCATCCTGGCATCTGGTGTTCCAGATTGTGCGGCGTGGTACGGACCCACGAAATGTGTACCTGATTTGTACCAAAGGTGACCTAAGGCTATCGTGGCTGGTAGACCTGGGTTTGTGTTAGGAATAAATTCCCAGCTAGTTGAAATCGATTCGAATTGCCGTCTCTCCCGGATAGTGAGAAACTTGGCTAGTCCCAACATCATAGCAACTATATTATGAAACATGATGGTTCAGATGAATATGGAATTACAATACCTGCTATAGTTACTATTGTATGCTTCTAAATGATATACCACATGTTTGGCATAGGATAGTTGCTAACCTAGAAATGGATAGTCATAATTAACCTGGTAAAGAATTTGTAACTGTACCATGACTCAATTGCTTTTACGCAAAATGTTGATAAGTTACGTCCACTTATACAGCCTTGCATAATCCTTGGAGTCATTTTATTTCTGGTTCATGACGGGTAAGTCTAGCTGAGTACCTTCTCGTACTCAGGGTTTATTTTCCCATTGTTGCAGATGGCACTGTGTATCATGGTTATTGCAAGAGTTGCTTCTATCCCGCTGTGGATGAGGAGTAAGCCTTGGGCAGGCTTCTTTAAGTAATTCCCATCTTTGCTTTTGTGGACCGTGATCTAGTTTGGCACTGTATCAAACTATGTTGGAAACTTTATCTTCAAACTTATTTGCTTCCGCTTTATTTACCAAACTCAGTTTGTAATAACTTTTATTCGTACTCTGATGATGAAAAGTATCTATGAACTTTATGTAATATGTGGCATGTATGTTGAATCCTGTACAATCTTGGTTGTTGTAAATCGCTTATCGAGACCCGTCGTGGTACTCGACGGACTACCGGGTTTATATGGGTTCAAGTATGACAGTGCGACCACTTGCGGATTGCCATTGTACTTGTATTCTTATAAATTGGTCGGTTCTATGACAGCTAGTATCAGAGCAAGATTCAACGTTAATTGTCACAAGTGTATTTAAAACAAAAGTTTTTGTGTTCCAAAAACCCTTCTCTAGCAACTAATAGTTATATAATAGGTATTTGAAATCTAAAGTGTGCCAATGATCACTTTCCTTATGCCCAAATTAAGGACTATTAGGTGGCTATTTAAGTACTAACATGGGGGGTTTTTACTTCGTCGTCCATACGGCGTGCTATAGTATGGATGCCATTCACTTGAGTGGTAATGTATGGATCAAATGCCTCTACGCCAAGGTAAGATGAGTGTATGACCGCAAGATGTGAGCGTGCGATCGGGAAGAGTTAGCTTTAGTACGGCTATGTATGCATGCTTGCATGTGTATATGGTACGTATTTAATTGTGGGTTTAAATTACTATTTGGTAGATTGATACAGAAGTATATGTATGGGTATACATATATGAAAGTATTTACAACTACATTCTGCCTATTTCATTATGGGTTTAGGGCTGAAATGAAATTTTATGCAGGTACACTAACAACGAAACGTGTAGCTCGACTAGTTACGCTATTTATGAGAGAACGTATGTATGCCACCGTGTCAACCGTTAGAAACAAATTTTTCCTAAGTTTGTGAGGACATACGAAACAAGCATGCATCATGTTAAATTACCATTCACATAACTATATTGTTCCTCCCCTTATAAAATTCTTACTCGGTTATGTAACTCTTATCCATTATGGCATTGTCTCACCAAGGAGTACATGTTAATGGTGCAGATGGCACGCACCAAGCAGACTGCTCACTAGTCCACCAGAGGCAGAGCTCCTAGCCGTCAACTTGCTCCACATACCCATCAACGTCACATGTTCCTTGGAGAGTTTGGGATGCCTACACTCTTGTGGAGAGTGCTCAGCTATGTAGGTTATCCTGATGGAATGGAACCCCGCTACTTCTGGGCGAATGAGCGGTTGGGAGAAGGTCTCTTAGTTACTGTGGAGGCCGTTGTTCGTCCCCAAGGTGATGATTCTGAGTGGATAGGTTGGTGTTATGAGTCAACTGGCAGGACTGCTGAAGAAGCAGCTGGCAGGGCAGCCTTTGGGATCCTAAGGGATATCATGGATCGTTTTCCTCAGGAGCTGGCAGCCGCTTTGGTTGGAGTCTTTCCAAGAGGTAATCCCTCCACTGACTCATGGCAGCAGGCAAGAGGAAGATCTTTGGAGATTGGTGCAGCAGAAGGGCAGAACAGCGATAACCCTTCCATGAGCGCCATGTTCGCAATGATGAGAGTGTTAGATGGAGTTGAAGGTAGCCTCAGACGTGTGTCTGGTGCTCTTGGTCATGCCCGCGAGGACCGACGTCAGCTTTAGAGGGAGCACGACGCCGAGATTGAGAGGCTCACTGAAGAGATGATTCGGTTAACTCACCAGCGAAATGCAGCTTGGTCCAGGGAAGATGTCCTGAGAGCTCGACAGTTTGAGCTGGGACAACAGCTGGCCAATGTGGAGGAATACAACGATAATCTGCATGAAGAGGTTCATCTACTGAACAATCAGCTCCACCCTTATGTCTCACCTGGAGCCGCAAAAATGGATCTAGAAGGGTACGAAGAAGAAGAAGAAGTGGAGCCTGAAGAAGAAGTAGAACCTGAGGAAGGAGACGATTCTGCGTCTGACCTCGATAGTGATCATGATGAGGATTAGATCGCTTAGCACTTAGTGGAAAGACTAATGTATCACCTTTATTCATGTAATGGACCTGTAGTTTGAAGTTGGCATTAGTAACCAGACTATCATGTAATGTTGATTAATTGCACGTTTGGATGAACATCAGTGCAATTCCAGTCCTTTGTTGGTAATCATGATTTAAATTTGCATGCGTTATGAGCATGATAAATGGTCAAATTGGTGATGTCATGTTGCGAGAATGAATTGTTATGCCTCTGTTTTATTGTGCTTTTGAGAATTTTCTCCAGTAATTTCAGTTTGGCATGAGTACCTAATTCATCTGCAATCTCTTGACATCAACCAATAATCGCTTATTGTTGCAACTTCGCAGATGACGTGCACCCGTGCTGGAGCTGGTGGTAGCTAGGATGGCAACCAGGATGACTTGCCACCCCCACCGCCGCCATCTGCTCAGGAATTCTTTACCCAGTTCCTGGGTAGCCAGAGGACAATGGAAGAAGCTTTGCGCCTTATCGCGCAAAACACTGCTCGTGGCCACCCACAGCAACCGGGGGCCGAGCCAAATCAGCATAGTTCATTCAAGGAGTTTCTGGACATGAAGCCTCCGATCTTCAAGGTGGTTGAGGAACCACTGTAGGCCGATGAGTGGCTGAATACCATCGAGCAAAAATTCCGTCTGTTAAGGGTCACGGAGCATCTGAAAGCAGAGTATGCTTCTCATTAATTGCAAGGACCAGCAGGAATCTGGTGGACACATTTCCTATCGTCTCTGCCTGCTAATGCGAGAGTGACCTAGGAACAATTCAAGCTGGCTTTTAGGGGACACCATGTTCCCCCGGGCCTGATGCGCATGAAAGCAGCCGAATTTATGAGGCTCACTCAGGGAACAAAGTCACTCACAGAATATATGCACGCATTCAACAACTTGTCAAGATATGCTCCAAGTTTCATGGATACTGAAGAGAAAAAGATAGAAAGTTTCAAGCGAGGGTTGGGTACCAAATTAATGAAGACTATGGCAAATTCTCGATGTGCCACGTACAATGAGTTTATTAGTGATGCCTTGACCCAAGAAAACCACAACAACATGCATGTAGTTGCTAAAGGTCGCAAGAGGGCATATGAGGCCGGTGCATCCGGATCTTTCCAGTCAAAAGTGCCTGTCACAGCTAGGCCACAATTCTGTCCACCTGCACCCAAGTTTAGGCCTCCACCACCGAAAGCTTAGAATAATAGGCCACAGAAACCATTCCGTAAGGTGTTCACTATTGCCTTACCAAAAGGAAATGGTAATCAGGACAGCTCCACTAGATTTAGAAGTAATCAACCATGTTTCAACTGCAACCAACTAGGTCATTGGTCCAAGGAGTGCCCCCACCCCAAGAGGAATGGCAACCCAAATCAGAACAATCAGAGGCAGGTGAATGCCAGGGCACGTCAGGGACAAGTGCATTATACCGCTGTGGAGGAAGTGCCCATCAGAGAAGTTGTCACAGCTGGTATGTTCCTTGTCAACAAGCATCCTGCTGTTGTTTTATTTGATTCGGGAGCTTCTCATTCATTTATGAGTCAAGCATTTGCATCTAGACATGATCAAGAAATAATAGAAGTAAGTAAAGGGGGTTTTAACATAAGTTCAGTAGGGGAAACTGTTACTACCAAAAAGATAGTAAAAAATGTACTCATCTTGATACAAGGGAGGGAGTACACAATAGATTTGATAATATTGCCAGGGTTGTCGATAAATGTAATCTTAGGCATGAATTGGATGAAGGATCATGGTGTTCTTATTGACACTAGCACCCGTACCATTATGTTGAGAGAACCCACGGGAGGGAATGCTTTTCTAGTTCCACTCTCCCATGAATTCGAACCCCAACATTTAGCCTGTGCTATCCAAGCCACCACCATATGTGATATTCCAGTGGTTTGTGAGTTTCCGAATGTATTTCCAGAGGAATTACTAGGTCTACCACCAGATAGGGACATGGAATTTAAGATTGAATTAGTGCCAGGTACTGCACCCATATCTAGAAGGCCCTATAGAATGCCACCCAATGAGTTAGCAGAACTTAAGGTTCAATTGCAAGATCTATTGGACAAAGGTCTTATCCAACCTAGCTCATCTCCGTGGGGATGTCCAGCATTGTTTGTGAAAAAGAAGGATAAGTCATTGAGAATGTGTGTAGATTATAGACCACTCAATGCTGTGACCATCAAGAACAAGTATCCGTTGCCCCGCATCGACATCTTGTTCGATCAGCTAGCGAAGGCAAAGGTATTCTCCAAAATTGACTTGAGATTAGGTTACCATCAGATAAAGATTAGACCAGAGGATATACCTAAAACTGCTTTCTCTACTAGGTACGGCTTATACGAGTATTTGGTTATGTCTTTTGGACTAACAAATGCTCTAGCCTATTTCATGTACCTGATGAACTCGGTATTCATGCCCGAACTTGATAAGTTTGTGGTCATGTTTATTGATGACATATTGATTTATTTAGAAAATGAGTCAGATCATGAAGAGCATCTGAGGATTGTCCTATCCAGATTGAGGGAGCATAAGCTATATGCCAAGTTTAGCAAATGTGAATTTTGGATGAGCAAAGTACCTTTCTTAGGTCACATTTTATCAAGAGATGGAATCTCAGTAGACCCATCAAAAGTACAAGAGGTCATGGATTGGAAAGCCCCAACTTCGGTTCATGAAGTTCGGAGTTTTCTAGGGTTAGCAGGATACTGTCACTGATTTATTCTAGACTTCTCAAAGATAGCTAAGCCTATGACCAGACTACTTCAGAAAGATGAGAAATACAAATGGACCCTAGAATGTGAAACAGCTTTTCACACCCTCAGAACTTTGTTGACTACAGCGCCTATGCTAGCACAACCAGACATTGAAAAGCCTTTTGATGTATTTTGTGATGCATCAGGAATAGGTTTGGGATGTGTGCTTATGCAAGAAGGGAGAGTAATTGCATATGCCTCTCAGCAATTGAGAAAACATGAAGTCAACTACCCTACACATGATTTGGAACTTGCAGCCGTCGTTCATGCATTAAAGATATGGAGACATTACTTGTTGGGCAATGTATGTCATATCTATACTGACCACAAAAGCCTCAAGTATATCTTTACCTAGCCAGAGCTGAACATGAGACAACGAAGATGGTTAGAATTGATTAAGGACTATAATTTGGAAGTGCATTACCATCCGGGTAAAGCTAATGTAGTAGCCGATGCACTTAGTCAGAAGTCCCATTGCAACACTGTGGAAGCACTATTGGAAGATGGATTCAACTTGCTACACCCTGCTGTGCTACACAATATCATGATCAGTTGTTCACTTGAGGGCAAAATCATAGAGCTACAGTAGATAGATGTAGGAATAAGTCACATCAAGAGAAAAATGCAAGAGCAGGAAACCAAACATTTTAGATTAGACGAAAGAGGTGTATTATGGTTTGAGGACCGACTAGTGGTGCCAAAAGACCGTGAGCTAAGGAATCAAATTTTAGCTGAAGCTCACTCGTCCAAATTGTCCATCCATCCAGGTAGTAGTAAAATGTATCAAGATTTAAGAACCCGTTTTTGGTGGACTAAGATGAAGAAAGAGATCGCAGCCTATGTTGCTAGGTGTGATAACTGCAGTAGAGTCAAAGCCGTCCATATGAAAACCACTGGATTACTTCAGCCATTGCCTATTCCAGGATGGAAATGGGAGGAAATTAGTATGGACTTTATTACAGTCCTTCCAACAACGCCACAAGGTCACGATTCAATCTGGGTCATTGTTGATCGTCTCACCAAGTCAGCACACTTTATACCCATGAAAACGTGGTATATAGTTGGGAAATACGCTGAGATATATGTTTCCTAGATCGTGAGATTGCATGGAGTACCCAGGACCATAATCTCAGATAGAGGACCACAGTTCATAGCTCATTTCTAGGAGCACTTACACTAGGCTTTGGGAACCAAGCTAATCAGAAGTTCAGCTTATCATCCACAAACTTTAGGACAGACAGAGCGAGTGAACCAAATCCTAGAAGATTTACTTAGAGCTTGTGTTATATCTTCAAAATGTTCATGGGAGAAATGGTTACCTTTAGCTGAATTCTCCTATAACAACAGTTATCAAGCGAGTATCAAAATGGCTCCATTTGAAGCCTTGTATGGCAGAAAGTGCAGAACTCCATTGAATTGGATTGAGCCCGGTGAAAGGAGATACTTTGGTATTGATTTTGTCAATGAAGCCGAAGAACAAGTACGTATCATCCAACAACACATGAAGGCAGCTCAATCAAGATAGAAGAGTTATGCCAATAGGAGAAGAAGACCACTGACTTTTGAAGTGGGTGATTGTATACTTGAGAGTATCACCCATGAAAGGTGTGAAAAGATTTGGGATGAAAAAGAAGCTTTCACCAAGATATGTAGGGCCATACAAAATTTTAGAACGAAAAGGAAATGTTGCATATAAGCTACAACTACCACCAGAGATGAGTGCAATCTTTGATGTGTTCCATGTTTCTCAGCTAAAGAAATGTCTTCGAGTACCGGAAGAAGCTATTGCACCACCAACGTGTAGCTTCAATCGGATTTGACCTATGAAGAAAAGCCAATTCGAGTATTAGAAGAGATGGAGAGAGTGACAAGGAGTAAGATTATTAAGTTCTATAAGGTGGTGTGGAACAATCATAGTGAACAAGATGCTACGTGGGAAAGAGAAGATTATCTACGAGAAGTTTATCCCGCCTTTTTCCAAGAATGGTAGGTCTTGCAAATCTCGGGACAAGATTTTTATAAGGGGGAGGGGCTGTAACACCTCAGGTGTTAACCTTGCATAACTTGACTTGCATAACATGAGCATGATCATCACGCATTCGTAAACAAGCATTTACAATTGAAACATTTGTTTGAAACATCTGCAACGTTGCTTGTTATTGCATGTTTCTTTGTACATATGCAACTGATCATGAATGTAAACATGTACTTGGTAGATTTGAGTCACCAAAAATATTTGGCAATGCTTAGGTTCACAAATGGAGCATGGATCATGAATGTCATTTTTCATGGTCAAGTCTTTAAGGCATATTTCATGTGATTACTTTCAATAGCTCTATGAGTGACTACTACATGAAATGCTTGAATGGCCTTGCAAATTGCTTAAACATGCTTAGGATATCATTATGAACAACTTTGGTATTTAGGGCTAGGGCTAGTTTGGTCATTAAGCCATGCTTTGATGTGTTTCCTCTTTTAAATGTGACATGTTTGACCAATTTGGAACTAGGTGTTAGTGACCTTGCATGGAGGAGTTCACTAAAGCAATGTTGTAGTGTTTGACATAAGGAACAACTTTGATGTTTGGGCCTTTGACTGATTCAGCTCCTAACATGTGTGAAATTGGAGTTCAAAAATCATCAAATCACTGATTTCCACACTTAGCAAATTTCACCAAGTCTTTTTCAATTGACCGACTGACAGGCTCACTTTGGGGATGTTTTCTTCTCAGTTCGGTTGCGAATTAGCACAAGGTTATCGAACAATAATTGGAGCTGGTACTTCGGGCTACAAAAATCATGTAGATCATTTTCGCTTAGGAGCTACGAATTAGCAGTTAGAGGAGTGTCAAAACTCATCGTCAGGCTCGGCGTATCGCGACTGACAAACTGAATCAAGCCGATCGGTGGCCAACTGGCGCCAGAGCGCGAACGCCGCGTGTCCGCGGCGATGGCCGCGCGTCGCCAACGCCTTGATTGCGCAGGCCACGATGCGCCTGGGCGCACCTTCATCATGCCAGCGCCCGCCCGCACTCAGCCACGCTCCATTTTCGCTTTGCCTCAGCCTTTCTTCCTCGCAGCAGCAGCCGCCGAGCTCTCGCAGCTCCGCCGTCGCCATAGCCGCGCACAGCTCGTGCCTAGCCACTCCAGCACCACCGCCATAGCTCCATCGCCACCACAGCAGCGCACTAACTTTCCCCGTGCCTGCCATTCGAGTTCGATAAGCCCCAGCACCGTGCAACGCCTCGCCGGAGCTCCTCCGCCACCCTCCGTCGCCATGGCCAGGCCCAACCCGACCACCGCAGGCCACGATAGCGCGAGCAACAGCTTCCTTGTAGTCCACTGATGCTTGTCCATGCGTTAATTTGAATCACCTTGGCCTCCACCGGCATACTGCCAATGTCCTGCCCCGCCGTTCCGCCATGGTCGCCGCCGTCAGCTCTAGAGTCGACGATAAGGCCGGCCAAGTGGCTCAATCGCTTCGCTAGGTCACGTAGGTCGTGTAGTGAAGATGTTACCGCCGGCGAAGCTCGCCGTCGATGAGCCGCAGCCGCACAGTGTGAAGCAGCGCCGCTGCTCTGCTTTGAGTCGATGACATGTGGGGTCCCCTGACCACCGGGTCCCACCAGTCAGCGACTCCGTGTTTGAAGGCTAACTCATTTGATTCCAGTTTTTATTTCTTTTGTGATTTTCATATCTTCAGTTTGGTAGCTCCAAAATTTGTGAAATAAATATGGTTGTGTTCCTTAGGAAGTGTAGTATTTAATAAAAATATGTTCTTGGCTTCAACAGTAGAAATTTCTGGAGATTTAAATAAGGATTTGAAATGTGCTTTTGAATGCATCCAAATTTGTTTATTTTATATCTAGAGTTCCTGTGCTCCAAAAATTATGAAATTTTTGTGGTAAGCTAGTCTTAGCATATATGAACTCTGATAAAAATTTGAAGACCAGTACATGTGTAGAATTATAGTTATAGATTTTTCTTTTATGGCTAGTCAATCCTTGCATGAATTTTTATAAATTATTTATGTGTCCAAAATTCATGAAATTTGTTGGAGGTAATCCTAGTACCATATGTATGTTAAGAAAAATAGGAAATCTATTGCTTGACACTTTTCAATAGGATTTTCCATTTATGCTATTTCAAGCCTTGCTGCCTTATCATTTTTGTATAGAATGTTCTACTTAGTAAAATGACATGAAATTTTTATAGTAGTCCTTTTATAGCATTAGTAAGGCACTGTAAATTTTTAAGAATTTAATAAGTATGCCTGATATATGTTTAGTATTTAACCTAGATATCTAAATAAAATAATAAAAGGTAATTAAATAAAAAGTTTGGGCTTCACCATTATATTATCTTAACTGTATTTGGTATGCTTAAACTGTTGGTAGAGTCTATGTTGTCAAATTTTGAATGATTACATGAAGTAGAAGTATTATTACTTTATATTGCATGTTAAATAGTTTTCAGACTGATTCTAGAGTGTGATGAGTTGCATGTTGAAACTGATGTGTACTATAAAAATGGTTAATAACAAAGTTGTAGAGAATTTGATAAGCTTTCCAGAAAGTCTAGGATCACTATTTTTGGATTTGTAGAACTCTAGTTATGAGTGAAACAAGTAGCTACTGTTTGTGGCATGGTCGATGCATTGTAGAAGTAATTAAGTAATAATCGAGAAGAGATATGCACCTACTCAATCAACATGATGCACTTGTTAACATAAATGCATTCGTAATACTTATGCCATACTCATGCATCTAGGATCGGAGGAAGAGATCACGTTGCTGGAATTCAAAGAAGCAGAGGAAGGGAACCAGCAGGAGGATCCGCAAGCCGCAGCTCCCGAAGGCGTGGAGCAGAACCCTGAAGAGCTTCCAGAGTGTCCTAACCACCGCCCTACTTCCTTTCTATGTGGCAAGCCCCAGAGCATTATAAGTCTCCCAGTAATTTACAAATGTTTACTTATGTACTTATAATTGATGCATTAGGTTATAAGAGTTGAATGAAACCACTTGATGCATGTAAATTCCTTGTCCAGATATTAACCCTTTAACCGGTATAGGTCTAGGATCGAATATATGCTTAGCCATGCTTAGACCGGTAGAAGTCGGGTGATGTCCGATCACCTGCAAGATGTAGGTGGATACCAGAGCATGGTTGGCTATATCTGCCATCGTGGAACAGAACCATGAGGTAAAAGTAAATTGAGACCGGACGGGAAGTCGATAGAGAAGCAACAAGACATGGAGGTCTTGGGTGTGGACTTATCCCCGTCTGTGTCGATTAAGGACTGTACCGTTGTTGGCGCTTCTGACAAGATTGAACGCATGCCTCTCACTTAGCTGGCCGGATAACTCGTTCTGACCATGAAGCCGAGTAATTCAACTCAGGCGGGGAACTGTTCTGTTGTGCGCTCCTTTTGGGGAACGATCAGACTGAGCCCAAGGGCAGGCTTGGCCTGAGCATCCTGGCATCTGGTGTTCCAGATTGTGCGGCGTGGTATGGACCCGCGAAATGTGTACCTAAGTTGTACCAAAGGTGACCTAAGGCTATCGTGGCTGGTAGACCTGGGTTTGTGTTAGGAATAAATTCCCAGCTGGTTGAAATCGATTCGAATCGCCGTCTCTCCCGGATAGTGAGAAACTTGGCTAGTCCCAACATCGTAGCAACTATATTATGAAACATGATGGTTCAGATGAATATGGAATTACAATACCTGCTATGGTTACTATTGTATGCTTCTAAATGATATACCACATGTTTGGCACAGGATAGTTGCTAACCTAGAAATGGATAGTCATAATTAACCTGGTAAAGAATTTGTAACTGTACCATGACTCAATTGCTTTTACGCAAAATGTTGACAAGTTACGTCCACTTATACAGCCTTGCATAATCCTTGGAGTCATTTTATTTCTGGTTCATGACAGGTAAGTCTAGCTGAGTACCTTCTCGTACGTAGGGTTTATTTTTCCCATTGTTGTAGATGGCACTGTGTATCGTGGTTATTGCAAGAGTTGCTTCTATCCCGCTGTGGATGAGGAGTAAGCCTTGGGTAGGCTTCTTTAAGTAATTCCTATCTTTGCTTTTGTGGACCGTGATCTGGTTTGGCACTGTATCAAACTATGTTGGAAACTTTATCTTCAAACTTATTTGCTTCCGCTTTATTTACCAAACTCGGTTTATAATAACTTTTATTCGTACTCTGATGATGAAAAGTATCTGTGAACTTTATGTAATATGTGGCATGTATGTTGAATCCTGTACGATCTTGGTTGTTGTAAATCGCTTATTGAGACCCGTCGTGGTACTCGACAGACTACCGGGTTTATATGGGTTCAAGTATGATAGTGCGACCGCTTGCGGATTGCCATTGTACTTGTATTCTTATAAATTGGTCGGTTCTGCGACATCTAGGGTCTTCAAACCTAGGAGGTTGGTCAACATAGACTAGTTCATTTATGAAGCCATTTAAAAATGCACTTTTTACATCCATTTGATATAATTTCATTTCATGATGTGATGCATATACAAGGAGGATACGAATGTCTTCAAGTCTTGCAACCGGTGCAAAGGTCTCTCCAAAATCCAACCCATCAACTTGAAAGAACCCCTTTGCAACTAGTCTTGCCTTGTTCCTCACTACAACGCCTTGATCATCTTGCTTGTTGTGGAACACCCACTTTGTTCTAATGACTCTTGCACCTTGTGGTCGCTCTTCAAGAGTCCAAACTTCATTGCAAGTAAAGTTGTTCAACTCTTCATGCATGGCATTTATCCAATCCGAATCTTGAAGAGCCTCTTCTACATTCTTATGTTCAACACAAGAGACAAAAGAGTGATGTTCAATAAATGAAGCAAGTTTTGAAGAGCGAGTCATTACACCCTTTGAAGGACTCCCTATGATGAGATTTTGTGGATGAGCTTGTAGTAGAGGTGAATTTCTTCTATCAACCACTTGAGGGGAAAGTTGTGGAGCATCAACATCTTGAGCATGTGCCACCATCTGATCATAAGAGACATGAGTATCTTCATTTTCTACTCTTCCATCTTTATCACCATCTTGTGGCACATTTGATGAAGAAGGTGGATCAATCACTTGTACATCATCTTCATCATCTTTAGGCTTGATGTCTCCAACCGGAATGTTCTTCATGGCCTCCCTCAATGGTTCATCACCTACATCATCAAGATTCTTATGTGCTCCTTGGGAGCCGTTAGATTCATCAAATTCCACATCATATGTTTCTTCAACTAAGCCGGTGGCATGATTAAATACTCGATATGCTTTGGACTTTGATGAGTAACAAACAAGAAAGCCAATATCACAATGTCTTTGAAACTTCCCTAGGTGTTGCCGCTTCTTGTAGATGTAGCATTTGCATCCAAACACCCAGAAGAAAGAGACGTCTGACTTCTTCCTATTGAGCAACTCATAAGGTGTCTTGCCAAGAAACTTTTGAAGGAATAGGCGGTTGGATGCATAACATGCGGTGTTGATAGCTTCCACCCATAGAGCTTTGGGTGTATTGCACTCATCAAGCATTGTTCTTGCAAGTGTGATAAGTGTCTAGTTCTTTCTCTCAACTACACCATTTTGTTGAGGAGTATATGTTGCAGAGACCTCATGATTGATCCCAACTTCATCACAATAAGCTTCAATATTTGTGTTGTCAAACTCTTTTCCATTATCACTTCTTATCTACTTGAGCTTCACTTCAAACTCATTTTGTGCTCTCTTGGCAAACTTCTTGAAACATGAAGCAACCTTGGTCTTGTCATGAAGGAAGAACACCCACGTATATCTAGAGTAGTCATCAACAATCACAAGACAATAAAGATTTCCTCCAAACTCTTGTAAGTTGTTGGTCCAAATAAGTCCATGTGAAGGAGCTCTAGCACTCTTGTTGTTGACATGAAAGCTTTTGTATGATGAGTGTTTGCAACTTGCTTGTCGGCTTGACATGCACTACAAAGCTCGTCCATCTCAAATTTCACATCCTTCAACCCTCTCACCAATTCATTCTTCATAAGCTTCTTGAGTGAGCTCATCCCAACATGAGCAAGTCTTCTATGCCATAGCCACCCAAGTGATGTTTTGGTGAATAGACATGTCTTCAAGTTGGCATCTTCGAAGGTGAAATCAACTAGATATAGGTTGTTGTATCTAAGTCCCTTGAATATAACTTGATCATCCTCTTTCTTAGATATAACCACTTCCTTCTCAGTAAACAAGCATTGGAAGCCAAGATCACACAATTGACAAACGGATAGCAAGTTGAAGCTCAATGAAGCAACATATAGCACATTTGAGATTGAATGGTCATTTGATATTGCCACTTTGCCCAATCCTTTAACTTTGCCCTTTGAATTATCCCCAAATGTAATTCTTTCTTGACCATCAACTTCTTCATCTAGTGAGGTGAACATACGAGGATCACCAGTCATATGTTGAGTGGAACCACTATCAATTACCCAATGACTTCCATCGGTCTTGTAGTTCACCTACACACAAGAGATCAAGCTTGTTTAGGGACCCAAACTTGTTGAGGGCCCTTGACTTTCTCAACAAGTGACTTTGCAACTTAAATTTTCTTAGGCCTATTCTTGTTGGGAGGTCCTAAGAACATGACTTTCATTTTTCCACTAGAGTCCTTTCTAAGCATGTAATGAGCATTGAAAGCAAAGGGTCTAGCATGCTTGGGCAAGGGTTGTGGTGGTGGAGTTTGACACTCATGGGCAAAGTGACCTTCTTGTCCACACTCAAAACACCTCTTTGTCTTTGGCTTTGACTTGTGTTGTTGTTGGTGTTGAGCTTGAGCCTTCTTCTCTTGATATGCCAAATACCCAATTCCACTTCTATCCATCTTCATGATGGTATTCATGAGTAGCTCACTTTGAAGATGTTGACCCCTTGTAAACTTGCTCAAGCTGGTCTTGAGATGTTCTTTTTCTAACTTGAGCTTCTTGTTCTCTTCTTTGAGTTCATCATGCTTTTTCTCCTTCTTTAGTCTCTTGTTCTCTTCTTTGAGCATCTCATTCTCAAGAGCTAGATCACTATCATGGTCAAGGTTCTCTATCACAATAGTGTTGGTGGTTGATAGCTTTTCAAGATCTTTCTTGAGCTTCTCTTTCTCATGCTTGATCTTGACATACTCATCATAGTTGTTGGACTCAACCACTTGCTTGCCTTTGCTACTAGAACCTTGCTCAATGCTCTCAATAATAAAATCATCAAATGATGTAGCTATATCAATCTTAACAACATGGTTAGTAGCATCATGTGGCTCATTGGATAATAGCTCATGAGAAACAACAAGATTATCATGATTGATCTTGAGATTTGTATATTCTTCTTTTAGCATGTTGTAGCTAGTGATGAGCTCATTATGTATCCTCTCAAGTTCATCATGTTTTTCTTTAAGCTCCTTCTTAGAAGATTTGAGCTCCCTGAGTTTGAATGACATAGCTTCATTTTATTCTCTAAGCTCAACACTAGCTTTTTCCACTATGTCACATTTAACTAAAAGTGAATCATTCTTAAGTTCTAGTTTTTCATTTTTAGCTCTTGTCTTTCTAATAATTTTAGTATATTGGTTAAGCAACTTGACAAGATCATCATAGGAAGGTGATTCAAATTCATCATCACTATCACTATCATCATTTCTAGCATGATCATCACCACTACTATCATCATCATTTGATACCTTTTGTTCACCCTTAGCCATAAGGCATAGGTGTGTAGAGGATGATGGCGGTGGTGTTGGTGAAGATAGTGAAGAGTCAATCACAATAGCGGCCACCTTCTCATTCTCACTATCATCATTGGATGAGCAACTTGATGAATCAATATCCATGAGCCAATCACCGACGATGTATGCCTTGCCATTTTTCTTCTTCTTCTAGAAATCCTTCTTCTTGCCATTGTTCTTCTTGTATGGCTTGTTTTTCTTCTTCTCATCATCATCTTCATTACTTGAGTCATCTTTGTTGCCCTTGTACTTCTTTCTTGTATTTGTCTTTCTTTGTCTTGGGGCATTGATGTGCTAGATGACCAAGTTCTCCACAATTATAGCAATCCATCTTGGAGATTGGCTTCCTTCTATTGCTAGTGAAAACTTCTTTTTGCCATCAAACTTGACACCATTCTTGTTGATCTTCTTAAGCATCTTGGCGGTTCTTCTCACCATGAGAGCAAGACTTGCATCATCAATTTCATCATCACCTGAGCTCTCATATTCAACTCTTGCTTTGCCCTTCTCTTAGCTAGCCTTGAATGCCAAGTCTTTCTTCTTGGTGGAAGAAGAGCCATCTTGTGATGTGATGTGCATATACATCTCATGTGCGTTGATCTTTCCCAATATTTGAGTTGGTGTAGTGGTGGAAAGATCACCTTGATGAAGCATGGTCACATTGTGCCCATATTTGTCAATGGGGAGGACACTCAAGATCTTTCTTACAACATCGGATGATTGCATCTGTGTGAGTCCAAGCCCATTGACTTCCTCTACAAGGACATTCAAGCGTGAGTATATTTCATTAGCACTTTCTTTTGAAAGCATCTCAAATGAATTAAGCTTTTTCATAATTAGATGATAGCATTCCTCATGCTCACTCTTTGTTCCCTCATGGAGCGCACAAATGTTCGACCATAGTGCATGGGTGTCCTTGTGATTCTACACATGGTTAAACACATCTTTACAAAGGCCTCTAAAGATGGTGTTTCTAGCCTTTGCATTCCATTTCTCATAATTGACCTCATTGCCATGAAGGTGTGTGGGATCCTTAGGTTTTGGGAAACCTTGAGAGGCGGCTCTAAGAATTCCAACATCTAGAGCTTCTAAGTAAGCCTCCATGTGGATTTTCCAATAAGGAAAATCATCTTCCTCAAAGATAGGAGGAGGTCCATCCCCATGGGACATCTTTCTCTAGGCGGTTAAGCCTAATTTAGTGAGCATGAGGCTCCGATACCAATTAAAAGGATCAAGATGCCCAAGACATGGGGTGAATTGGGCTAATTCTAAAATTCCTTGTAGTAATTAAACCCTACACTTAGCCCACTCCGGTCAATTATCCCCACCACTATGTCAAAAAGAGCCATTAAGTTCTTATTAGACTCTGACCTACGTCAGGTCAGTACTGACTGGATGTGTCCGGTTACAAAAATTGCTCTCTAGAACCATACTGATGTTGATCGGACACTGGCATCCAGAGTCTGGTCACTTTACAGTTCAGTGTCCGATCAGTTATCGGATCTTGACTAGCGTCCGGTCAGCACTGACTGGACATGTCTGATCAGGAATCTCCCTCTCTAGAACCTTTCTAGAGTTGACCGGACTCTGGCACCCAGCGTTTGATCACTTTTCACTCAGCGTCCAGTCGCAACTAGATGGCACTAGTTGATCAAATGAACTGACTGGACTCACCCTTCAGCGTCCAGTCACAACTAGACCAGCGCCCGGTCAGTCATTTGACCCTCCATTCACTTCTAACTCAAAATCATATGTGAATGAAGTTTGCTCCAATTGATCTTAGGGCTACTCCAAAGCTACCTAGTGCTAGATTTGACAAGTGTGCACCACACCTAACCCCTAGACTCACCTAGGTCAAGCTACTAGTCCATACCCCCCTTAATAGTATAGCCAAAGGAAAAACAAAGTCCTAAACTACTCTAAGTATCTCTTCAACACCAAACAACACTTAGAACTAGCCCATCCTTAACCTTGTCATCCATCCTTTGAAAACCGAAATGATTTCCATCATAGGGGCATGACAGCCATGATTGCCCAATCAATTGCCATTAACATGACCTAATTTAATTGCCTCCACAAAACACATGTTAGTCATAGTAATCTCATATTGTCATTAATCACCAAAACCCAACTTGGGGCCTAGATGCTTTCAAAGGTGAAAGCCATGAACGATGGGATAAAACCTATGCTAGACCTCATCGACCCATAGTTGCCGGAGCTCGATAGGCCATCACGGTCGGATGTCATCGTGGAGAGGTGCATGTTGGTGCTGAAGAACTTCAAGCAATATGCTCATGGCATCACTTGTTCTACCATGGGCCATGCACTAGCGGTTGTCCAGTCAGTATACCTCTCGGTGAAGCTCAAACGAATCGACGATGGCTTTGCCTAAAATCCGAGCGACAAGAAAATCACCGCGCTGGAGGAGGTGGTGTCCAATTCAGCGATCAAACTGGCAGATGACTAAGACCTATTCAGCGATGCTGGTCATGACATGTAATAGATTTGTCTATGTTATGCCGAACAACTGTATATGAAATGTTATGTTTAACATGTATAAAGTGTTAATATTTAATATTAATGTTGCGCTGTCATTTTGTTCTTTATCTTGTCATCAGCCCTAGTTATCCCACACCCCATGGCATAAAGAGCTTAGCTCTTGTGCACGTGTAGGAGCATAGGCATCATCAAGGAGCCACTGCCGACCGCCCATGACACATAGCGCTACTGTTCTTGCATGTTTAGGTGCTAAGGCAAGGACAGGGCTGCTTCTAGATAACGTAAATGAGAACATGGCTGGTCGGCGATGTGAATGATGATAGTATGCATCATATATCTTCTGTAGGACCTCTCAAGGATAGAAATGCCTAAGGTGTTAAATGTGCCAGGAATTAGGGATGTCGATGCCATCTTGATCATAGAGCCTATATGACCCTGGTCAGGTCACGGCCTTTATGTCATATGGTCCTTCTTGGAGCCGGCAATGCAAGCCTCCATTCTTGCTGAGAGGTCCATTGCTTTAGCGATGGCGAGTCCTTCTCTTTCATAGTTGTAGGCGGTGGAGACGTTAGCACGTAGGGTGAGAATGCCCTGCTCCGTCGGGATCTTCAACACCAGGTAGACATAATGGGGCACGGCCATGAACTTGGCGAGAGCTGGTCAGCCAATGATGGCATGGTAGGTGGTGTCGAAGTCTGCCACAAAGAAGTTCACGTACTCAGTATGGAAGTGGTCGACGGTGCCAAACTAGACTGGCAAGGTGATCTACCCCAAAGATTGGGACGCTCAGCAGGTACAATCCACTAGAATGGAGAATCAACTAGGGCAAGATTGTCCTTTATGAGACCTAACTCAGTTAGGGCTCCGACAAAGAGGATGTTGAGGGCACTCCTACCATCAATGAGGACCTTCTTGAACCACATGTTGTGGATGGTTGGATCCAACACGAGTGGGAAATGCCCTGGGTATGGGATATCTGCCCACTGGTCAGCTCTACTAAAGGTGATAGGGTGCTCTAACTAGTCCAGACATTTAGGATCGATGACCGTGTCATACTTGGTGATCGTCATGACATGCTGAGCCATGAGTTTTTTCTAGCGTTTGCTCTCAGAGGTGGTGTACCCTCCAAAGATTGTGGCGGCAGTCTTGTTGGCATCTTGGAAAGTGGGTTGTGTGTCCTTAGGATGCTCGTCCCCCTTGCCATCATCTAACTCATCATCCTTGCGCCACTACCATTTCTGCTCCTCATCGCGGAAAGCTTTGGCCATGCCATAGCATTGTCGTAAGGTGTGCTTGTTGTCCTTGTGAATTGGTCATAGACCGTCAACGAGCTTTTTGTAGGCAGCATTGAAATTGCGCTTAGCACATGGCTGCTCTACATTATTGATGAAGTTTTCTAGTCATTGGCAACGTGGCTATGTAGCCCTTGATCCCTCTGTCCGATCATTATGATGATGTTTGCGATCATCGTAGTGCCTGCCACAATCTTCATAACGCTGTTCTTTGTGGCAATCATCATCATGACATGGGTGGTGATCCGAGCAAGAGGCATGAGCAATGTCATCCTTGAACTATCGATCATCTTCTTTGGAGTCTGCATATGAGTTTGCAACCTTGGGGAGTTCCCTGGGGCCTCTTGAGGTAAAGTTTGGTGCATAGCTCCTGATGGTGATTGAGTCCTCTAGTGAAAGCGGAGATGGCCTCACTGTCCCCGATGTTGGGGATGGTGTTCCTCGTTTTTGAGAAATGCCTCATGTAGCTTCACAAAGTTTCCCTAGATGTCTGATGGAGTTTCTCTAGATCATACTTCATGCTAGGCTGCTGACACATTGCCATGTATTTTTCAATGAAAATTCTCTTAAGATCATCCCAAGATTTGATGGAGTCCTCCCCCAAGCACATAAGCCAATTATTGGTAGATTGGGATAGCATAATAGGTAGATAGTTTGCCATTACATCGCTATTTCCCCCCAGCGGCACGTACGATGATCTCATAGAGCTACATCCACTGCTCAGGATTAGCCTTGCCATCGTAGGGATCAACCCCAAAGACCTTGAAGCCTGTGGGCCACTGTATAGCTTGTAGCCTTGCTGTGAAGTGGCGAGGTCCCATCGGCTCGACAGTGGGGAGTGGTTGGATGCCGATGGGGTTGCCGTGTTGGTTGTCATACTCCTATCGGTGTTGGAGTTCTGCCTGATGCTGCTGGGCATGACTATTCTTGATGTGACTGTGGGCATCAAGATTGGCGCTGATATGATCGTGGGTGTCACCGCATAGGGGTTGATTAAACTCCTGGTTGGCATCATGAACTGGTCGGCCATGCTGATTTCATGGTCCTTGTGATCTAGGGTTGATGGCAACATTGCCCCTAGACCCCCCTTGGATGATCTGGCCACTTTGATAATGGCTTCCCCCCTCATGGCGAGAGCCACGGGGGTTTCGACTATGAGCCGATGCGGTCAAAAAAGACGAAACTAGGTTTCGGATGTCCTTGACCTAGACCTGAGCTGCTTTAAGTAGCGCTTGAATCTTGAGTACCTCCGGCGTTGGTGGGAGTCTAGTCAGCTCATGGGTGGCCACAGCTAGATTGGCGCTCGATGTCTGCTCCACTTGTTGGTTGTCCACCATGATGAACTCTTGTTGGAGATTATGAGCGAGAGGCAGCAGGCCACCTCTAGTGGCTTGGGCAGTGTTTTCTACTTCTTCATTATGATGTCATTGGCGATTAGTGTTCCTAGCTTCATGCTCATGACACTGGACATTGGTTTCTCCATCAATAGCAATGCTATCGTGGCTAACCATGAAAACCTCTCTCCCAAAGCCTAGAGGGAAAGGTGGGTAGCTGCTGGTAGAGCCCTTGGAATATGGCTTGGGGCATTCCTCTAGGATTGCATGGAGCATTTCATCCAGAAGCTATTAGATTTACACCATGTTTACCGTTGGCATAGGCTGGTCGGCCTCAAGGAGGTCGATCTGGTAGAGGTCATTGATGCTGCTGTGCTTGGTGTGTTTGGCAAAAAGATGGTGCAGGGCGTCCTGATAGATTGGATCTGCACCCACCAGCCCAAAAGAATAGGGCTTCAACATGCTCTTCGTAGGGGTGGGGAGTGGTCAGCATTGAACAGTACACCCTTCCAGAGTTGCCATGATCACCAAATCTTCATCTTGCCACCACGGATGATGTGCACGAGCATGGTGCTCGGCATTAGTGGCATGGTGACCTTAGAGTGCAAGAACTTCATTGTTCACTCTAGATTAATCTAAGACCGAATCCACGAGGAGCTGGCATTCCGCTAAGTGGTCTATGACCCTATCAATGGATGCGATTAGATCATCATTGCTGATGGATCTCTTAACCCAGCGGTGAGGCACCAAGATCAGAGATGACATTGTAGATGTTGGCACGATCGGCGTAGGGTGATTATGCACCGCCTCCTTGGTTTCCTCAACGTCATTGGCACCGATGACCCAGGTCATAGACCCGACCGTGAAGGTCTGACCTAGCTTAGGAAGGATCATGGAGCTCAGGAAGTGTTGACACCGTTTTTTGCACATGTCAGAATAATCGGAGTGGACCAATCGGCAAGGGGAAAGTTATTGAATACTTTGATAGCCAATGAAAGCCAGTTTGTAAAAATGGTTGCCGATAGTTGGTGATGATCGATGGAAAGGTTGATTTGGACTCGGGCGTTGCCGATGAGGTTGGAGGAGTTGTTGTCGATGCCGATGAAGGAAGACTTAAAGACTACTGCCGATGAAACAGGGAGTATGCCGATGAAGGAAGACTTGAAGACTACTGCCGATGAAGCAGGGAGTATGCCGATGAAGGAAGACTTGAAGCCTACTGCCGATGAAATAGGGAGTATGCCGATGGGAAGGAGGACAGTGAGATTTCCATCGTAATTAAGGCGGACAGGGAAATAGATAGGAGTTGGTTTCCTTTTCTGTATTTGTTAGGTTATGATTCGTGTAAGAGTCACGTGTTTCCTTAGATACGGGATTAGTGTCCTAGTTGTGTTTGGTTGTGTCTCTTTAGATCAGGGTATAAATATGGAGTAAAGGGCAATGTAATAAACATCAATCAATATCAAAACCAACTTTTACTCCTATTTGCATCTACTTTTCGGCGACTTCGTCAATTTGCATATTTTTCTTTTTACGAGTTCTCATTGATTCGGCGAGCTGCATCGCTTCAGTGCGATCTTCGGCGATTCTCGAGTTCCGCGTGAGCACCTCTTGGCCGTGGCTTCCGGGCGTATCGCTGTTGTCAGGACCAAAGTGTTCGTTTCTTCATCCTTGTCGATTAGCAGGTCAAATCGACTGGCACGCTTTGGATATCGATTCGGGTATTAGCCCTTTGTGTTTGCAGATCACTTTTGCATCAACACATCTTTTGGCACGCCCGGTGGGACACTTCAACCAATATGTTCAACTCCGAGATCGATCCAGGGAACATTATCGCAGTATCAGAAGAAGATCTCAAGGAAGAACAGAGGCAGGCTATGGA
The DNA here is from genome assembly GCF_019320115.1 of Miscanthus floridulus. Classification (NCBI taxonomy): domain Eukaryota; kingdom Viridiplantae; phylum Streptophyta; class Magnoliopsida; order Poales; family Poaceae; genus Miscanthus; species Miscanthus floridulus. The sequence continues at coordinate 107,076,261 of NC_089581.1, read as the reverse complement.
AAAGGCTGTAGAAGAATACAAGCAGCTTTGTCTGAGATCGTTTAGCTTGAACAAGAGTGGACAAGTCATCCAGAAGCAAGATTTGCCGTTGCCTCGGCAGGTTACCTTTGACTCCAATCCTGGTAAACTTCAAGAGATGGTTAATTCTGCAGTAAATCATGCTTTGATTAATCATTCCAATGTGCTGTCCAATACTGTTCATAATGCTGTGGTTCGAACTCTCAAAGAAGGACAAGCGGCACCACATTACGTTGGGCCTGCCTATCATCAACCAGAGCCGGCATCTGTCAAAACTCCATCGGCTCCTTCGGCCGTTGTGGGTACAGAAGTTACTTCCCCTCCAGTATTGGCAGGTTCACCTAATATACAATCTACACCGATACAATCAGATCAGGTGTTACCAGGAGGGCGAGTTCAGCTTAATACAGATCTATCGGCATCAGCTATGTCAGGCCCTGTGTCTCAGAATAACCAGATTCCTACTAATTGGTGGGGATATGGCATGCCTCCAGAGTCATCTGCTTTCAATCCTAGATTACCTCAAGTATTTGATGCAGCAGGAAGAGCGCCTATATCATCGGCCGTTTCGCCGATGGCTCAAGTGCCTCAATATGCCGCAACTACTTCTGTACAACCAACTCCAGGAGGTTTCCAGATGCCTATGATTCAAACATTCAATTCAAGTCCATCGGCGAGCGTACTGCCGATGCAGCAGAAAGCCCCTGCTATGAGTCAAACTGGGGTTCAGTTCATGCCTCAAACCAGTTATAATTATCCAACAATATCAGCAAATTACCAGCCATCGGTAAGTTTTGTGCCGATGAGTTCTAATAATGATTGGTCAGGACAGTTACCTGTTCAACATACAGTTCAGCGGAATCAGCAGGTTGCAGGGATTCAACAAGGTCATGTGCAAGCTGGTTTCCAGAATCAAGCATCGGCAGCCCAGCCGATGAATCCTTTCCAACAGGTTAATGGACCACAAGTAGCGGCAAATATGCCGATTGCTGGAGATCGTGGGCCACAAAGATATGTGGAAGGATGTCAGCAGGCACCTCCTGTAGAAATTCAACCAGTTCGTCAGCAGGAGGCTGATGCTTTTTGGGCCGATAAGATAGCAGAGATTATGAAGGATCAGTTTGGGATAAAGCCCAAGGTCAATACTTATTCTTATCGGACCCCATACCCTCCTGCATACGATTTAATTCCTCTCCCAAATCGGTACAAGGTACCGGATTTCACTAAATTCTCTGGGCAAGATGATACATCGACAATGGAACATGTCAATCGCTTCATTATTCAATGTGGAGAGGCAGCTAACAGAGATGAATTAAGAGTTCGATTATTTTCATCATCTTTGTCTGGATCAGCATTTACATGGTTCATTTCATTGCCACCAAATTCTATTATTACCTGGGTTGATCTAGAAAAACAATTCCACAAATATTTCTTTGCTGGAATCCATGAAAAGAAGCTTACCGATTTAGTAAAATTAAGACAGCGTAATGATGAATCGGTAGAGAGCTTTGTACAAAGGCTACGAGATGTAAAAAATAAGTGCTACAGCCTGGTGCTGGATGATCGGCAGCTTGCCGATTTGGCTTTCCAAGGGTTATTGCCACATCTTAAGGACAGATATGCTTCTCAGGAGTTTGAAAGCCTCAGTCATCTTGTGCAAAGGATCTCTGATCAAGATACTAGGGTTTTTGAACCTAAAAAGAACTGGAGTAAAAAGGTATCATTTGTTGAAGAAGTAGGAGATTCTGACTCTGATGAAGAACCAGTTATCGGCTTAGCTGAGTGGGTTAAGAATAAAAAGCCGATATCATGTCCCTTTGGTCAAAAAGAGCCAGAAAAGTTTACCTTTTGATATCACCAAGGCCGATAAAATATTTGATCTTCTGCTTCAAGAGGGCCAAATTAAGCTGTCACCTAATCACGTGATCCCATCGGCAGAAGAGTTGAAGAAGATTTTGTACTGCAAATGGCACAATGCAACTTCACACAGTACAAATGAGTGCAAGGTATTCAGGCAACAGTTACAATCGGCTATTGAATCTGGGAGAATTAAGTTTGGTACTTCCAAGACCCAGAAGCCGATGAAGATTGATCAACACCCTTTTCCGGCAAATATGTTGGATGCCAAAGGAAAGACCAAGGTATTGACGTCAGAGGCTGCTGAGAAAAACGCGTCAGTAGACCCCCAACATCGGATAACTACCGATGATGCAAAGAGTAAGGGTTTGCTAGGGGAAAGCAGTAGTTCCAAAAAACCTCCTCGACCTGGCATTGTGATTACTCATCGAAGGCAGCAGGAGGGTTGGCGTCAACGTAATGACCGATATCGGCAACAGCAAGAAATGAGACGTCAGGAAGAGTGGAATCGACATAAAGATCATTGGAGATGTCCGTTCTTCATCCATTGCTGGGAAGAAGGTATTAAATTGCCAACTGTTGAAAATTGCCCTGAGTGTAATGGTTATTACAGGAGTCAATCGTTCAGAAAGGAGGTTTCAACGTAGTAATCAGGGTTTGTCTATCAACGAGCCGATCAGAGGCAGAGCATCAGTGCATGATCGGCTGGGGGGCAGACTTAGTGTACATGAGAGGCTTGGTAAACGCGCTGGATATTTTCCAAGGAATCAAGAGGAGCTTGAGGAAATGGCAAACGCAAGAGTTCCCGATGAGGAGATATTCTACAGGGACCCTAATATACGTCGCGTAGAACTAACTAGGACTTGTTATCAGCCGGTTTGGAAAACCAAGTTTCCTCGATGGTGCCCAGAGGGTCTGACAAAGACGCAGAGAAGGAGGATGCAACGTGAGCGTCAGGAGGATTTATACCAGGAGGAAAATTCCTCCAATGAAAGGCCTGGTCATCAGCAGTGGCAGGTAAAACACAAAAATAAGGGTCCATCGGCAGATGTTAATATGGTATTCATGTTGCCGATGGAGTTTCTGGCACTATCTGATAATGAGGAAGAAGTTGTTTTCTCTGATCAAGTAGCTCAGCTAACGCTAGATCCAATGATGGCTGTTTTTGAGAAACCTACCGATGACGAGAGACAGCATCTTAAGGCTTTATTTGTGAAGGGCAGAGTTGATGGGCAGCCTGTGTCTAAGGTACTTATTGATGGAGGGGCTGCGATTAATATTATGCCTTACGTGATGTATCGGAAACTTGGTAAGGGAGATCAAGACTTGACCAAAACCGATATGATGTTGAAAGATTTCGAAGGCAATGTGTCACCGGCTAAAGGGGCAGTATGCGTTGAATTGACCATCGGCAGCAAAACCTTGCCGACGACGTTCTTTGTTATCAACGGCAAGGGTGCATATAATCTGCTTCTAGGGAGGGATTGGATTCATGCTAATTGTTGTGTTCCTTCTACAATGCATCAATGCCTCGTACAATGGATTGGGGATAAGATTGAGGTCGTCCCTGGTGATTCTTCTTATATCATCGCATCGGCAGAATCAGATACTTATGAGCGAACTAAATGCATATCAGGAGAAGCTTGGGAAAAAGAGTTCCTTAGAGTTGCTGATTATGAAATTCCACCGATCCAAGCAGTCGGTTCTGAAGAGGAGTTTTAATGGATAGGTTTGCCGATGATGGAAAATTAGGTCAAGGGTTCACATCGGCAGATGATTTAGTAGAAGTAGATATCGGTGATGGTGATAGGTCAGAGCCTACTTTTATTAGTGCTAAGTTAGATTCCTAAGTGTAAGCAGCGAATAACAGATTTGTTAAAAGAATATAAAGATTGTTTTGCTTGGGATTATACTGAGATGCCTGGATTAGACCGATCGATAGTTGAACATCGGTTACCTATCAAATCTGGATTTCGGCCACATCAGCAGCCAGCGCGCCGATGCAACCCTAATGTACTTCCTGACATTAAGGCCGAAATAACTAAATTAATTGAAGCAAAGTTTATTCGGCAATGTCGATACGCAGAGTGGATCTCTAATGTGGTTCCTGTTTATAAGAAAAATGGGAAACTTCGTGTTTGTATTGATTTCAGGAATCTCAACAAAGCCACACCGATGGATGGCTATCCAATGCCGATTGCTGATTTGTTGATTGATGCTGCGGCTGGACATCAAATTATTAGCTTCATGGATGGTAATGCAGGTTACAATCAAATATTCATGGCTGAGGAGGATATTCCCAAGACTGCTTTCAGATGTCCAGGACATGTGGGGTTGTTCGAGTGGATAGTCATGACGTTTGGTTTGAAAAATGCCGGTGCTACTTATCAAAGGGCTATGAACTTTATTTTTCATGAGTACATCGGCACATTAGTGGAGATCTACATTGATGATGTAGTGATTAAGTCTGGAGATATCACAGCACATTTAGCCGATCTGCGAAAAATACTGGAGTGCACAAGGAGGCATGGATTGAAGATGAATCCTAATAAATGTGCATTTGGTGTATCGGCAGGACAATTCTTGGGTTTTATGGTGCATCAACGGGGCATTGAAATCAGTAGGAAGTCTATTGATGCAATTAACAAGGTGATTGCTCCTGCCAATAAGACTGAATTGCAATCTTTGATCGGTAAGATTAATTTCATTAGAAGATTCATATCTAATCTGTCGGGTAAGATCAAGGCTTTCAGCCCACTACTTAAATTAAAAGCTGATCAGGAATTTGTATGGGGAGTTGAACAGCAATTAGCCCTTGATGAAATTAAGAAATATTTATCAAATCCTCCAGTGCTAGTTCCACCTCAACATGGGAAGCCTTTCAGGTTATATTTGTCAGCTGATGATGCAGTTATCGGTTCAGCTCTTATTCAAGAATTTGAAGGGAAAGAACGTGTTATTTATTATTTGAGCAGAAGATTAGTGGATGCTGAGACGAGGTATTCGGCTATCGAGAAATTGTGTCTGTGCTTATACTTTTCTTGTATCAAATTAAGGCATTATTTGTTATCTGCCGAATGTACGGTCATATGCAAAGACGATGTGGTCAAGTATATGTTGTCGATGCCGATATTAAGTGGTAGAATCGGCAAGTGGATTTTAGCATTATCAGAATTTGAGCTACGCTACAAATCAGCTAAGGCAGTTAAAGGGCAAGTGATGGCTGATTTTGTCACTCAGCATTGTAACACGGTGGATTCTCTGGGGATTGCTCCCTGGACACTTTTCTTCGATGGGTCCACATGTGGTGAAGGAGCAGGTATCGGCATTGTGTTAATTTCACCTCAAGGAAAGAAGTATGAGTTTTCATTGCCGATTGTTGCTACAGCGACAAATAATCAAGCTGAATACCAAGCCTTGATAAAGGGGTTAGAATTGCTGAAGGAGATACGTGCCGATGTTGTTGAAATCTTTGGTGACTCTATGCTAGTTATAAATCAATTGGCTGGAATTTATGAATGCCGAAGTGAAGCCTTGATTTCGTATTATGAAAGGTGTTTGCAATTATTGAAAGGATTTAGAGATTTTCGTCTTGAGCATATCTCTCGATTGCATAATGAGGAAGCTAATCGACTAGCTCAGCATGCTTCAGGGTATCAGACCATTCAGGAAGTGCTAACATCGGCAGTTGATACCGATGACTGGAGGAAAGAGATTGTCGATTATTTGAAGGATCCATGTAGGAAGGTCGAGAGACGTATAAGGTTCCAAGCTACCAAATATGTGCTCCTCGATGATGAATTATATTATCGAACTATAGATGGAGTTTTACTCAGATGTGTTAGCAATGATGAATCGAAAAGCTTGATGGGTGAAATTCATGAAGGAGTATGTGGGGCACATCAATCGGCTTTCAAGATGAAATGGATGATCAGAAGGAATGGGTACTATTGGCCGACTATTCTTGAAGATTGTTTTAAATATTTTAAGGGATGCCAGGGGTGTCAAAAGTTTGGTAATATTCAAAGAGCGCCTGCATCGGCTATGAATCCTATAATCAAACCATGGCCGTTCCGGGGATGGGCTATTGATCTCATTGGTCAGATTTATCCGCCATCGAGTAAAGGACATAAATTTATTCTGGTTGCTACCGATTATTTCACAAAGTGGGTTGAGGCAATTCCTCTAAAAAAGGTTACATCGGTCAATATGATTGATTTTGTGAAAGAGCATATTGTTTACCGATTTGGTATTCCTCAGACTATCACTACCGATCAGGGTACTATGTTTACATCGGGAGAATTTGATGAGTTTGCTGTAGGTATGGGAATTAAAATTTTAAATTCTTCTCCATATTATGCTCAAGCTAATGGTCAAGCTGAGGCTTCTAACAAAGGGATCATCAAACTTATTAAGCGCAAAATTGAAGAAAATCCTAGGAGGTGGCATACAGTATTAAATGAAGCCTTGTGGTCATATCGGATGTCATGCCATGGTGCAACCAAAGTAACGCCTTATCAGTTAGTATATGGACACGATGCAGTGTTGCCTTGGGAAATTAAGGTTGGCTCTAGACGAATACGTTCTCAAAATCAGCTGACAGCCGATGAGTATAATACTCTTATGAAAGATGAGTTGGAAGATGTGGCAGGTCATCGGTTAAGGGCTTTAGTTAGTATTGAAGAAAATAAGAAAAGAGTAGCTAGATGGTATGACAAGAAGGTGAAAGTAAAAGAGTTTGCCGATGGAGATCTGGTCTGGAAATTGATTTTACCGATTGGGACTAAAAGTTCAAAGTTTGGAAAGTGGTCTCCTAATTGGGAAGGTCCATATCGGATAAATCAGTCTATTCCTGGTAATGCATATATTTTAGAAACCCTCGAAGGGGTTGTGTTTCCCAGAGCGTTAAATGGAAAATATCTAAAGAAATATTACCCTAGTATCTGGACAGATGCATAAAAGTATAAGTGCCGATAACAATACTATCGGCTAGAATTATGCAAGGGTATCAATGTCTCATAAAGTGCCGATACAATAAATAAGATTACACGTTCAGCAAGGATTGGATAGCTAATATCGCACGCAGGCGAATCTGGTCGGCTTCTTCCATTTCTTTGATATCGTCATCGGCAGCACCCTCCACAGGTTTGAGTTTCTTCTTCATGGCTAAAGCTTTGCGAGCTTGGATATCTCTTTCTTGCTGAAGGGCTTTGACGGCATTGGGTAGCTGGCTTTCTTCTTGTTGAGCATGAGTTAAGGCTGCATCGATGTCTTTCAATTCGGCCAATAGAGCTGCCTTCCTTGCCGATAGATCCAAGATTTTCTGCTTAAGTGCAGCACCCGAAGTCTGCAAGTTGACGATGCCCTTGTGCTTCTCATCAGCGATTTGTTTCAGTTGTAGCATCTCTTCTTTAAGTTGAGCTTGAGCTGCTCTATCGGCAATGCGCTGAGCAGCCCGTTGATATTGCAGTTGACGGCTTTCTAAGTGAGCTGCTGGGAAGAGTATTTCTTCAACATCGGCAGGGACCTGGCCACGAATTGTTTTGAAAATTGCCTTTGCGGGGTCCGAGTCATCTACCAGTTGGGCAGTACTTTGCTGTAGCAAGTTCAGGAGGGTTTCCAACTTGGATTTAGTCTCTGCCGATATTGTTCCCAGTGCAAGGGAAGAACTTGTTTCCTCTCCATCGTCGTCAGAAATGTCAATGGCAAAGGAAAATAGGCTGTTCGGGGAATCTTGTTCCTGAAAGAAAGACAAGGAGATCAATCAGGGGTAAGTATGAGTATTGTAAAATCAGATAGGTTGATCGGTTTACCTGTTTCAAGGCAATTTCCTGTGCTTGACTGGAGGAAGCAACCTGGAGTATGTCGTGTGGATCGGCTGAGCTTGCCGATGGGATATCCCCTGTGACTTCATCGGTGGTGGGCTCTTGAGGTATGATGACCGATGACGTTGGGGCAGATGTAGGGATCGGCATAGACCTTTGTCGTTTTGGCTGTGCTTCAGTATCTGTTGAAGCTTTGCGCTTTGCTTGGACATCGGCAATGATTGGCTGGGGGGTATCAACACTTGTTGGTTGTGAAGCTTGGGCATCTGGTACGTTTGCCGATGTGCCCAATTGTTGCTGCAAAACAAGTGTAAGATATGATATTTAACAGATAAAATGTAAAGTCAAGAAGCTACCTCTGAAGGAGTGGTGCTTGATATCGGCGGAATTGCCGATGATGATCCAGTAGCAGCTCTTACCCCCTGATGATTAAGGTTAATATAGTTTGTGATCGGCATAAGTGAAAATAAGCAAGGTTGTTACCTTAAAGGCTTTGACCAAGGTTGTAGCAGCAGCCGATGGAGTAGCCCTGGATGTAGCCAATTTGGACTTAAAAGTGATGGTCTTGGTACGAATCTTCTGGTGGGTCAAAGCGGCTAAGGTGGGAGCGTTGTAACCGATCGGCGATGTTGGGGAAATAGGCCGGAGGTTGAAGGGTTTCCCACTTTTGCTCACCGATGGTGCTGGGTGGTTAACCTGTTACAAGGGAATCAGTTACTGATAAATGAAAAGAAAAGCAGAAGGGAGTTCAAGGAAACTTACCGCGTCGTCAGGGATGGCATATTCAGAATCGATCATGTGCCGATATGTGTGAACAGAAGTCGCGAACAGTTGCTCTTTCCACTCTCGCCACCATTGCTTGTATGACTCGGTGATGAAAGATATTGGTGTCCAGGTGGATAAATCAACATCTGTGGTATCGGCATCAGGAGAAAGTTGTACTACCTTGTTCCAGTCTGTTCCGCAGGTGATTGTTTCCCTGGGTTTGATCACATCGGCAAAGCAGAGTTTGATTGGCAGTTGCCCAAAAGCCAATTGGCGGGATACTGCCGATGGGTTGTAAAATTCATATGTGATGTTGGTGTTTTTCCCGCTGCCGAATGTGTTTACTGGAATTGCCCTGGGAGTGATGATAGCCATCATGAGCTCATTATCTTGATTCAGAGTGTCATCGGCAAAGTTGAAAAGAAGGGGGAATCTGTTTTCTTCGTCGATATAAGGCACCCAGGCCCTATGATCACGAGAAAGGCCATTATAGAAGCTTTGAAAGAATCTGCCGATTTGGTCTTCGTTGGCTTCTGTTCCAGGAAGGACAATTATGGCTTCACCAAAATTGAGGGGTGAGCGTGTTGCCGATTCATCATCCCCGAGCACATAATCTTCAGCAATTTCTCGTGGGAATTGTTGAGCAAAAAAGTCCCATTGCAAACGTTTGTGCATATGGGCATTCAGCCACATGTTGATAAACCACCACGGGCCTCCCAGGTTGCCGATGGATTCGCCAAGCAGGAGTTTCTGAGACACTTGGTGAAGAAGATGATAAGTAGAGCTCAGAAGGTATCGGCCAAGAGGAAACCTTACGCCATTAGCCAGAAGTTCAGCTGCAGGGAGGAAGGCGTTGGTTGGTCCTACTGATCGACCACAGAAGATAAATTTTTCTAACCACATATTCAGGAATGTGGCATGTTCCCTCTGGCTAGGTGTCCCGGTTTTCTGGTATTCTTGAATATATCCTGTCCAACCGCCGATGTTACGGGTATTCACTCTATATTCAGGCTTTCTACCATAGATGGAGCCTTCATCGGCAGTTGAGATGTCCAAGCCAGTAAGCATGTGGACATCGGCAAGGGTAGGGGTAGCTGGGCCATGTCCAAACATAAAAGTGTTGGTCGTATCTGACCAGAAATAAGCAGCTGCAATTATCATTGATTCATTTTTCTGCATATCGGCAATAGAGAGCCTGATACATTGGTCTAACTTTCGCTCTGCCCAGTATACTTGCATCGATCTATTGACCCTCAAATACCAATCTTTCCACCCTTTGGTGGTTTTGGGCCAAGATCGGAATGTGTCTTTCCACAAGTTCAGAGAGAAATTTTGGGCTCTAAAGGGGATTCTGTTAACCTCTGCGTTGATCAGATCGGTTGGATCTGGGTTGCCCATTGGTCCAAGGCATTGGACGTGTGGCTGATCGGTTGGGATAACTAATTTGTTGCGCAGTTCCTAAGGTTATGGAATCCAGAAGACAGAAGAAAGGAAAAATCACCAACTGAATAAATTTGCAAAAAGATCAAAGTAAAAGGTAATGGAAGTGGAGCAAACCGCGGGGACGTCGAAGTTGATGGCCATTGTCTTGAGGAAGGTGGAGATACGAGCCGGGGACTTGAAGTTAGCGCCGGAGAAGGGTTCTTGTTGGTTGAGGTCGCGCGGTTGTTCGTCGGAGTCGCCGCCGGAGAGAGAGAATGCCAAGGATTGGAGGCTGAAGATAGAAAATGAGGGTTCTGGAGAAATCTATTTATAAGCCGGCCAGGATAAGGGTATTTTGGACTTATCTCTATGACGCGCGCATATAGGTCAAGGCGGTGCAGGGGGATATGGTAACTATTCGCGCGATAATCAGGGGATTGTACAGATAAGTTAATAACAAGTAATCATGGCTTGGAAGGGATATTGATACATGATATTTTAATTCTTAAAATGGCAGCATTATCATGTTAGGATCTTGCCGATGGGTTGTTATTTTGGTATCTCAATCAAGGCAAGAGTGGTTGGCGATTGTGCGATATTTACTGAAGTGCGTGAATCAAGATTAGATTTGATTGGATTTGATAACAAATCAAGTTTTGGCTTGGAGAATGAGTTACGGTAATTGGGCAAAGGCAAGCGTTATCTGGAGTAAATTTCGGAGCATTAATGGTTTTATACTCCGAAATTGGGGGGCATGTGTTGACACCGTTTTTTGCACATGTCAGAATAATCGGAGTGGACCAATCGGCAAGGGGAAAGTTATTGAATACTTTGATAGCCAATGAAAGCCAGTTTGTAAAAATGGTTGCCGATAGTTGGTGATGATCGATGGAAAGGTTGATTTGGACTCGGGCGTTGCCGATGAGGTTGGAGGAGTTGTTGTCGATGCCGATGAAGGAAGACTTAAAGACTACTGCCGATGAAACAGGGAGTATGCCGATGAAGGAAGACTTGAAGACTACTGCCGATGAAGCAGGGAGTATGCCGATGAAGGAAGACTTGAAGCCTACTGCCGATGAAATAGGGAGTATGCCGATGGGAAGGAGGACAGTGAGATTTCCATCGTAATTAAGGCGGACAGGGAAATAGATAGGAGTTGGTTTCCTTTTCTGTATTTGTTAGGTTATGATTCGTGTAAGAGTCACGTGTTTCCTTAGATACGGGATTAGTGTCCTAGTTGTGTTTGGTTGTGTCTCTTTAGATCAGGGTATAAATATGGAGTAAAGGGCAATGTAATAAAACATCAATCAATATCAAAACCAACTTTTACTCCTATTTGCATCTACTTTTCGGCGACTTCGTCAATTTGCATATTTTTCTTTTTACGAGTTCTCATTGATTCGGCGAGCTGCATCGCTTCAGTGCGATCTTCGGCGATTCTCGAGTTCCGCGTGAGCACCTCTTGGCCGTGGCTTCCGGGCGTATCGCTGTTGTCAGGACCAAAGTGTTCGTTTCTTCATCCTTGTCGATTAACAGGTCAAATCGACTGGCACGCTTTGGATATCGATTCGGGTATTAGCCCTTTGTGTTTGCAGATCACTTTTGCATCAACAGGAAGCAGACCATCTGGCTCGCCATGGAATCAGCATGCACACCCCCTACCTGGTGCACCATTATCGACAAAATCTTACCGGCAGTCTACCGAGGGTATACCCATGGTAGTAGATGATTGGTGGAGGTGCACGTAATAGAAGCTGGATGGTAACACAAGCGCAAAGACAAGCGATTTAGATAGGTTCAGGCCATCTGATCGACGTAATACCCTACATCCTGTGTCTTTGGTGGATTGTATTGAATATGAGATGAATTCAATGGGGTCCCTACCCACCTTATATAGTCTAGGGGGTAGGGTTACAAGTGAGTTTAGGCCTAGATCTATTTGGCTATATGGTAAGTATTTACAAGGAATATGATATCTATTATATCTGAAAAGATCTTCCTTTATTGCCAAGATGTCTTCTGATTGCCTTGCGGTGCACGCCGACCAGAGACAAACACCATAGGCCTTGATCTTATGGGCTGGACCTCCCCTAGTGGTGTGGCCCATGTCCATTGTCATGGGTACCTAGGGTTATACCTCCCATAGATCCAACACTCATGATGACCTACCCCTCACATGAGCAAGATATCCAAGTTGTCATCAAGATCATCATATTAGGAATATCATTCCTTAACTAGGTTGGTTAGATAGGTCAAGTTGTACCCTCATTTGTTTTAGTAGTTAATTATCCAGGTGTAGCATCCTACATGCGCGAGTATGAGTCCCCTTCATATGCTTGACTTCTACCATTGCCCAAGCAACTAAGCAATAAGCATTAAGCGTTCAAATTCCCATTGTTTGGGTGAAAGGCTACTAACAGATTAAAGAGTAACTCTAAGTGTTATGTGAAAGAGTTTATTATCCAACTCCACATGCAATGCATAACTCATAATGTGACTTGATAAGTATCCAAAGTAGGGTTCATACTAGTGGGGTGCTTGCCTAGTTTTGCCGCTTGAACGAAGTCGAAGTTGTAGATGACAACTCTCACACGTTCCTCATGCTACTCGGCTCCTAAAAGAAAACAAGGATCGAGACTAAGGACTATCAAGGAAAGCTTAGGAACATGTCTTAGCTAGAGCTTGGGATAGAGGCTTCCACCTATGGCTCTACTATTGCCCTTTGAAACTATGCTTAACCTAGTGTTGTTGGCTCTTTGGGTAAGCTGGTTGAGTAATCTCACACTCTTTGTGTGTTGTTGGACACTCCATCCTAGCTGATGGACACTCAGCTGTGCTGGGTGCCGAGGTGGGTAGTCTCTAGGTTGATTCTTCTTAGGTTGTCAGGTACTCCATGGTTCCCATGGATACTCCAATAGGTTTAGGACATGGTCATTTCTAGGGTTAGCAGCTAATACTAGATGGTCCAACCGATTGATGGGCACTCTGTTAGAAACTAGGTTGTCTCATGTTGCTGGGTTACTGCTCTGTATAATTCACCGGATGCTCCATCCTGAGTGATGGACTCTCTGGTTTTGGCTTGGTGCCCTCGGGTTCCTTGGTTGTGCACCTCTATAATTCGGCGGACACTCCGCCATGGGTGGCGGACACTCCGTTGTGTCGCTCAGAAGGAAATTTAGGATGTTGGTGGCTAGACTCAGGATTAGTGTATACTCTGTACTTTTGATGAGCACTTCGTTAGTCAGGTGACAGAGCCTATGCTCTTGGATGATCTTGGGGTTTAGACCTAGATGTGCTCAGCTATGATCTATGAATGTCCAAGGTATCTCTAGGATAGTTTAGGTTGCTCACTAGGCTCCAGATAGCTAGGGTTAGAGCTTGTTTTGCTAAATGTGGTTAGGGCTTTATGATCTGACTTAAGGGTTCAAGAACTTGGGAATGAACCATGAGGTTAAGCTAAAACCTTAGCTCTAGGATCAGTGAGCTTCCATAGCAAAAGGTTGAAGATCCAAGCTTCCTTTGCTCATACATTCTCCATCCAAGCTTAGCTTGGCTTCATATGAACTTCCTCTTGCAATATACCCAATAGATGGATCAAGGGACTATCCATGAACTTGTTAGATGAATGAGCTAGGTAGGAACTTCTTGAACTTACTTACATATGTTGGAGCTACTACCAGTAGGAGATCTCCAATCTTGCACACAAATCCATGAATTAGACCATTGGGTGGAGAATCCAAGAAATGAAGATAGTTCTTGAGGTCACCATCAAGGGGTTGAGGGTGTGCATGGGCTGCTGCTGATGCTCCCCTCCTTCCTCACCTTGATCTTCTTCAGTTCTTTCTCCAATCTTTGCCCTCTCTAGTTTATAGGGTTCTTACTTGTTTTTGAGTGAGTAGAGAGAGAGAGTGATGCAAATGGGAGGATAGTGAGAGTGAGGCTTCAGCTGAGAGATGTCTTTCCTATTTCATGCTGACATGTGGGTCCCACCCACTTAAGTGGCAAACATCTCATTTCCCACTTTCTGCTGCTGCTTTGTGCTCTATCGAATGGTTCGATAAACTGGCGGCCTGTCTGGTAGTCTCTGTCTTTGCTGAATTGACTAAGTCATTAGGTGGTTGGTTATTGGTGACCAATGCATTGCATCTTAAGTAGTTCGTTGTGATTGGGTTGTTGTTGATGATGTCAAAATGATGGATCCTAATTCATGTAGATGTTCTCTTCCGATTTAGATATGAGCCTAACCATGGTTATCTAGAGATTCTCACAAGGTGCTTCTATGGTCCATTGATGTTAGGCATCGCATTGCATGTTGTGAGTCTTCGTGGAAGGTTGATGGTTGACTCCTTTCGATGATTAAAAGGGTTGTCTAGTGTTGTAACAAACTCGGGTCATTACACATGCACACACTAAGCATAATATCGGGCCTAGATGCACACAAATAAAGTAGGGAGCCAATCATGGAGCGATATACCTTGGTGTCTAAGGCTTTTCCTTCATCATTGAGATCAAGATGTCCATTGGTTGACATGGGTGTTTTATAGGCTTGCCATTCACCATGTCAAACTTCTTGAGCATATCATGGGTGTATTTTGTGTGTCTAATAAAAGTTCCATCCTTCACTGTTTGATTTGAAATCCAAGGAAGAACTTAAATTCACCCATCATGGACATATCAAATCTCTTGGTCATAATCCTACTAAATTCCTCACAAAAAGTATGATTAGTACTACTAAATATTATGTCATCGATATATATTTGGTGCACAAAGATATCTTTACCAACTTTACAAGTGAAAAGGGTAGGATCAGCTTTGCCTATTTCAAAACCTTATTTAAGCAAGAATTCCTTAAGGCATTCATACCATGCTCTTGGTGCTTACTTAAGCCCATAGAGTGTCTTTTGGAGTTTGTAGACATTGTTGGAAAACTTGGGATCTTCAAAGCCCGGTGATTGCTCAACATAGACAAGTTCTTGAATGGGGCCGTTGAGGAATGCACTCTTCACATCCATTTGATATAGTTTGAAGTTGTGATGAGTGGCATAGGCTAGAAGCATTCAGATTGCTTCAAGCCATGCCATCGGTGCATATGTTTCTTAAAAGTCCAAGCCCTCTACTTGAGTGAATACTTGAGCAACCAATCTTGCCTTGTTCCTTGTCACAATGCCATTTTCATCTTGCTTGTTGCGGAAGACCCACTTGGTGCCAAACACGTTCGTCTTGGGTCTCTCCACCAATGTCCAAACTTGATTCCTCTTGAAGTTATTCAGCTCTTCTTGCATGGCCATCACCCAATCCTCATCTTCAAGTGCCTTTTCTACCTTGAGAAGCTCCAAAGAGGAAACAAACGAGTAATATTGACAAAAATTTGCTAAATGTGAACGAGTCAATACCCCTTTCGAAGACTCCCAAGAATGTTGTCAATGGGGTGATCCCGTTGTATTGTTAGCCTTAGTCTTGAGTGATCAATGGCTTCTTGCTCATCTTATGGATCTTCTTCTTCTTCTTGCTCGAAGATTGGTTGTAGCTTTTGTCCATAAATTGGAGTTGAATCAGCGGCTGCTGACTGGGTAGGCGCGGCACTACCATGTGGTAAAGTTGCAGTAGGGTTCTGCTATTGTACTGTATCTGGTACATCAGTGGAAATTGGTGTCACAGCAACTTGAGGAACCTCCACATCTGTAGCTTGATCTTCTTGTGGTCTCATATCACCAATAGCCAATTGCTTGATTGCATCATATGGTGGATCCTCCTTTCCTACAACACTTGAATCAACTTGCTCTGCTTGAGAGCCATTAGATTCATCAAATGTCACATCTACCGCAATTTCAACTCTCCTGGAGGTTTTGTTGCAAACACGGTAGGCATGCTCATTTGATCCATAACCAAGAAGAAAACCTTCATCAACTTTAGGTGCAAACTTAGAGGTTTTGGGTTTCTTGTTAAGTATGAAACACTTGCACCCAAGCACTCTCAAGTATTATACCTTTGGTTTGTTGCTGGTTAGAAGTTTATATGAAGTTTTCTTCAACTTCCTGTGTAGATAGAGACGGTTGATGGCATGGGAAGCGATGTTGATGGCATCGCACCAAAAGAGGTCTAGCATCTTGTACTTATCTAACATTGTCCTTGCCATGTCAATGAATGTATGATTCTTCCTCTCTACAACATCATTTTATTAAGGTTTGTATGGAGTTAAAAACTCATGCTTGATGCCCTCTTCATCAAAAAACTTCTCAATTAGGGTGTTCTTGAATTCAGTTCCATTGTCACTTCTTACTCTCTTGATTGGGAGACCGAACTCCTTTTGTGCCCTTCTAATGAATATCTTCACTTTCTCTTGAACTTGGCACTTATCATACAAAAAGAATACACAAGTGAAACAGGAATAATCATCAACAATAACAAGACCATATTTGCTACCCCTGATGCTTAGGTAGGTGACTGGTCCAAAGAGCTAGATCCATGTGAATTAGTTCCAATGGTTGCTTGGTGGTGATGATGTTCTTTGGTGGGTGAGGTACACCTACTTGCTTTCTAGCTTGACAAGCGCCATAAATCCTATTTTTCTCAAAATGAATATTTGTTAGTCTCAGGATGTGTTTGTCTTTGAGAAGTTTGGCCAAGTTCCTCGTCCCAACATGGGCTAGTCAGCGATGCCAAAGCCAATCCATGCTAGATTTTGCCACTAAACAAGTCTCAAGCTTAGCTTTACTTTTGTTGAAATCAACTAAGTAGAGCTTATTCTTTAATTGACCCATAAAGACAATAGAGGAATCCTCCGTTCTAAAGACTTCCATACCCTTATTCATAAAGTGACAATTGTAGCCCATCTCACACAATTGATAAATGGACAATAAATTGTAACTCAATGAATCAACATGTAATACATTGGTAATTGAATGCTCAAGGGTTATAGAAACTTTACCAAGACCAATCACATCCCCATTGAATTGTCTCTAAAGACAATATTTTTATTTGAGTGTGTCATAGGGGAATATTATGAAAACATTCTCCTTTCTCCGGTCATATGATTTGTACATCCACTATTAAGCACTCAACTTGATCCACCAGAGGAGTATGCCTGCAAAAACAAGTTTAGTTCCTTGATTTAGGTCACCAACTAGACTTGGGGCCTCGCATGTTAGTCACAAGTATCTTAGGAACCCAAATAGAAGTGTTTAGATAAACATTAGTTTCCTTGCCAACATATTTGGCAATCAATTCTCCACTATTGTTATTCTTCAATACAAAGCACGATGTCAAGCTTTGTCGAGGTGCATGGATCTTTGGTTGATAAGCATACTTGTTCATTGTGCCCCATATTGATTCCTTTGGCATCTAAAAACCTGCTTTTGCTGGAACACATTCTTCATGGTTTTAGTCTAATTAGGAACATAATTGGTAGCCTTCCCATTTTTGCGGGGCGCGGCACTACCGCTCTGGAGCGTTGTAATGCCACAGACTATGTAGGTTGTTCTGCACCAATTCTACTCTTCGTCTCAAACTATAGACACTCATAGCCATTCACTATCCTTCTTCCATTTGTCTTGGTTCCTTTTGTGTGCTTGAGCCCATGCTTGATTGAGAGATGCCTCCCATTCTTGTATTGTGGCCTTTTTGGTTCATCCACCTTCTTACCACTAGCTTGGGCCTTGCCCCCTTTGCCTATAATCTCATTTTGCCTTGCAATCTCATTTCTCATAGCCTCCATATTTGCAAGGTTATGAGAATAAACATTCAAATCAAGATTATAGCATTTTCCACAACCTTGGCTAGTGGAGGGAGTAGAGGTTTCCTTTGCCTTAGAGGGATGTGAGTTGCTATCCCAAAAAATGCTATATTGTAGCTCAAGATCTTTGTGCTTTTTATCTAAGTCACAGTACTTTTTCTTGTGAGCAATATGTGCTTTCTTTGTGAGAGCAATGTCCTCTTGCCTTTGGTCAAGGCCTTGCGCAAGGATTCCATCTTACTTCTCTCTAATGCAAGAGCTTCCTTGTTAGCATTGTAGAGATCATCTTATTTGATAAGAGTATCTTCTCTAGATTCTAGCTCGGCTTGAACACTCCCTAAATCCTCCATTAACTTAGTGATGAATAATTTGGTCTTTTCATCCAAATTTTTAGTTATGTAGTTAATTTATTCATCACTAGATCCATCATCACTAGAGCTATCACTAATATTATTACTAGAGATATCACTAGGAGGTGGAGAAGGTTTGGATTTTGATTTTACCTTCTCACCCTTTGCCATGAGACAAATGTGAGGGGAGTTGTAGTCATCATCAAACATGTTATTGAAGAGCCTTGGTGTAGAGGATGTCTTATGGATATCCACAGTTGCAATCTTCTCATCCTCTTCACTTTTGCTTTCTCTAGTTGAGTTCCACTCGTGCCCAATGTGAGCATCTCCCATGTTCTTCTTTCTCTTTCTATGCTCAGTCCTGTCCTCTTTCTTCTACCTCTTGTATTTGTTGTCTTTGATCTCATATGGACATTTGGCAATAAAGTGTTTGGTGCTACCACAATTGTAGAATGTCCTCTTCTTCTTGTTTGGAAACTTCCTCTTCACCACCTTGTAACCTTGCCTCTTTAGTCCCTTTTGATATTTCTTCAAAAAGAGAGCAACATCATCAACCTTCTCTTATTGTCCATCATCATTTTCATCTTCACTTTATGACAATGTTGTCTCTACTTGCTCTTGGATTTGCTTGATTGCTTTTGGTTTGCTTGTTGATCTTGGACTTGCTAGTAGAGCCTTGCTTGCTTGATTTGTTGGCCTTGAGAGCTACATCCTTGATCTTCATGCCATCTAACTTTGCTTGCAACTCACTATGCTTCTTTCTTTCATTTGCTTCTTCTCTTTGCATGTCAAAGGTCAAGATCCTTCCAAGTATATCATTTGGTGTGAAGTACTCAAACTTCTTCTTGTCTCTAATTAGAGTCACCATGGTCTTATTTCTTGGCGAATAAGCTTCAAACATGATTTTGACTACCTTGTGATCATCTAGCTCATCACCACCATAGCCTCTAATCTTGCCGACAATCACCATCAACCTATCAAACATCTCTTGTGGCCCTTCTCCATCCAATATCACAAACCAGTTGAGCTTGGCCATCAACAACTCAATTCTTACTTTCCTCACTTTGTCAACCCCTTCATATGCAAGGTGCAAAGTGTCCCATATTTGCTTGGCAACATCAACACCCATCACTCTATTGTACTCATCACCATCCAAAGAACTAAGCAGCACACTTGTGGCTTGACCATTGAGATGAATAAAGCCTAATTCAGTTAGTGTTGGATTCTTAGGATCAACTAGTGGATCAAATCCATTGCAAACAACCTCCCAAATGCCAGGGTGAAGACCTATAAGATAGGATCTCATCATGTGCTTCAACTTGGTAAAGTTGGTCCCACTGAAATGAGGCAACTTGCCCGTGAGCATATTGATGAAAGACCTTCGATCATGGTTAGGCATAGACATAGAAGAATAGTTAAAGGATACAACAACATATTTGTTGTTGGAGTTGACTTTGCCATTTCCTTTCTTCTCCTTCTTGCCTCCCTTGGTCACTTGGTAGGATTCATCATCATCTCCATCTTTGGTGCTACTTGATATCTCACTAGATGATGTATTGTTTGCCTTTGCTTCCTCTTCCTTCTTCTTCCCAGCTTCTCTTCTTTTCTTTCTTGCTTCTCTCTTGAGCCTTCGCTCTTCTTTTCTTTGCTTAGCTTTTGCTGCTCATTCTTCTTCTTTTCTCTTGCATCTCTTTTTGCTTTTCTTGTAGCCTTTCTTTTCTTCCTTTCTTCTTCATTTTGTGCCTTTTCAGCTTCGGTCATCTCAAGCGATGGGAGAGTGGAATTACTTGCTGTAGAGGCACTGAGTTGGCTGCTATCGATGTCATGCAGTCCTACATCTTTCGGATTGACATGCATGGGCTTCACAACACCGAATTCTCCTCTCAGCTCCATACCTCACGTGGTGAAGTGTACATGAGGTAACCTACTTTGATACCACTTGTAGGATCTCTGGTTAGCCTAGATGGGGGTGAATAGGCCTGTTAAAACAAAACTTGAACAAATGTCACTTTCGACCTACGGCACTGCTACTCTAAATTCGCAGCACTGTCGCACTACACCACTACCAGGCCAAAACAGCTACACTACCGCACCTACAGACAACTTTGAACCGCAATTCAAAATCTATGAATCGAAAGCTAGATAGGAGAAATTACTGAGATTCCTATAGGTGTATAGACCACAGATCGATAGCTAATGATTGTAGGAGAAGCACATACAAGTAGATCAGCCACAAACCCTAGAAATCACCTCAACAACAATATGAAATGTAAGTGAAATAAATCAAGCACATGGTGACACAATAATTTATCCCATGGTTCAGCTCACCACTAAGGCTTGCCTAAGTCCACATTGTTGAGGTTAGCCACTAAGGCTTAGGGCTTTCCAACCCTTCCTCGTTCTCAAGTTAAGAGACTCAACTCTTGAGATGAGGGATGAGTTTAGTAGCTTCAAGAGATGGTTACAAACCTCCTAGGGCTGCCACATAAGTTGGCAAGCTCCACAGGCGATGCTCTGGCCGACTAGGAGCCAAGCTTCAAGAGTAACAAACACAACCACTGGCCAAAACATGAACCAAGTACTCTTTAGAGTTGGGGAATCAGTGGATCTACTCTCTAATCGAGTTTGGAGCCTTTTTCTCTCAAGGAATGATGTGGAAATCAAGAGGAAAGCTTGAGAGCTTGAATGCACTAATGGAGGAGAGAGAGTGAGCACTGAGCAGCTTTTTGTCGATCTAAAAGACTAGGTAAGAAGAAGACCATTGTGAGGGAGAGGAAGAGGTATAAATACCTCCTTAGTTCCCAATAGTCAGATAAGTCACAGTAGTGTTGTGGCCTATCTACGGCAGTGTCGCTCTATGGCATAGCCACGCTTTAGGTGCGGCACTGCCGCACCAAGCAAGACAGCAAAGGGCGAAGGAGTGTTGAGCTGGCTATCTTGGCTGAACTATGAGGATGCTTTAGTGTAAGATTGAGCACTTGGTTTCACATGTTAGCATTGGTATTGTGTCACCCTTTATAGTATGACCTTTCCTATCCTTAAATTCGAAATATAATATGAAATTAACCTCCTTCGAACTCAAAGTTGTCATCTTTTGTAATTGGGGGCTCCTCCGTTATGTATAACATCCTCTTTTATGAATCTCCTGCTTATCATCTGGATAAATCTCATTAGTCCTCTAATTTCGTAGTCATTATCACCAAAACCCACAATTAGGGCTTGATTGCACTTACAAAAATATTATCTCAAAGGTTTTCCATGGTGTAAATAGTATCTCATAATATTCAAAAGGACCTCACATTGAGTCACAACCTTGATTTTGGATGAGATTGGAGATAGGAACTTCTCTATGTTTATTGATGAGTCTAGAGATATCTCCATGAAGGAGCAGATGGTAGTGATTTTATGATCAAAGGTTAGTAAGATTGCTTTGCATAATTGCATTTTATTTATGCTAGTACAATTTTTTATATTTTGTAGTACCAAGTATTGACATTGGACAAATTATCAAGTACTCGATTGTGAATGATCAAGGAAAGCTTATGGAAATGCTGCTTGGATTTCATCATTCAGAAAAAAATGTATAGTATATCTATTGCATTGAAAGAAGCTTTTGAACATCAGAGGTGAATTTAGTGGTGTGCACAAATTTATTCCGGGTGAATATCCTTCTAGCACGACCCCTTCCCTCTACATTGGCCACACACTACGCAACAACTCATGACCTCTCACCATCCTAACCCCTAGGAGGAACGGAGAGAGATCGAGTCCCACCAAGCTCGCCTACTCTAACAAGAGCAGGCATGCCGCACTGACCTGCAAGGACTAAGGGGAAAACAGTCATCTCGGTCTAGTCAGATGCCATCCTTGTGCCACACAGCGAAGACCAGACAACACCGACAGGCTATGACAGCCGGTACGGTGGCCCACCATCCAAATACAGCTCGATAAGACAGATGTATGACCCCACCCACTATGGGATGGGGGACCATGACGGTGGCCTTGACTTTTGAGGCCAACTAAGCCAGCGAAGGCCAAAACCCTAGAGCGCAGGATCGTGGCCACCAGCATAGCGAGCAACAAAATGACCAATGGCCCAGGGCGGCTACCAACTCTTGTATGACGCCCTCAGGAGATCTAGAGGCAATGGCGAAGGCCATGGCAAGACCATGTCACATAGGAAGGGTGGTGAAACCCCACCATGCCTACATTGTTGCCTCAACTAGCACTGTAGCACCACGCCACACCATGCCACGACGTGGGCACAAGACCATGACAATAGCTATGCTAGGATGTGCACCCCAAGATGGCATTACTTGCAAGCCAAGTTAGCTAGGCCCCCTCCCTTAGGCTCATGACCCCTCGATTAGGAGAGCCATCTTCTTTGTACGTGACCTAGCCCCGGACTCTATATAAGGGCATCTAGGGCACCCTTTCTAGAACATCTTCACACTCTTTGGACTCTCAAAGCTTTCATTTGGGTAGTCCATCCTCTAGCTCTAGCTCTCCTACCTCTTCCACCATTCTTGCACCCCGCATTGTAAGAACATCAGAGCATTCAAGTGAGGAGCGCGCACTTGATCATATGTAGGACTAGTCGTAGGGCTCTGGCCTAAACCAGTATAACTCTTCATGTCTTTTGGATGCTACCATTGTCTTCCTAGAGTAGCGCAACATTCATATAAATTTACTAGTCAGTGTACAAAACACTGACAGTTGGCGTGCCAGGTAGGGGACAGTCGCGCACTCTTAATTGTTGAGAAGGAAGCAATGGCTCCTCGCACCATTAGTGGATTCGCCTATCGAATGGCCAATGATGGCCACATCTGCCATGGGAACCCCGAGTTCATTGGTGTCGAAGGACCAGTGCCCATGTCCATCTTCAGCCGTAGCCAGGTCCTCCACCCTAGAGACCTAGACCCCATGGCCCATGGTAGACACACTCTTAGAACTACCCTTAGGGGCTGCATCCTAGAGTTCACCCACATAGGGGGGCTAGTACCCTCTCTCATCACCGGCCATGGCCAGGTCACTCGCCTAAGAAACTAGAAGCCAATGGCTCATGGCAAGCTCACCCATGGAATGGCACCTGGTGGGTTAATGCCCATTATCGGCCTCTACCCCATCTAGGACCACCACTTGGGAGGCTTGGATCCAGCAACAGAGCCATGCCATGAGCAACATCTCTGCCACCAGTGAATCATAGCGAGTTAGGACGCACATGAGCGATGAAACCTCCCACCACCATGCGACATCATCGTTAGTGATTGGGTGGCTACCTAGCACCACACCTCACAAGGTGAAGCCCAGAACCAGGGTAAACCCCCCCCCCCCCATGATAGACTAGTCATTCATCATGTTATTATGAACTATTATCTTTCACATGGAGGCACATGCATCCAAGTAAGCAGGTCCTCTGAGCACACGGTGCGTCGTGCTAAGTAGACCGAACTACATCACCCTCAGAGCCCACTTCTATAGTGCCAGCTCACACCAGCTCTTCATCAATAGCGGTAATGACACCTAGAAGTGGAGACACAATGACTATGATGTAGTTGTGCAATGAGGGCTCATGCATTAGAATGCACAAACCCTCCTGGCCACGGACTTTGATGAGTCCAACACGAAGAAGATGTCCCCAAGGGCTCATGAGCCTGCCAAGGACACCAAGCTAGCAAGGATCGACCCAAGGTCGCCCAAGAGGTTGACCCACGCTAGCTATGACTGCCCCAAGCGATAGAGAAGCGTCATCACTAGCCTCACTCTAGAAACCACAACGACTCTGGCACGAGCATATGCTCGGGGGCTCGACGCGCCTCGAGCAACGATGGCCAGATCCACGACAGCCTCTAGTGCACCATTCAGTTATGTCAACTCTATCCCTAGCTTCTATACCTAAGCACATTCACATACATGTGTTAGCTCACTAATAGTTCCCAAAACTTAGAGCCAAGCTATAGAGTAGACTAGAGAAAGTGATACCGATTGTCGATGGAATATCGTCGGCAGTCCACCGAGGGGCACCCTACGATGGTAGATTGATTGGTAGAGGAGCGTGTAATTGAGAACAAGAAGGCAACAGAGACACATGAGTTATACAGGTTCAGGCCATCGGTACGACGTAATACCTTACTCCTGTGGTCTGTTGATTTGCATTAGCTATCGTATAATTTGTCGTGAATTCGTAGGGGGTCCCTACCCGCCTTATATGGTCCAGGGGGCAAGGTTACAAGTCGGTTAGATCTGAGAGATTATTAGAAACTAATAATAGATTACAAGAAACATGGGATCATATATATCCCATCAGATCTCGTAACATCTTTAGGATATCCTCTTCGTGCCTTGCGGGGGTCACCGAACAGAATCATGCCCCGCAAGGCTCCTTCTTGCGGGCTGGACCACCCCTGGAGACATAGCCCATGTGACCTACCATGGGTATCTAGGGTCGTACCCCCCACAGCTAGTCCCCGAGCGCCTTGTACCCATTGCGCAACACTGTCTTGAGACATTTCGAGTAGGTGCGAACCAAGACCGAGCTGTCCAAATCGTGGTCCGACCACCATAAGGAGCAGCCGATCAGTTGTGAGCAACTGTCGAGCAGTGTACAACATCACCGAGCAGTGTGTTCCAAACACGGCTTGTCATA
Organism: Miscanthus floridulus; assembly: GCF_019320115.1. NCBI lineage: Eukaryota > Viridiplantae > Streptophyta > Magnoliopsida > Poales > Poaceae > Miscanthus > Miscanthus floridulus. Next base: position 107,051,646 of record NC_089581.1, on the reverse strand, counting down.
AGGGTGTAAGGAGCTCAAGTCCAAAATTAAAAATTCCTACATGGTAAAGTGAAGTGTGCCCACTTAGAATCCAAAAACAATGGTAAAGATACCTGGTTTATCCTTTGGATGCTCGGAGGCTTTCAGAAAAACAAACACATTCACCGCAAGGTGAAGTGTGCCCACTTAGTCTCCAAGCCTGATAGTAGGTGACGTAGTCACGTGATGCCAGGCTCAGAAAGTAGTGAACCATCCGAGCAGGTAGCCTCGAGACAAAAAATGAGCACATTCACCGCAAGGTGAAGTGTGCCCACTTAGTCCCTGAGCCTGATAGTAGGTGACGTAGTCACGTGGTGCCAGGCTCAAAAAGTAGTGAACCGTCCAAGCAGGTAGCCAGTCCCTGAGTTTCTAGTGTAGATATCGGATAAATCAAATTGTGGCGAGAAATTCAGAGTAATGGCCGTACAGTATCAGTTACTAAGCCTCATTAAAATGTGGAGAATTCGGAGAAAGTAGCGGCGATAAATCAGCGGCGTGGGCTACTATGACACGATAGCCCAAGTTGCGGCCCATCAAACCATTTTGGAGGAATTGATGTAGCGCTGATCACGGGAACGGTTTCCCAAAAACCCTCAGAGTTAAGGCAGAGTGGGGGAACTGCTTTATAACCGCGCTGCCACTCACATCGCCTCCTACCTCCATCAAGCCACCCTACTTCCTGCCTTTGCAATCCCTGTGCTTCACCTTCCGCATCAATCGCGAGCATTCGCCTTCAACCCTAGGACCAAACCATAGGAGATGGCGCTAAAAAAAGGAGCCGTAAAGCCGAAGAAAGTGGCCACCGGAGCTAGCCGTGACGAGGAGTGGGTGCTGTCGAGGACGTCGGCGGCTAATCTCGATAAGATGGTGGCGGCGGGCGTTATCCCTGACCGTCTTACTGCTGGATGGCGGCCAGCTAGTGGTGAGCCCTTCCCGACACCACATACTGATGAGGCTGTAGTATTTGAGGATTATTTCTAGCGAGGGTTAGGGTTTCCTGTCCGCCCCTTTTTGAGGGATCTTATGGAGTTTTGGGTGATTAGCCTCTGTAATCTGCACCCCAACACCATTCTGCATGTTTCTATCTTCATCCATTTCTGCGAGGCATTTCTCGGTGTTCTGCCGCACTTCAACCTCTTCAGGCACTTGTTCAAAGGTGGTCGGTGGCATGTACCTGTAGCTCAGGGATGGGATGGCCAGCGAGTATATCAACATTCCGCTGAATACCTCCCTGAAAGGTTGGGACTCTAGATGGTTCTATATCAAACAAAGTCACCCATTGATTCGATGCGACGTCCACTATATCCCGGTTAACCACAGTAACTGGTTGGAGAGACCCAACAACGCTGAAATGGAGCAGGTAATGGAACTTCTGGAATTGAGTAAAGGCTTGGAGCTTAGGGGTGAACTGGTTGCAGCTAGTTTCATAGTTCGGCGCATCCAACCCTGCAAAGAGAGGGCCCACCCGGTGTTCGACTTTAAAGGTGACAATGACAGTACCCATGAAAGCACGGACTGCCTATCGAAGAAAGAAGAGATGGACCATGCCATGGATCTGTTTTCTTTGAATGTCTCGTTCAGCTGGCCTAAAGGGACAAAGGCTTTCAACTGCACCAACCCGCCTCCTCAAGTAACCATTTCGCTTCGCGTCTATCAGGCAATAATTGCCGAGCATAGTACTGACTCACTTATGAAAAGATTCATTCATAGGATAGGTCAATATACTTTTCAAATGTGCCAAGAGCCGATTGGCCAAAAGGAGTAGATCCTCGGCGGCCACTACAGCATGAAGAAGGTGAGCTGAGCTCCTCGTCGGATAGTCCATCCCCATTGTCAGAGAAGGTCCATGGGAAGAGACCGATAGTAGACGAGCCGGCCCAAAAAAGGAGAAACACCACCAGCTCTCATGCACACAAACCAGGAGGCATCTCTCTTGGAGAGGACCGAGCAGTTCGGCCACCACGAACTGCTATGCTAGAGTGGTTGGACGATGACAAAGACCAGTCAGCACCTCTGCCGAGCACGACAGAGGTGCCAGCGGATAGTGTCGCTCCCAAGCATCGAGCAGGGGAAAGTTATGGTTGGGCAACAGCGGACGCCCCGGCAATGCAAAGTACCGAAGCCCCCGAACAACGCACGGAAGGTGGGGCCACCGAGCACCAAGAAGAGCGGTAGCCCGCTGCGGAGGCGCAGGAGTCCTCCCACAAGGTTGATCAAATAGCCACACCTGGGGGGTCAGGCAGGCACCGCCGATTCAAGAAAATCAATCGGAAGACCAAATCGTGAGTATATTTGCCTTGGAGTAATTATATTGTTCTTTGATTTCACCTTGTTACTGAGAAGCCGATATGACATAGTGCAACGCCAAGGCCCGTGACCTCAGAAGAAAAAATGATGACTGCCCCCATCGAGGAGTCCCCGAGTGTTCGGCGAACAGAGGATGAGCCAGCCGTCACTCCCAGCAGACCTGGCGATGGTGAATCATTGGCGCACACGATGGGTGAGTCGGCGACCGCAACCGCAGCTACAACCGAAAAGGTCATTACCATGGAAACGGAAACTGCGGCTGCTGTTGATGCGCCAAAGGTTACAGATGCCACCCCGTCAACTACTGAGGAGCAAATGTCATCACCCGTAGGAGTGCCAAGAGTGGTCGGAGCAGCGGTCCAACCACGGAGCCCCCCGAAGGTGCCTCAAGCGACGATGGAGGAGGATGAGGTCCTAGAGATCGAGCGCACCGCGCCTAAGCCCCAGTCCATCCGGATTCTCCAGAAACACGGGGAAGAGGTGGTAGTCGTCGAAGAAGAAAACACCACCAGAGAGATAAAGAGGTTGAAATCCGCCGTCGCCGGAGTTATGACTCAAATCGAGGTGAGTGCCACGCCAATAACACCGATAAATGTTGTCGAAAGATCAAGGTTTATCTTTTGCACTGTTAACCCACAGGGGATAGCTTGGATAGCTGAACAACGGCATCAATTGATAAAGAGGATGGAGCCCCTCACCGAGGAAAATAAGATACTCCAGGAGGCTTTAAGTCTTTCAGAAAAAAGTATTCAAAGGGCCCAGCGAGAGCGGGACCTTGTGGAGTCGAATTCGCAGGACCTTGAACATCAAAATGGGGTTCTGTCCGAGCGACTAACAGCGTCGTCCGAGCGACTGAAGAAGACATCCGTGGAGCTGGCAATTGCATCCGAGGAACTTAAGAAGATGTCCGAGTAGTTGAGCAAGAAAAACATAGAACTCGATAGTAAAACTGAATAGCTCGACCGGAAGTGCCAGTAGTTGGAGGATGCATCCAAGCTGAAATCGAGTATTCTTTTTCACATAATGTGCTTTGCAGTAAGTCACCGTATTTTTTTAGTCTTATCTTTTTTTGCTGGCAGAGCAAGATGCAGAACTCAACCGGCTTCGCCAGACCATCGAACAAATCCGACAAGAGAAAATGAAGGAGTCAGATCGAGCCGACAAACTGGCCGAAGAATTGAAAGGTAGGCTTCCCCTGATCGGAAGTGACGCCATAATTCTTTTTTTTTGTTTTTGCCATGACGAACCATTGTAATTCTTGCAGATTATCGACATAAAACTAAGTCACAGTTCGATGTGCTGGTGCAAGAGGCCAAAGTCCAGAAGGACAACTTCAACACTATAACTGCCGCAATAAAACCAGTGTTGGACTGCGTCGATGTTGAACCAGTGCCCCGTCCTGATGGTAGGCAGCAAGGGCCAGACACCATCGTGCAGAGATGCAAGGCGGCGTGGGAAAACTTCAAAAACTTCAACGTGACACCGTTTTGACCGCCGCTACTCATGCCCTTGCGGTTGTTCGGTCCCATTATCCGTCCATCGACATCCAGTCGATAGGTGGTGGGTTTGCCGATGGGCTGAGCGATGCGCAGACCCAGCAGCTGGAGGATGACGTTGAGGATGTGGCAAAAGTGCTTGTCGGCGATATAGACTTGTTTGGCAAAACCGAAGCTGCTGGCAAAGCTTAAAGAACTGCTTGGATATTACCTCATGTATTACATGATTTATCTGGCTAAGAAGAATCTGTGTATTATGGACCTGATGCTCTTTTTCCCAATATAAGCTGTGTTTGATCTTTTAGTTTTCACTGAACTAAATGCCTTAGTTAGGTCATGATCCATAACGCATAATGCGGAGCCCATGCGTATGTTGGCAAAATAGGCATTGTCATAAGACCGTGTCCTGCCGGCCAACATGCTGAGCACCGAGCTCATGGTACGTTTGGTGGGGTGTTAGAGCCTTGTTGCCCTCCAGAATTGCTATTGCGAAAAAACGTTCTGCCCAGCATCCAACATGAATAACGTGGCGAGAGAAATGGCTCAAGCGGTGTCCGAGCGATTAATTCATAACTGAAATCTAGGCCTTGACTAGCCCATAGTCCATAACATTGAGCGCGGAGGCGCTGACACATGTAGGACGAATAGGCATGGCCAAGGAACCACAGCCGACCAACCGTAACGCAGAGGGCGGAGCCCCTAGGCACGTGTAGGATGTAGTCGGGGACTGGGTCGTTTCCATAGATAACAGAAGGAAAAAAGGTGTGCTGTTTGATGATCGGTGGGCTATGTTGCAAAAATTGAAAGTGCAACACCATCGTTGTTTTTGTAGAAAAACCTACGCGTCCCGGAGGAAGCATAGTAGGCGATTTTTGGAAAAATCGTGTTCGGTGATTGGGAGTTAATGTGCTCGTCGATTTGGAGAAATCGTGCTCGGTGATTTGGAGGAATCGTGCTCGGCGATTTGGAGGAATCGTGCTCGGCGATTTGGAGGAATCGTTCTCGGTGATTTGGAGGAATTGTGCTCGGCGATTTGGAGGAATCGTTCTCTGCGATTTGGAGGAATCGTTCTCGGCGATTTGGAGGAATCGTGCTCGGTGATTTGGAGGAATCATTCTCGGTGATTTGGAGGAATCGTGCTCGGCAATTTGGAGGAATCGTGCTCGGCGATTTGGAGGAATCGTTCTCCGCGATTTGGAGGAATCGTGCTCGGCGATTTGGAGGAATCATGCTCGGCGATTTGGAGGAATCGTTCTCCACGATTTGGAGGAATTGTTCTCGGCGATTTGGAGGAATTGTTCTCGGCGTTTTGGAGGAATCGTGCTCGGTGATTTGGAGGAATAGTTCTCGGTGATTTGGAGGAATCATGCTCGGCGATTTGGAGGAATCGTTCTCGGCGATTTGGAGGAATCATGCTCAGCGATTTGGAGGAATCGTTCTCGGTGATTTGGAGGAATCGTTCTCGGCGATTTGGAGGAATCAGTTGAGCATATTGGAGGCCATCGCGGTGTGGCTTACATTTCACTAACGATAGTTGAAGCTTATGATGAAGGAAAAAATGTAGACAAATTATGGAGACCAGAACTTTATTAATATTAAAGTAAAGAATACATATCTATGTTATTTCATGGGAAGAAACGTATAAGGTGCTCTATGTGCCAGGAGTTAGGAACATCGAGTCCATCTAGGTCGCATAAACGATAAGACCCTGGTCGAGTGACACCATTTATGATGTAAGGGCCCTCCCATGGTGAAGACAGCTTGTGAAGCCCTTCGGTTTTTTGTTTCCGACGTAAGACGAGGTCGCCGATTGCGAACGAACGACCTTTGACGTTATGGTTGTAATACCTCCGTCGACCTTCGAGGTACTTGGTTGTGCGAATGCAAGTAATCAGACATTCTTCCTTGGCCCGATCAATGTCTTCTGTCCGAACAGCTGTGGCTTGGTCTTCATCATAGTTTTCTACTCTAGGTGCTCGGAATGCAATATCCGCTAGAAGTATGGCCTCTGAGCCGTAGACCATAAAATATGGAGATACGTCGGTACTGTGACTAGCTTGAGTGCGCAGTCCCCAGACCACAGCTGGTAGTTCTTTGAGCCACCTGCCCAGGTGCTTCTCTTCTTTCTGATAGAGCCTTTTCTTGAGGGCATCGAGGATCATACCGTTAGCTCACTCGACCTGACCGTTAGCTCTAGGGTGAGCGACGAAAATGTATTTAACAGAGATGCACCTGTCCTCGTAGAAGTCCCAAAAATGATGGCCGGTAAAAGTTGTCCCGAGGTCGGTGATGATGCTGTTCGGGAGACCAAATCTGTGTATGATGTCCTCAAAGAGCTCGACTGCTTTTTTAGCAGTAGCTGCGACGAGTGGTTTGTATTCGATCCACTTGGAGAACTTATCGATGGCGACGTACACGTACCGAAAACCTCCTAGCGCAGGTTTGAAAGGCCCGATCATATCCAGTCCCCAGCATGCGAATGGCTAGGAAGCTGGAATGGTTTGTAATTCTTGTGCCGGCACATGTATTTGCTTGGTGAAAAATTGACATCCCTCACATCGTTGGACGAGATCTTCTGCATCGGTAATGGCCGTGGGCTAGTAGAAACCTGCTTGGAAAGCTTTGCCGACCAGTGTTCTCAAAGCCGCATGATTGCCATAGGAGCCAGAGTGAATTTCAGATAATAGCTTCACGTCGTCGTCTTGGATGATGCATTTCTGCAGTATCCCCTCCTTGGCACTTTTCCTCATCAGGCTACCGTCTACCAACACGTAGTGCTTACTTCGGCGAATTAGCTGTTCGGTTTTGATTTTGCCAGTGGGTACTTCGCCATTGGAGAGGTACTTGATGAACTGTTCTCTCCAATCATCGAGCTGCGAAGGTATCATGAGCACCAACTGCTCGTCAGGGGGTACTTCTACAACTTCCTTGTCTTCCTTAATGGATGGTGTCAAGAGGTCCTGAACGAAGATCCCCGCCAGAGCCATGGTACGAGAAGATCCTATCTTCGACAGTTGGTTGGCTATTTGGTTTTGATCCCATACCACGTGGTGGTACTCAATGCCATAGAATTTTCCTTCCAGCTTCCTGATTTCAGCGCAGTAAGCGTCCATCTTCTCACTGGAATAGGACCAATCTTTATTGAGTTGATTGATAACCAGTGCGGAATCCCCGTATACCATAAGGCGTTTGACGTTGAGCTCGATGGCTATACGGAGGCCGTGGAGACATGCTTCGTATTCCACGGCATTATTAGATACCGGGAAGTGTATGCGAAGAACGTATTAGAGTTTATCCTTTGTCGGTGTGATGAACAGAATGCCCGCACCGGCTCCATTAATATTAAGGGCACCGTCAAAGTACATCACCTAGTGCTCGGGGCAAGTGGCAGCGATGGGTTCTTGGATTTCAGTCCACTCCGCTATGAAATCGACGAGCGCCTACGACTTTATGGTCGGCCTGCTTCTGAAGTCAATGGAGTAGGTGCCGAGCTCAATAGCCCACTTGATGATACGACCGTTGGCCTCTTTATTTCGTAGAATGTCTCCCAGAGGGAACTCGGTGACCACAGCGATCTTGTAGTATTCGAAGTAATGTCGGAGCTTGCGTGAGGTGATTAAGATTGCATATAACAGCTTTTGCACCTGAGGATAGCGAGTTTTGGGCTCATTAAGTACCTCGCTGATGAAATAGACCGGACGCTGTACCCAGTAGGAGTGTCCAGTTTCCTCTCGTTCGACGACAATAGCCGTACTGACAACTCGAGAAGTGGCGGCGATGTAAACCAGCAGAGTTTCATCTGGTCGTGGCGCTGTCATGATTGGAGGTTTTGTTAAAAACAATTTTAGCTACTCGAAAGCTGTGTCTGCCTCCTCCGACTAAGAAAAAAGCTCGGAGGCCTTGAGAAGCTTGAACAAAGGCAGCCCTTTTTCACCGAGGCACGAGATAAATCGGCTTAATGCAGCCATGCAGCCTGTGAGCTTCTATATATCCTTGACACACATCGGCCGTTTCATGTTGGTGATGGCGGAGACTTTGTCGGGGTTTGGTTTGATGCCCCGAGTGCTGACGATGTAGCCGAGCAGGATACCGGATGGAACTCCAAAGATGCACTTTGAAGGGTTCAGCTTCCATTGGTATTTGCTTAGGTTGGAGAAAGTTTCTTCAAGGTCGGAGATAAGATTGTCGGTGGTTCTAGTCTTGACGACCACGTTGTCGATGTAGGCTTCAACGTTGCGGCCGATCTGTTGGTCGAGGCACGTCTGGATAGCCCTTTGGTAGGTCGCGCCGGCGTTCTTTAGTCTGAAGGACATAGTGGTGTAACAATATGCACCAAAAGGCGTAATGAATGATGTTTTAACCTGGTCTTCCTCCTTGAGGGAGATCTGGTGGTAGCCTGAGTAACAGTCGAGAAAGGAGAGCAACTCGCAGCCGACGGTGGAGTCGACAACCCCGTCTATCCGAGGCAAGCCGAAGGGGTCTTTAGGGCAGTGTTTGTTAAGATCAGTATAATCAACACACATTCTCCATTCTTTATTCTTTTTCTTAACAAGAACAGGATTAGCTAACCAATTTAGATGATACACTTCTTTTATAAATCCGGCAGCTAAAAGCCATTTTATTTCTACCCTAATTGCCTCCTTTTTGTCCGGCGCGAATCATCGAAGTTTCTGCTTGATTAGCTTAGCGGTCGGCGAGACATTCAAGGAGTGCTCGATCTTCTCCTGTGGTACCCCTGGCATGTCTACAGGTTTCCAAGCAAACACATCAGTGTTGGCACGTAGGAAGGAGACGAGCGCGCTTTCCTATTTGGGGTCAAGGTGAGCCCCAATTTTCACTGTCTTGGAAGGGTCATCGAGGCTGAGGCCGATCTCCTTGACTTCCTTGGACTTGGCGGAGGCTTGGGGAGGCTCTAAGATCTCCATGTCATTTGCAGATGCGGTCTTAGCTTCGGTGACCACGCTGGCCATCTGGATGGAGAGATCAGTGGCTTCGGCGAGGGCGAGACTTTCCATCTCGTAGGCATAGGCGACGGAGAGGTTGGCCCGCAGAGATAGGACTCTAGCAGGCAAAGGCATCTTCAACACTAGATACGCATAGTGTGGAACGGCCATGAACTTGGTCAGAGCCGGGCGCCCTAGTATGGCGTGGTAGGCGGTGTCAAAGTTGGTGACATAAAAGTTGATATGCTCCACTCTATAGTTGGTTGCCGTGCTGAACTGTACTAGTAGGGTGATTTCCCCCAGTGGTCTGGATGCCCTGCCGGGCACCACGCCCCAAAAGGAGGAGTCTGAAGGTGTGAGGTCTGTTGTCCTGAGTCCGAGCTCCCTTAGGGCCCCGGTGAAGAGTAGATTCAAAGCACTCCCACCGTCGATGAGGACTTTCCTAAAGAGCACCTTCTGAACAGTCACATCAAGGACAAGGGGAAAATGCCCTGTGTAGGGTATGTCTGCCCACTGGTCGGCCCTGCTGAAGGTGATGGAGATTTTGGACCATGGGCGATAGCTGGGGTTGGCGGTAGTTTCTTCTAAAGCTATGGCGAGCACTCGTCAGGCGGCGAGCTTCCGTTCCCTTCTGCTTTCGTTGGAGGCAAGACCCCCGAAGATGGTGGCGACCACCTTGTCATGGTCCTAGAAGGCATTATTATTATCCCCTAGTGGTCGGCGTCCTCTATTCCCACCATTATCGTCGTTGTACTTTTTCTCCTAGAATTCCTTAGCCAAACCAAGGCAATCTTTCATCTTGTGTTTGGCATTCTTGTGTAGGGGGCACGGATCGTCCAGAATCTTCTTGTACTGCTCATCGTAGTTACGCTTTGCGTGTGGCTCATTGGCGTTGGCGACAAAGTGATATGGTCAGCGGCGGTGATTCTGACCAGGTTTGAATCCATCTGGCCGATCACGTCCGCTGTCCTAGTGGAAGCTACGGTTGTCATAGCGGCGATCGTTGTACTGTCGGTTGTCGTTGCGGTTGTCATGGCGGTGAATGTTGTGCTGTCGATCGTCATTGCGGTTGTCATGGCGGCAAGACGGGCGATTAGTGCCCGTGTCTTCGTTAAAACACACCTCCGCTTCCTCGGCGTCGGCGTACTGATTGGCGGTTGTGATCATCTCGCCGATGCCGGTGGGTGGCTTTCTATTGAACTTGGAACGGAGTTCTCGGTGGTGAAGTCCTCGGACGAAGGTGGTGATGACTTCGGCCTCCGTGATGTTGGGAATAGAATTCCTCATCTCGGAGAAGCGTCTGATGTAGCTGCGGAGTAGTTTGGATGGCTTTTGGTTGATGCGGTTGAGATCGTGCTTGGTGCCCGGCCGCCTGCATGTGGCCATGTAGTTGTCGGTGAAGACTCTCTTCAGATCTTCCCAAGAGCCAATTGAGTCCGAGGCAAGGCTTGTGAACCAGCTCATGGCGGCTGGCGTGAGCATGATAGGGAGATAGTTTGCCATGACGTTGGTGTCTCCTCTGGCAGCTCAGACGGTGGTGGCGTAAGCCTGCAGCCACTGAGTTGGGTTCATCCTTCCTTCATAGGGCTCGACTCCAGTGATTTTGAAACCACGAGGCCACTGGAGCATTCGGAGTGCCCTGGTGAATGCAGGGGGCCCTTCTAGGCTGTCAGGACCAACATTGGCAGTGTTGCCGGCGGTGATTGGCTCCAGAGCTAAGTCTGGGTTGCCGTATTCCTGCTCATACTCCTAGCGACGTCATACTTCATCTTCATGCCGCCCGAAACGTCGTTGGTCGATACACCGTCGTGCGTCCTAAAGATTACTGAGGTGCACTCGGGCATCCTGTTCGACCTCTTGGTCGTGCTGGTGATGATGCTCGATGCGGTGGCCTCCAACTCCCCCCTGGGGAGGTGGTGACTGGTCGGCGAAGCGGCTTTGACTAGGGCGGCGATCGGATCTAGGATCAACTGATCGGCGGATCACGCTTGTGGAGCATGAAGGTGTCTGAACTTCTCGGATCTCGTTAACTTGACAGTGTGCCACTTTAAGCATGGCGGCGACCTTGGTGAGCTCGGGCATCTGCGGGAGGTGAGCGAGTTTGTTGGCGGCCACGGCCAAATTAGCGCTCGGAGTCTTGAAAACATCGTGGCCGTCAACGTGGAGGAATTCTTTGTTGAGGTTGCGATGAAGGGGCCTTCCTTGTGAATCGATCTGGTTATCACGAGCGGCCTCACCCATCACGATGGCGCGTTCGTTATCACGCCGTTGCGCATGGTTGGCGTTCCTGTTTTCATGGGCGACGCGTTCCTCGTCTGTTTCGCCATTTTGGGGGGCTGTCGATACTGACGTTGAAAATCATGCCACCCTAGAAAGGCAGGAGAGGAGGTTGCTTGGTGAAGGTCTCGGCGAGGGGCTCGGTGGATCCTTGAGATTCAGAGTCTGGATTTTCCTCGAGGATAGTTTGGAGAGATGCTCCGAGATCCCAGGCGGCGTGCAGCATGTTGATGGTTGGTGGAAATTGGTCGGCAAGCTGGTCGGCGAATATGCCCCTCAGGGCGTCCTGATATGTAGTTGCGGTGTTGGCGAGCCCAAAAGGCAGGGCGGCGGGCCCTGGAGTCTGCTGAGCATTGATCGTTGACAGATCGGGATTGGAGGGTGCTCGGTGCTGAACAAGGGTGTCTAGAGCCGACTCAGCAATGGAGAGGCAATCAGCGAGTTTTAGGCTGACCTAATCGATAGATTCGATCAGATCGTCGTTGTTGACATGCCTCCTCTGGTAGCAAGGAAGCGAGCAGTGGGTGGCTGATGGAGCTGACCTCGGAAGTGGTTCCGAGATTGGATCTGTAGTTGTAGATGCAAGGGTGGTCGGTGCAGAGCCGATCTGCACCAGCTCGAGAAGCTCTCCAACTCCATCGGCGTTGATGACCCACGTGATGGATCTGACCATGAAGATCTGGCCGGGCTACGGGAGGGACGAAGAGCCTGCGAAAAAAACCATCTTGTTCAACAAGGAAACAGCATGCACACCCCTACCTGGCGTGCCAACTGTCGATGGAATATCGTCGGTAGTCCACCAAGGGGCACCCCACGATGGTAGATTGATCGGTAGAGGAGCGTGTAATCGAGAACAAGAAGGCAACAGAGACACACGAGTTATACAGGTTCAGGCCGTCGGTACAACATAATACCTTACTCCTATGGTCTGTTGATTTGCATTAGCTATCGTATAATTTGCCGTGAATTCATAGGGGGTCCCTGCCCGCCTTATATGGTCCGGGGGGCAAGTTTACAAGTCAGTTAGATCTGAGAGATAACCGGAAAGTAATAACAGATTACAAGAAACATGGGATTATATATATCCTATCAGATCTCGTAACATCTTTAGGATATCCTCTCCGTGCCTTGCGGGGGTCGCCAAACAGAATCATGCCCCACAAGGCTCCTTCTTGCGGGCTAAACCGCCCCTGGAGGCATAGCCCATGTGACCTGCCATGGGTATCTAGGGTCGTACCCCCACACCGATACATCCAATCCTAGCGCCGTTTACCTCTCGAGTGACGCGGTCTAACTTGCGCCAGCAGTTGGACATGACTCATGAGTGGAGGCTACACTCATGAGCATGCATCTATAAGTTCCAAACACGTAGCACTATTTGTCACCATCCTAGTGATCGGTCTTGAGTCTTTTCTAATCGCGCCTCGCGCCTTAATGAACTGGCGGCCCACTCCCCGATTTCTCATTCATACTAAAGAGGTTGCCCTAGCCAAGCCACATGGACCAGCTACTAGGCGAGACCAAGCACCCATGCATGAGTCTAAGGAGAACACGGCACTAGTTCACTCAAGGCGAAAGGAATGAAAGGAAACTGAACTCTCACCGCCCGCTTATTTTCTTCTCGCATCATACCGAATCTACGACCTGCCCCCGATGTCCCACAGCACTATTGGGCCATGCATTATTTAAGCCCCATGGGCCAGCCCCTAGGCTAAAATGCGCACCTACGTGTTCAAGACTAGGGGAAACAGAGCACATTCCAATTTGAACGCAAAGAAAGTGGAATGATAGCAAAATGACAAATGAATGCGCCAACTTATTCACACCAAATGCAGCATGATCAAAACAATAGGATCACCTATGTACTATGGCACACTCATAAGAACAACCTTCATTCATAGAAGGCTTGGTACTAGAGGTGGACAATGGTTGTTGGCACCTTGCTCACAAGGACTTCTACACCACGAGCGGCAGAATTGCCGATGGTAAGGATCTCGGCATTGGACTTCCTTGATGAGTATCCTTGCCCCATGGCATCAAAATCGATGCCATTGTAGTGGGAGCCGACTGATGTCAAGGCAGTGAGCATGCCACTACGGATCCCCTTGGAGATGTGGAGGTCCACCCGATGGTGATCCTCATTTAGGCGAAGCGTCAGCTGCGCATCCGCCTAGCCAGCACCGAGCATGACATTGCACATGGCCTGTTCGGAGATGGTCAATGCCACCAGCTCGATGGCTGCCTCTTGTCCTCTTTGCTCTATAGCTGTACTCGCCTCTAGATCCAAAAGCGCCCTCGTGCATAGCCCTAAGCATGCAATTTATCCATAACCAGGCGCAATAACCAAGCGAAAGCATGACGCGGATAAAGAGGACTCACCAGCGCATGTGGAATGAACACCCTGGCACTCAGCTTTGAGATGTCGATGATCCTACGTCTGCCACGGTGCTCTCTACTTCTCGAGCAGCCATTGCTGCCTTGAGACCAACCACCTAGGACATCAAGAAACCAATCTGAGATCAAGCCTATGCCTCATGTTCCATGAGCCACCCTTGAGCCATGTCAACCCCACCAATGGCGTTAATCAGACCCTCGCGAAGCTCTGCTTGCACTTTCTAGGAGGCCCTAGCTCCTCCCGCAAGCACCGCACCTCTGCCTCCACCTCAGCTAGGTGATCATGGTTCATGGCACCATCTAACTTTATCTAGTAGGCCAAGTGTAGGAATCAAGATGTCTCCATCTAAGTCCTCATCGACTCCTACGAAGAAAGAAAAAGATGACCACATCATCCAACTAAAAATACGACTCGCATGACAAGCTCAAAGACAAAGGCAGGTCAAAGAAGGTTCACCTATTTGCGGGCCATGACCTCATCAGACATCAGTAGCTAGGCCTCCATGCTTAGTCTAATGACTAAAGCAGTCACATCAACCAGCTTCGATAAGGCTGCACGAACCCCCTCATGGCTCTAGGAGGTGCTAACCCACATGGCCTACTCGACCATGTCATCCACCATGAATAGAGCCTTACAAGGATCTGTGGGATGTAGCTAGGCAAAAGTGCCTTCGCTAGGCCTGACCTCTTCCCCATGAAGAACCAAGGCCGTCCCATCAACACCACCGGTTGTTGCCCCTGCAAGCGGGTGAAAGGTCCTAAATGGCTAGAGGGGTGAATAGCCTATAAAAATTCTCTACAAATTCACCAGAACAAGTGGTTAGTAACCTAAATGATGAAATGCAATTTTGCTCTAGCTCTACAAGGGTTGCAAGCAACCTATACCAACAATTCTAGTTGCTATGATCACTAGGTTCACACAAGGGCTAAGTCACTACTCTTTAAGCTAGTGAGCTCTCAAAGACTAACTAAAGAGCCTAAATAACCAAAATAACAAGCTCTCAAAGACTAACTACACTAAAGAGCTTGACTAGAGAGTGTGTTGGAAGATTATATCATTGTGGCAAGAGAGATGAACCAATCAATGAATGCCCAATCAATCATCGGGAGAAATCCAAGAGACAAGTGACACAATATTCCTCCTAAGGTTCACGTGCTTGCCGACACGCTAGTCTCCATTATAGCGACCAACACTTGATGTTTTGGTAGCTAATAGGTATCACACACCTAGCCAATGCTTGGCACTATAAGAACCTACCCACAACTAAGGTAACTCAATGACATGTGCAATCCACTAGAGTTACCTTTCGACTCTCCACCGGGGAAGGTACAAGACCCCTCATAATCACTAGGAGATGGCCATGAACAATCACCAACTTGTGCCAATGCTCCTCTACTACTCCAAGCCATCTAGGTGGTGGCAACCACCAAGAGTAACAAGAAATTCATAGCCACAACAATCCCCAAGTGCCACTAGATGCAATCACTCAAGCAAATGCACTAGAAATCACTCCCAATCTCACTACGATGATGAATCAATGATGGATATGAGTGGGAGCTATTTGGTTAGGCTCACAAGGATGTCAAGAATGTCAAAGTGCCAAGAGAGTGAGCCCCGAGTTGGCCAAGGTCAATTTATAGACCCCTCAAACAAATAGACCGTTGCTCTCCATAGGCTGACCAGACTCGCTTGATCGGACGCACCCCAGCGACCAGTCATCAACGTTGTTGGTATTTCTTAACATTTATAGAAAGAATTCACAAGTGCATGGAATTACCATTATAGCATTTCACCTGAAAGTATTCAGGCACTACTACACACGTACCTTTTGCAGCAGCGTTGTAACCCACATCATAGTCCAATTTCGGCCTCAGTAGTGAGCTGTCGACAGTGATGGTCATAGCCTTCACCATCGCCATCTGGGATAGACTATGGTGTACACTAACACCACCAATTCGCTTATGATTCGTCCATGATTAGGTCCTTACTTTAGTCACATTAGAGCACGACCTGGCTCTAGATATACACTAACACCGTCGCATTGACAAATGATTCGACTATGTCAAGGCTATCAAAACCATCATGTGGGCACATCAACCACCTGTGTAGTGGTCACTAGCACCATCACCTTGTATGTCTACCTGACTATCAGCGGTGCAGGTTCACTATCGGTTCGATGGCCGAGATGCCTGTGTAGAGGTTAACACCACCATTGCTTCAGCGTATGATCCGTCAGTACAAAGGTCATGGTCACTGTCGCCATGCACCATGATCTACCTTTGATGATCATTCAGTCAGTGTTAGGTTACTAGAGGATTCAATGGTGTATGGTCCTTAGGAATATTCATATTGGGTATCATGCCACTTAAAGAACCCGCAATCTATGTCGGGCTACGAAAAAACTAAATTACCATAAGTACAACGAGATTTTAGCATTTGCATTGTGAAAATAGAATGAACAAGAAAGAAATCGAGTTACATTATTTGCCCTATAGTATCTGTGGTACCGACGTCCTAGGTTTCCATCACTCCATGAAATCCATCGAGGCGTCTTTAACCCACAGCGACACAAAAGTGGTGGCTGGTATGCATAGGGGTGGTTCTTGACATGACATGGGATGGGCGGCCCCTTTCATTGTAGCCTCCTCTGTTGGAAGCTGTTGTTCTTCTCACAATGGTGCCCTAGGATGGTGCCAACCAATGGGAGGAGTTGGAGCTAGATGCAGCCATGGAGTAGTCAGGGTTCAAAGTGTAGCACACTCTGAGTGAAGAGGTCGGCCTAGGTCTTTTGTCTAGGCACCAAAATGTCCTTCAAAACCCTCGCACTCCCTTCAAGATGAAATGTTGTGTCACCGTAGGTTCAGGGTACTATCCACCTATAGAAGAAGGCCTGTTTTGGATCCTCTGTGCTTACATAGAGGTGTACACATGAACCACAATCAAGACCAACTGATTCAATTAATAGTTCAACTGAAGTAATAGTTCAACAGTTATGTAGTACTCATACATACTAATCTAGAGGTTTCATCAGTACATATAAACTTCATTAACATAAAAGTTTCACAAATTCTAAGACTTAATGTAGGATGGGTAGGCAGTTGCTAAGGTACTCAATTGGTTGATGAGGTCCTGAAAGCCAGAGGTAGTGAACCATAGTGAAGATGACAGCATCTCCATCTATGGACACATTGTATCTATAAAGTATGTCTACTTCCTGTCCAGTCCTACAAAGAACAAAAATCTCTCCACAAACAGGGTCTAGAACGATTCTTATCAAATTTTGTGGTCCGAGAAGGTGACGAACAGTGGCTTCAATAATCAATAGTCGGTCCAGGTGAATGCTCCATCCCCAAGTAGTAAACAACATCATCTAGGGCCCTAGTGCCACCCCTAGTATCGACAGAATATAATCGGCAGTCCTCCGAGGGGTATCCCATGAAGGTAGATTGATCGGTAGAGATGCGTGTAATCAAGAACAAGAAGACAACAGAGAACCTTATATAGTCTAGGGGCAGGGTTACAAGTCGGTTAGATCTAGGAGATAACCAGAAAGTAATAATAGATTATAGGAATCATGGGATCATATGTATCCTAACAGATCTCATAGTATCTTTAGGATATCTTCCTGATGTCTTATGGGACGCGTCGAGCAACGCCATGCCCTGCAAGGCTTTGTCTTGTGGGCTGAGCCACCCCTAGGGGCGTAGCCCATGTGGTTTGTCGTGGGTATCTAGGGTTGTACCCCCCATAGCTAGTCCCTGAGTGCCTTGTATCCATTGTGCAATGCTGTCTTGAGCTTGCCCGAGCAGGTGCAAACAAAGTCGAGCAGTCAAACTCATGGTCCAACCATAGTGATGAGTTGCCAAGCAGTTGTGAACCGTTGCCAAGCAGCATGAATCATCGCCGAGCAGCATGAACTATCACCGAGCAGTATGAACCATCGCCGAGCAGTGTGAGCCATTGCCAAGCAGTGTATCCCAAGTTAGGCTTGCCATAAGGATGTAAGGAGCTCAAGTTCAAAATTGAAAATTTCCTCACAGTGAACCAAATGTGCCCACTTAGAGTCTAACCACTAGAAAGGGAGATAGTTTTCTTTAGCTTTGGGAGGCGTGGAGTCTTCCAGATTAAAACAAACACACTAACCATGAGGTGATGTGTGCCCACTTAGTCCCCGATCCTGATAGTAGGTGACGTAGTCACGTGGTGCCAGGGTCCAAAGTAAAGAAAAGCATAAGACCAGCCAAGCAGGCAGCTAGTCCCCGGGTGTAGCCCTAGAATGAGAAAAGCACATTCACTGCAAGGTGAAGTGTGCCCACTTAGTCCCCAAGCCTGACAGTAGGTGACATGGTCATGTGGTGCCAAGGTCAGAAACAATCAAAAGAGGAAAGTCCCCAATGCGGTGAGGAACCAAGTCATATTGATGACGTAGTCCCTGAGCCACAAGTGGAAATCTTGGAGAAAACAAATCATGGAGAAAAAACTAGAGTAACAGCTGTACAGTAGTAATTACTGAGCCATAATAGATGGCGGAGAACTCGGTAAATATTCGGTGAGCAGTAACAACTTGCGGTGATAAATGGGTAATATGGGTTGTAGTTGCGCAAAAGCCTAGGTAACAACCCACCACGCTGTTTTGGAGAATTCAGAGAGGCACAAATTGCGGAGCGGTTTCCCAAAAACCCTCGAATGCGAAAGGTGTGGGGGTGCTTTATAACTGCACCGCCACACCCCACGCTCCCACCTTTGCCACTTTGCCATTTCATCTTCCTCCTCAGCCCTCACGCTTCTAGATTCATTTTCACACGCATTTTTGCCACCAACCCCAAACCAGATCTGAGAGATGGCACCGAAGAAGGGAGCTGGTAACCCAAAGAAGGTGAGCGCCGGAGTCAACCATGATGAAGAGTGGGTGTCGTCAAGCATGGGGGAGGCAGAGCTCAATAGGATGGTGGAGGCGGGTGTTCTTCCTAACCGTGTCACTACCAGATGGTGGCCGGCCAGCGGTGAGCCCTACCCAATGCCTCATACTGACGAAGCTATAGTATTTGAGGATTACTTCTGGCGTGAGTTAGGATTTCCTGTTCGTCCTTTCTTGAGGGATCTATTGGAGTTCTAGAGAGTCAGTCTGTGCAACCTCCACCCAAACACCATCTTGCACATTTTGATTTTCATTCATTTCTATGAGGTGTATCTTAGGATTCTTCCCCACTTCAACCTCTTCCGTCACCTATTCTGGCTAAAGAAGAAAGGCGGCGGTGGTTCCAAGGTGGTCGGTGGTGTGTATCTTCAACTGCGCGATGGAATGGTAGGTGAGTACCTCACTATGTCGCTGAACACATCGCTGAAGGGGTGGAACGCTAGGTGGTTCTACATGAAGTAGAGCCATCCTACCATCCGTTGCGACACCAACCACATCCCGAAGAGCTAGAAAAGCTGGTTGAAGAGGCCAAGCAATGCCAATATGAATTAGGTGAGGGAGCTCCTCAACCTAATAAAGGGCATAAAGACGAACGATGGACTAGTGGTGGCAAGCTTCATAGTGCGCCACATTTAGCCCTACAAGGAGAGGGCCCACATGGGCTTTGACTTCAAGGGGGACACCGATGACACCTAGGAGAGGATAGAGATGTTGTCGAGGGACGATGTGCTAGAGCAGGCCATAGAGCTATTTGCTCCATTTGCCTCATTTAGTGTGTTAGGGCAGACAAGACCCTTTAACTGCACGAACCCGCCTCCTCAGGTAATCATCTTATCTATGTGTTCTTGATCCTTTTTTATCATGTACCATTGCCGGGCACTGAACTGATTCACTCATCAAAAGATCCATTCATAGGAATGAGTAGTGTATTTCTTGGGAATGTTGAGGGGCAATTGGCCATAGGTGGTAGATGCTCAGCCACTAGCTCAGCCTGAGGAAGGTGCCATCAGTGCCTTGTCGAAGTCTAAAGGCATAGATGCTGGTCAGACGGAGAGTCCCCCCCGGTGTCGGATAAAGTTCGAGGGAAGAGGGCAGCAGCAGACGAGCAACCCAGGAAGAAGAGGAAGACGGCGGGTGCTGTCCCCCGCAAGCTGAGCGGCATCTTGCTTGGCGATGACTGGACCACTCGGACATAAATGCAGCGATGTCTGATTGGTCGTATGATGACGGGGCTCTAGTAGCTCCGCCTCCGAGCACTAAAGCTCCTCCATGCAACACGCGCGCAGAGGAGCGATCGAAGGGAGGAGAGGGAGTCCCCAAGCAGCAGGCAAAGGGAGTCCTTAAGTAGCTAGCGAAGGGAGTCCCCAAGCAGTAGGCGAGGGGAGTCCTAGAATAACAGGCGGAGGAGATGCCAATGGCAGAGACTACGAGACCTCCACCCCAGGGCATGGGAGTCGACCCTAGGGCCGTGCCTGGGGGGCTTGGGTAGGTAGCGCCAGTTCAGAAAAGTGTACCGGCAGGCCGACATGAAAGGATTCTTACCTTTTTGTTATTTTGCTGTCATATCCTTATCTTTTTCAGCGATCGATGAGCTAATTTGATGCAGAGCGAGGCATATGGAGGAATTGAATCCATCCATCTAGACCGGCTAGACCGGCTTCTCTTGATGTGGAGGCAACATCGGCAGATCCCGTCCTAGAGTCCCCAGGTGCTCAGCAGCCTATGGAGGAGTCAAGCACCCCTGCTGGTGGACTTGGGGGTGGTGAATGGTTGGCACTAATGGTGGATGGTTGGCGACAGTGCCTAGGGCAACGATGGTAGCTGCTGGGTCTTCGGAGGTGGACGCTAGAGTTGCTGACGCTGTGATGAAGTCTGCAGCAGATAAGCCGATGGTGCTCGAGGAGCAGACGACGCTCCCTAAGGCATTGGAGGGCATGGTCGGACACGTTGTCTGGCCACTAAGCCCCCTTGTGGTGTCGCTAGCTATGGAGGAGGAGGAGGAGGTGGAAGAGATCGAACATGAGGAATCACAACCCCAAGCTGTCTGAATCCTCCACAAGCATGGCGACGAAGTGGTGGTTGTTGTGGAGGAGGACACCACTAGGGAGCTCAGGAGGCTAGAGTCTACCCTATCAATGGCAATGAAGCAGATCAAGGTTAGCATTGTGTCATCAATGTTCATCTTTAACATTGGAGATTAGAGTTCTTCATAGTCTTGGTGCTTTTGCAGGGGATAGCTTGGACTATCGAACAATGGTGCTAGCTGATCAAGAGGATGGAGCCCCTCGCCGAAGAAAATGCAAAGCTAAATGAGGCAATGAAGCTTATGGAGAAAACATCCAGAGGGCCCAGTGCGAGCGGGATCTTGCCTAGTCTCAAGCGTGGG
Organism: Miscanthus floridulus; assembly: GCF_019320115.1. Lineage (NCBI taxonomy): Eukaryota > Viridiplantae > Streptophyta > Magnoliopsida > Poales > Poaceae > Miscanthus > Miscanthus floridulus. The sequence continues at coordinate 107,030,906 of NC_089581.1, read as the reverse complement.
ATCCAGAATACCAGAAGGGGGCTCTATCCGAGCAGCTGGCGACTGTGTCCGAGCAGTTGCAGGGCAGGTCCGAGTAGCTGGCCACTGTCTTTGATCGACTAAAGAGTGTATTCGAGCAGTTGGAGCGGAAGTCCGAGCAGCTTAGAAATGTCTCCAAGCAGAGAAAAGGTATGGCATATCGGTGATTTTGCTTTGCGTTGTTGAATAGACATATTGTTGCTGATGACTGTTATGCTTGTAGAGCAAGATGTGGAGCTCAGCCAGCTGCACCAAACCATTGGTCAACTCTAGGAGGAGGAGAAGAAAGCGACTGGGTGAGCGGAGAAGCTGGCTGAGGAGCTGAAAGGCGAGTACTTCATGGTTGAAGTTACTGCTAGAGTAATTTCTTTTATTTGATGGATCCTTGTGATGCTTGCAGACTATTGTCAGAGGACCAAGGCATAGTTCGATGTGCTAGAGCAGGAGGCTAGGACCTAGAGGAACAAACTTGACACCATAGTTGCTGGAGTCAAGTCGGTACTCAACTGTGTTGACCTAGAGGTGGCTCTGTAGCCTGACGGTAGGCCACCACATCCAGACACCATCATTGATAGGTGTAAGGTGGAGTGGGAGAACTTCAAAAGTTTCAACCACAACACCATCATCACCACCATTACACACACCCTAGCGGTGGTCTAGTCCCACTACCCTACCATTAACCTTCAAGCGATAGGGGCCAGATTTGCCAGAGGGATGGGCGCGATGGAGCATCAGCAGCTGGAAGATGAGGTGGCAAAGCCCAATGATCTGCTTAGAAAATATTCTATAATAACTAGAGAGAGTAGTTAGAATGCGCAAGTGCACAGATAGACATTTATATATATGTATAAATGTTGTAAAGTGACACATGCATGTTTGTGCAATTTGCTAGTATTTCAGTGAGAAAATCGTTGTAGTGTTAACCCTAACACAATTATACGTAGTATAAGTAGCGTCCGAGTAGTTAGTTCATTACTAAACTCTTAGCCTTGGCTAGCCCATAGTCCATAACGTCGAGCATGGAACCCATGCATGTGTAGGAGGAATAGGCGTGGCCAAGGAACCCTAGCTAACCATTCATAATGCAGAGTGCGGAGCCCGTAGCATGTGTAGGGAGAGATCGGAGACTAGGTTTTCTCCATAGAGCACATAATAGAATGTGTGCTGCTCGGCGATTGGCGAAGTATCTTGGAGATATGGAGAAACATGGCAGAGCATTTATGGAGATCCCATATTGGAGTTTATTAAGGAGTAGCTTAGATCTGGAGACCGTAAATGGAGATTAAACCATAATGGAGAAATAATGGAGAAAAATTATGGTGACCGAAACTTCATTCATTGTGGAGTGGAGAATACATATCTGGAGTGTTTCAAGGATAGAAACATATGGGGTGCTCAACATGCCATGAATTGGGGACATCGAGTCCATCCAAGTCGCATAGCCGGTAAGACCCTGGTCGGGTAACCTCATTGACCATGTAGGGCCCTTCCTAGGGGGAGGAGAGCTTGTGCATCCCTTCGGTTTTATGTTTTCTATGGAGAACGAGGTTGCCGATAGCAAATGAATGACCCTTGATGTTGTGGTTATAGTATCTTTGCAAGCCTTCTAGGTATTTGGCTATGAAGATACAAGTGATTAGGCGTTCTTCCTCAGCCCTATCGACGTCCTCCGTCTGAACAGCTGTGGCTTGCTCTTCATCATAATGTTCCACCCTAGGTGCTCGGAAGGCAATGTCCGCTAGAAGTATGGCTTCTGAGCCATAGACCAAGAAATATGGAGACACGCCAGTGCTGCGACTAACTTGAGTGTGTAGTCCCCAGACCACAACTGGTAGCTCTTTGAGCCATCAACCAGGATGTTTTTCTTCTTTCTGATATAGCCTCTTTTTGAGGGCATTAAGGATCATACCGTTCGCTTGTTCGACCTAGCCATTGGCTCTAGGATGGGCAACAAAGATGTATTTGATGGAGATGCATCAGTCTTCATAGAAGTCCCAAAAATGATGACCAGTAAATGTAGTTCCAAGGTCGGTGATAATGCTGTTTGGGAGACTGAATCTATGGATAATATCTTCGAAGAGCTCGACTGTCTTCTTTGCAGTAGCTAAAACAAGCAGTTTGTATTCGATCCACTTGGAGAACTTGTCAATGGTGACATACACATACCAGAAACCATTTGGTGCTGGCTTGAAAGGCCTAATCATGTCTAGTCCCCAGCATGCAAAAGGCTAGGAAGTTGGGATGGTCTGCATTTCTTATGCCGACACGTGGATTTGCTTGGCAAAAAATTGACATCCTTTACAACATCAAATGAGGTCTTCTGCATCGGAGATGGCCATGGGCCAGTAAAAACTAGCTCAAAAAGCTTTGTTGACTAGGTTTCTCGAAGCCACGTGGTTGCCACAGGAACCAGAGTGAATTTCGAGAAGTAGTTTCACTCCCTCTTCTTGGGTGATGCATTTCTATAGTATCCCTTCCTTGGCACTTTTCCTCATCAAGTTCCCATCCACAAGTACGTAATGCTTGCTTCAATGGATTAGGCACTCGGTTTTAGTCATGTCGATGGGTACGACGGTGCTAGTGAGGTACTTGATGAACCATTCCCTCTAGTTGGCGGCTAGCAAAGGTACTATAAGTACCAGCTACTCGGCGGAGGGAATTTCCTAAACTTCCTTCTCTTCCTTAATAGATGACGTAAAGAGGTCTCGAATCAAGACCCCTGGTGGAATCATGGCATGAGAAGAGCCTATCTTAGATAGGTGGTCGGTGAGCTGATTTTGATCTTGTACCACATGGTGGTACTCGATACCGTAGAACTTCCCTTCGAGTTTTCAGATTTCAGCGCAGTATGCATCCATCTTCTCACTAGAGTAGGACCAGTCTTTGTTGAGTTGGTTGATGACCAGCACGGAGTCCCCATAACCATGAGGCATTTGATGCTGAGCTCAACGGCTATATGGAGTCCGTGGAGATATGCTTCATATTCGATGGCATTGTTGGAGGCCGGAAAATGTATTCGAAGAACGTATCGGAGCTTGTCCTTGGTCGACGTAATGAATAAAATGCCAACACCTGTACCATTGATGTTAAGGGTGCCATCGAAGTACATCACCTAGTGCTCGGGGCATGTAGCGAGGATGGGCTATTGGATCTCAGTCCACTCAGCGACAAAGTCAGTGAGTGCCTGTGACTTGATTGTAGGCTTGCTTCTGAATTCAATGGAGTAAGTGCTGAGCTCAATAGCCCACTGGATGATGTGGCCATTGGCCTCTTTGTTGCAGAGGATGTCCCCCATAGGGAATTCAGTGACTACAGAGATCTTGTAATACTCAAAGTAATGGCGGAGCTTGCGTGACGTGATCAGAATAGTGTATAGTAGTTTTTGAACTTGAGGATAATGAGTTTTGGGCTCATTAAGGACCTTGCTGATGAAGTAGACTGGACATTGCACCTTATAGGCATGCCCGAACTCCTCGCATTCGATGACGATAGCTGTGCTAACGACACGAGAAGTGGCAATGATGTAGATTAGTAGCATTTCATCTGGTCAAGGTGCCATCATGATCGGAGGCTTTGTTAGAAACAACTTGAGCTGCTCAAAAGCTATATCTGCCTCCTTTGACTAGGAGAAGCACTCAGAGGCCTTGAGGAGTTTGAAGAATGATAGTCCCTTTTCATTGAGGTGACATATAAAGTGGCTGAGAGCAGCCATGCAACCTGTAAGCTTCTGTATATCCTTTACGGACATTGGCCGTTTCATGTTGGTGATGGTGGAGACCTTGCCGGGGTTGGGTTCGATGCCGCAGGAGCTGATGATGTAGCCTAGGAGTATGTCGGATGGATCTCCAAAGATGCACTTTGAAGGGTTCAACTTCCATCTATACCTTTTTAGGTTAGCGAACATTTTCTCGAGGTCAGTGATAAGATTGTCAGTGGTCTTGGACTTGACAACCACATCATCGATGTAAGCTTTGACGTTACGGCCTATCTGTTGATCGAGGCACATTTGGATGGTCCTTTGGTAGGTCGCCCTAGTGTTTTTAAGTCCAAAGGACATGGTGGTATAGCAGTATGCACTAAAAGGCATGATGAATGACATCTTGATCCGGTCATCTTCCTTGAGGGATATCTAGTGATAGCTGAGGTAACAATCAAGGAAGGAGAGCAGTTCGTGGCTAGCGGTGGAGTCTACAACCTCATCTATCCAAGGCAGACCGAAGGAGTCTTTAGGCTAGTGTTTGTTGAGATCAGTGTAATCAACACACATTATCCATTCTTTATTCTTTTTTGAACAAGAACTGGGTTCACTAACCACTCAGGATGATACACTTCTTTTATAAATCTGGTAGCAAGGAGCCATTTTATTTCTACCCTAAAAGCCTCCTTGTCTGGCGTGAATTGTTAGAGTTTTTGCTTGATCGGTTTGGTGGTCGGCGAGACATTCAATGAGTGCTCAATCTTCTCCTGTGGTACCCCCAGCATGTCTATAGGTTTCCAAGCAAACACACCGGCATTGTGAAAGGTCCTAATGGCTAGAGGGGGGTGAATAGCCTATTAAAAAATTCTACAACAACACTTAACAAACAGGTTAGACAATTATGAGGCGAAGCAAGTGTTGTGCTAGCCCACTAAAAATAGCAAGCCATCCATCACAATTCTAGTTTATATAGTTTCTATCCACACAATAGCTATGTCACTACACTAAGTTAGTGTGCTCTCAAAGGCTAACTAAAGAGCCACACTAACCAAACTAACAAGCTCTCACAACTAGCTACACTAAAGAGCTTGGCAACTAGTTTGCGGTAATGTAAAGAGAGTGAGCAATTTATTTATACCGCCGTGTCGAGGAAGGAGCCAATCAATCACAAGAATGAATACCAATGAAGACAATCACCTCAGAATCAAATGATGAACACAATGATTTTTTTACCGAGGTTCACTTGCTTGTCGGCAAGCTACTTCTCGTTGTGGCGATTCACTCACTTGGAGGTTCATGCGCTAATTGGCATCACACGCCAAACCCTCAATAGGGTGCTGTACAACCAACACAAGATGAGGATCACACAATCCACAAGCAATTCACTAGAGTACCTTTTGGCTCTCCACATGGGAAAGGTCAAGAACCCCACACAATCACTATGATCGGAGCTAGAGATAATCACCACCCTCCGCTCGACAATCCTTGCTACTCCAAGCCGTCTAGGTGGCAGCAACCACCAAGAGTAACAAGCGAATCCCGCAGTGAAACACGAACACCAAGTGCCTCTAGATGCAAACACTCAAGCAATGCACTTGGATTTTCTCCCAATCTCACAAAGATGTTTAGTCAATGATAGAGATGAGTGGGAGGGCTTTGGCTAAGCTCGCAAGGGTTCTATATCAATGCAAATGGCCAAGAGAGTGAGCTTGAGCTGGCCATGGGGCTTAAATAGAGAGCCCCCATGAATAGAGCCATTGTACCCCTTCACTGGGCAAAACATGGGGTGACCGGATGCTCCGGTCATATCGACCGAATGCAGGACCCCAGTGTCTGGTCGAGCGATGCACACCATGTGTCCCCTCTCTTCAAATACTGAGCACCCGATCCCAATGGTAAAGTGATGACCAAACACGCTGCTATGAATTGACCGGACGCTGGACCTTAGTGTCCGGTTGTTTCCAGTAAGCATCCAGAAATGATTTTTCACGACCGGACATGTCTGGTCATGCTCGACTAGGCTAACCCAGCGTCCAGTCACTCGGCATCTCCTCTATGCACTGCCACATCAGCAGGACCAGACACAACCCTCCAGCATCTGGTCACTAAGTGACCTAGCATCTTCGCTGCTTCTTCTGACCAGACGCGCTGGTCCTACCGAGACCAGCATCCAGTCACTTACAGTGACCTCCATCTTTTCTGTCTAGGGCGTTGGTGGCACCGTCGGACCGTCCACACTCTACGGGCAGACACTCCACTGGTGAAGTTCCTAACCCTTGCTCAAATATGCCAACCACCAAGTGTATCACCTTGTGCACATGTGTTAGCATATTTTTACAAACATTTTCAAGGGTGTTAGCACTCCACTAGATCCTAAATGCATATGCAATGAGTTAGAGCATCTAGTGGCACTTTGATACCTACATTTCGATACGAGTTTCACCCATATTAATAGTATGGCTATCAAACCTAAATGTGATCACACTCTCTAAGTGTCTTGATCACCAAAACAAAATAGCTCCTACCATTATACCTTTGCCTTGATCCTTTTGTTTTTCTCTTTCTTCTTTTCAAGTCCAAGTGCTTGATCATCACCATGGCATCACCATCATCATGATCTTCACAATTTCTTCATTACTTGGAGTAGTGCCACCTATCTCATAATCACTTTGATAAACTAGGTTAGCACTTAGGGTTTCATCAATTCACCAAAACCAAACTAGAGCTTTCAATCTCCCCCTTTTTGGTAATTGATGACAACCCTTTCACAAAGATATGAATTGAAATTCAATTGAATCCATGTTGCTTGTCCAAGCATATTTACCATGTGTAAGAGGGTATGGACAAGTTTCATGAACCCCAAATGGTAGCAATTGCTCTCCCTACACATGTGCTAAGAGTTTGGATTGAAGCTTGCACATATCCTTAGATAGGAAATATAGGAGACAATGTCTACCAAATGATGCTAAGGAATATAAGATGGACCTTTGAAGCATGATATCAATCGGAGTGCACCATTATACCATCCTTAGCACCATGGTTAGCTTGATACCACTTGGAAACACTTGGAAATAAAATCACTAGATAACCTATGCATGCTAGATTTTCATTTCATCATTTAAACCAATAACTAGCATATACCACACAAGCATGAATATTGAAATAACTTGTGTCATGCAAGCAAACATATGAAATGCACATTCAAATGCATCATACAAGTTCATGAGCTTGCTCCCCCTACTTGTGTGCTCAAAATTTCAATTGATCCCCTTCCTTTGTCATATCTCTCCCCCTATGTCAAGTTCTGCCTCTTTGTTGTCTTTTCACCATCATAGTATACTAATATATCTTTTGTTTTTCTCCCCATGTACTAATATCACTAATATCTTTGTTTCTCTTCCCCTTTGTCATCAATGACCACAAAGACTTAAATTATAGATAGGTTGAGATTTATCAATGTCAATCAATGGGGTGAGGATCATATTCCCAAATTTGGTTCAATCTAGATCATTTGCCAAAGATATTTAACTCGGTTTGATCCAAGGACAAGCTTCTTCACACCTCCAAATAAGGGTTATCTTGTACCATGTTGAGTTAAACACTTAGAGCTCATTTTCTAGATCAAACACTAGGTTTACAAGCCCACAAACATGTCATATGCTACAACTAGATCAAAATAAGCATAGATGCAATAGTGGTACCATACAATCATCAAAATCATTTGATTTTCATGAATGAGCTTATTAAATATGAAAGATGTCTAGATGCACTAAACATGTCCTTAGCAAGGATGTATGCCATGCCAATCAACTTTTACCTTGGATTGCTCAAAGGAGAGGCATGTCATATAAGTGGGGGGGGTGCATCAACACATATTTGAGAAATACAATATGTTCAACTCATTCCTTAGCTTGCAAAACCTTTTCTCATCCAATGGCTTGGTGAATATATCAGCGAGTTGATCTTCGTTGCCTACACTCTCAATGCAAATGTCCCCTTTTTGTTGATCTCTTATGAAATGTGCTTTGTTCTTGCATGTTGAACCGGATTGTTGGTCAACTTGATTGCACTCTCATTGTCACATAGTAATGGCACTTTCTTGAACTTGATTCTAAAATCACACAAAGTGGCCTTCATCCAAAGTATTTGTGCACAACAACTACCGGTGGATATGTATTCGGCTTTGGCGGTTGATAATACAACACTATTTTGCTTCTTTGATGACCATGAAACAAGTGATCTTCCCAATAATTGACATGTGCCCGAGGTGCTCTTTCTTTTAACCTTGCATCCTACATAATCCGAGTCGGAGTAACCAACTAGCTCAAACTTTGCTCCTTTGGGATACCACAAACCAACATTTTGTGTATGCTTCAAGTACCTCAATATTCTCTTTGTAGCCTTCAAATGATTTTCTGTTGGTTAGGCTTAAAATCTTGCACACATGCATACACTAAACATGACATCTGGCCTTGATGCGGTCACATAGAGTAGGCTACCAATCATAGACCGATACAATTTTTGATCCACCGTATTGCCACTTGCATCTCTATCCAAGTTGCCATTTGTTCCCATTGGTGTGCTAATGACTTTATTATCACTCATGCCAAACTTCTTGATCATGTCCTTGATATACTTGCCTTGACTCACAAATGTACTATTTTTCAATTGCTTGATTTGAAGACCAAGAAAGTAATTTAACTCTCCAATCATGGACATCCCAAATTCATTAGCCATCATTTTTCCAAATTCTTCACAAAAATCTTGATTGGTTGATCCAAATATGATGTCATCAACATAGATTTGCAACACAAACAAGTCTTTTCCAATCTTCTTGATGAAAAGAGTGGTGTCTACCTTGCCCGTTATGAACCCTTTAGAGAGTAGGAAGTCCCTCAATCTCTCATACCATGCTCTAGGTGCTTGCTTCAAGCCATACAATGCCTTCTTCAACTTGTACACATGGTTGGGCTTCTTATCATCTTCAAAACTGGGAGGTTGCTCAACATATACTTCTTCATTGATGTAACCATTGAGAAATGCACTCTTGATATCCATTTTATAGAGTTTGATGTTGTGAGCACAAGCATTGGCTAGCAAGATCCTAATTGCTTCTAATCTAGCAATCGGGGCATATGTTTCTCCAAAGTCAAGACCTTCAACTTGTGTATAGCCTTGAGCTACCAATCTTGCTTTATTCCTTACTACTATCCCATCTTGATCTTGCTTGTTTCTAAAGACCCATTTAGTTCCAATCACATTGTGTCCCTTTGGTCTCTCTACTAATTCCCACACTTGATTTCTTGTGAAGTTATTCAATTCTTCATGCATAGCATTCACCCAATCAACATCCTTCAATGCTTCATCTATCTTCTTTGGTTCAATGGATGACACAAATGAGAAATGCTCACAAAATGAAGCCAATCTTGATCTTGTTTGTACACCTCTAAAAATATCACCAATTATAGTGTCCAATGGATGATCCCTTGCAATATTGGTTGGTTGGGGGATTGGAACTTGATTGCTTGCATTTGCTTGATCAAAAGGTTGAGATGATGTACTAGCCACTTGATCTTGTTCATTGTTATGAGAGCCACTTGTACTAGCTTGATTTGTATCATCTTGCACATTTGAGTTAGAGAGCACTTGTACTTGATCATCTTCATCATCATTCACTTGCCTAGGCCTCAATTCACCAACATCCATGTTCTTCATGGCATTTGAGAGTTGAATGCCTCTAACATCTTTCATGTTCTCATTCTCTACTTGTGAACCCTTGGTTTCATCAAATTCAACATCATGAACTTCCTTAAGAGTACCACTATCCAAATTCCAAACTCTATATGCTTTGCTTGTAGTGGAATAACCAAGTAGGAATCCTTCATCATATTTCTTGTCAAACTTGCCCAATCTAGTGCCTTTCTTCAAGATATAGCATTTACAACCAAAGACCCAAAAATATGCAATGTTGGGCTTTCTACCATTCAAGAGCTCATATGGTGTCTTCTCTTTCAATGGGTGACAATAGAGGTGGTTGCTACAATAGGAAGCCGTGTTGATAGCTTCGGCCCAAAAAGATTGACTCACATTGTACTCACTAAGCATAGACCTTGTCATATCAATGAGTGTTCTATTCTTCCTCTCAACAAGGCCATTTGATTGTGGAGTGTATTTGGTCAAGAATTGATGTCTAATTACAAATTCATCACACAACTCATCAATTCTAGTGTTCTTAAACTCACTACCATTGTCACTTCTAACTCTCTTGATGGTTGTTTCAAACTCCTTGTGAATGCCCTTGACAAATGATTTGAATATTGCAAACACATCACTTTTGTCCACTAGAAAGAATACCCAAGTGTATCTAGTATAATCATCCACTATCACAAAGCCATATTTGTTACCACCAATGCTAGTGTATTGAGTTGGCCCAAACAAGTCCATGTGCAATAACTCAAATGCTTTACTAGTGCTCATCATGCTTTTCTTAGGATGGGTGTTTCCAACTTGTTTTCTAGCTTGACAAGAGCTACAAAGCTTATCCTTTTCAAACACAACATCTTTCAAGCCTCTAACCAAGACATGCTTAACCAATCTATTCAATTATTTCATTCCAACATGACCAACCCTTCTATGCCATAACCAACCCATGCTAGACTTGGTGAACAAACATGTAGATAATTTAGCTTCACTAGCATTGAAATCAACCAAGTATAGATTCTCATATCTAAAGCCTTTGAAGATCAAGTTAGAGCCATCTACACTTATGATCTCTACATCATCTACCCCGAATATGCATTTGAATCTAAGATCACATAATTGAGCCACGGATAGTAAATTAAAGTTCAAGTTCTCTACTAGCAACACATTGGAAATGCTCATGCCATTGGATATTGCAATCTTACCAAGCCCTTTGACCTTGCCTTTGACATTGTCACCAAATGTGATACTATCATAACCATCATTGCCATTGGTGTTGATTGAGTTGAACATTCTTGCATCACCGGTCATGTGTTGAGTGCACCCACTATCAAGAACCCAATGCCTTCCTCCGGCTTTGTAATTAACCTACAAAAGAAGATCAATTCTTTTTAGGTACCCAAACTTGCTTGGGTCCTTGAAGGTTAGTCACTAAGCTCTTTGGTACCCAAATGGCTTTCTTCTTTGAGCCCATCCATGGTTTACCAATGAACTTAGCCTTCACACCATTTGTACACTTAGTAAAAATATAGAAAGAAACAAGCTTAATGGAGGATACATTAGCTTGTGACTTCTTGTTCATGCACTTTTGCTCTACATGACCAACTTGCTTGCAACTAGTGCAAAACCGACCATTGTTCTTCACAAAACTAGTCTTGTGATGAGCAAAGGATGCCTTGCCTTTCTTGGGGGTATAGCCCAATCCTTCTTTGTAGAGAGAAGCTCTTTGGCTACCCAAGCACATAAGCAAGCGGTCCTCACCACCATAGGCCTTAGCTAAGGTGTGAGTGAGCTCATTGACTTCCTTCTTGAGGTTCTCATTCTCAACCATTAGTGAGGTATCACAAGTGAAACCATCACTACTAGATGAGGTGGAAGTAGAAGTGCTACACGAAGGATTAGTGGGAGCAACAATGATAGGCATAGATAATGATTCATCAATTATATCACACGTTAAGCCTATATTGCAAGTTTCAATATGCTTCTTTTTATTTTGCTCATCAAGCAAAGAGGAATGAGCCTTTTCAAGCTTTTTGTGAGCCTTGCCAAGCTTCTCATGGGCTTCCTCTAGCCTCTCATGAGATGCATTGAGCTCATCAAAGGCTTGCTAAGGGCTTTTAGTTCCTTACGCAAGCTTTTGCATTCCCTTCTCTTGATGTCAAAGTGTTCTTTAGCATCATCTAGCATGTCAAATAGTTCATCCTTAGTAGGTTCATCATCATCACTATCACTTTCATTTTCATTTTCATTATCATGTTCCTCATCACTTTCATCATCACAAATTTGTACCTTAGTGGCCTTAGCCATGAAGCATGATGGAGTGTCAAAGAGAGAAGGCTTCTCATTGATTGCAATGCTTGCAAGTGCCTTCTTCTTGGTGGCCTTATCATCATCACTATCATCATCATCACTTGAGGAAGCATCACTATCCCAAGTGACCATATATGAACCATCGTTCTTCTTCTTGAAGGTCATCTTGTCCTTCTTCTCTGTCTTTTCCTTCTTGTCCTTCTTCTTGTTCTTCTTGTTGTCATTATCATTGTCGCTATTGTATGGACATTGAGCAACAAGATGATCTTTGCTTCCATATTTGAAGCACCTTCTTGACTCTTTCTTGTTCTTGGATGAAGATTTCTTTCTTCTAGCACGGTATCCTTTCTTCATCATGAATTTGCCAAATTTCTTGACAAAGAGAGCCATCTTCTAATCATCATCATCATCCCATGAACCATCATCTTCACTTGATGTTTCTTGCTTTGCCTTGCCCTTGGATGATGTGGCCTTGAATGCCACTCTCATTCTTCTCATCCTTTGATGTAGACTAGGCCCGATCTTCCGAAAGGTATGATAGCGTCGATTGGTAGAGACTCAATGCTCATGATCTAGGCTTCGAACCAAGATTGATTCAGACCCCTGCAACCATTACACTACTGCTCCGTTGGTTATCAACCATGCGAACGCGATTGACCTCGCCGAGAAGGCTTTCCTGCAAGCGAATCGAGAACACAAGCAAGAATAGGATGAATGCAATCTGAAATTGCAAATAAATATGAGGCTTATGAAATCAAGAAGGAGTTCAAGTCTTTATTCGAAAGGACTAATCGCCACAGGCGAACAAGATCAAGAACTGGGGCCCTGGTTCACAGCAAGCGGCCTTGGCGGTGATAGTTATAGCAAAACGATGTCTGTTTCATGAGGAAATCAAGAACTAAACAAAACCCAAACCCTAAGAAGAGCGACGGCTGCTATTTATAGAGTCTTGGGCGTCATCCCCCTGGACGCGCCCCCTAATGGGCCCAAACACGATACACGGTCCAACGGACCAAAAGACGGTGTCGCAGCACCATGGCAGATTCTGGACGCTGACTTGTTTCGATGATTCCCATTGATTCCGAAGGTCTTTTGATGTGAAACCACTTGGATCGGCTTCCTTATCAAATTAGCGTTCCAACCATATATGGATTGTCGAAAACGGAGTCCGGATGCATCCTAGGTGACCAGTTTAAGGTAGACTGGTCCTAGAGCCTGAATCAGACTCGAACTTGAGTTGGACTGGGCTTCCACCATGAAAAAGATGAATTGGACGCCCATGCTGGACCTCCTCCTCTACTTGGCTTGTATGCGATGAAGTAGTGATGTCCTCATCATCCTCCCTTTCTTGAATTGAAGTCATCCTCGACTGAAGTAGATCGTCTCCTCCATTGGATGACAGCAACGATGGTTCCAAAAGAAGACGTTCATCTTAGTGCCCCATCCTTCGCAAAGGTGGCTGCCATGGTGGCTTCCCTATTGGGAATTCATCCTCCTTCTCCTGCAAAAGGTTAGTACCAACAAGAGGCATAGCACTAGGAGTAGGACCAAGTGGACATATAGGTGATGTACAAGTTAGAGCATAACATGGTTCATCATGATCAACAAGAACAGATTTAAGAGCAAATAAAACTTCTTTCATGTTACTTGATGGTTCATTTGTTGGTTTGCTAAAGTCTTTATCATGGCCTTTCTTTTTCTTTTCAGCAAGTTCCTTTTCATATTGCACAATTTCAGCAGGTGATAAAGGAAGTAAAGCAATGGTCTTTCCTTTAAACATAAAAGTATATCTATTTTGTCTACCATGATGTACAATATTATTATCATATTGCCAAGGGTGGCCTAACAAAAGTGAACAAGCTTGCATAGGCACGACATCAAAATTAGCATAATCATCGTATGACCCGATAGAAAATTACACACGAGCAGATTGTGTTACCTTTGCCTTACCACTATTGTTGAACCACTGAACATGGTATGAATATGGAAGAACACATGTAGATAAACCAAGAGTCTTGACAAGCTCAGAACTTACCAAGTTATTGCTGCTCCCTCCATCACTTATAGCACGAACACGGAAATTATTGACAATGAGGAACATTTGAAACAAATTATGGTGTTATAGCTTGTCTACTGGCTCAACTTGTGTACTCAAAACACGTTGAACAAGGATTGATTTGTAGTCTGCAGTGCATGCCACACTATCAATTACCTCATCAGGATCTTCAGCACTATCCACAAATTTATCTGCATAAAGATCAGTTGCAAGTGCAAATTCATTCTCTTCATCACTAGCACTAGCATACCCACCATCATCAGTAGCAATATATGCACATTTGCTAGGGCATTCTTTAGCAATATGTCACATGCCCTTGCAATGGTGGCACACAACTTTAGAAGAGCTGCTAGGTGTAGTAGATCCACTAGAAGAAGGTGTGATAGGAGAATTCTTCTTTACAGGCGCTGGTGGTGTCTACACATTAGAAAATTTACTCACCTCGGTTGGACATGAAGGAATGGATGGAGTCGCGGATGGAGTCATGGATCGCCTAGGTTGTCTTCCCTATACTTCCCTTTCAGCTTTAATAGCATAATGATATAATTGGGAAAATCTTGTCCATTCTTTATAGTCAAGAACATCCTGTATTTCATGATGTAAACCTCCAAAAAATCTAGAATACTTATCCATATCATCCTCTTATATGTTACTATGTGCTAGACCAATTAAAAGCTCTTGATAATATTCCTCAACAGTTTTACTACCTTGATTTAAACGTTGCAGTTTTAATCGCAGATCACGCTGATAGTATGGAGGAACAAATCTTGATTTTATTTGTCATTTAAGTACAGTCTAGGTTTGAGGTATTTGAGCATTAGCATTAGCATTATTGCAAATATCATTCCACCAGAAAAGAGCAAAACTAGTAAACTCACTAGCAGCAAGTCTAACTCTATATTCTTCATGTACTTGATGGGAGCTAAATTTTTTATCTATAGCCATCTCCCAATCTAAATATGCTTCGGGATTAGCAGAACCAGAAAAATGAGGTATCTTAAACTTGGTTTTAGAGAAAGGATCATTATTACCTTGGTTGTTACCTCCCATACCGCGTCGGTTAAAGTTCAACCGATTACGGTTACGTGCATCCTTAGCACGTCATTGAGCTTCGACTTCAGTCTCCGTGTCGCCATCGTCCTCCTCAAAGAGATCATCATCATCTTCAGGACGTGGTTTAGGATGTCATTATTCAACATCTTTAATCCTCTTGGCCAAATTGGTGATTTGTTGAAGGATCTCATTGAACTTGTCATCAAGAACGGCACAAAGCTCATCCTTAGAAACACAGTCATTGAAATCTATAGGTGCTTCCTCGTTTCCTTGGCCGCTGCCTCTGGCTTTTCCTAACATGGTTAGTAGAAAGAAAAAGACAACATAAATAGTATTATCCCTACCAACTACTTAGGTTGTGGACAAGGAAAAATAAGGCACTCAACTTTCAAGCGTCTTACCATGGTCTTACAAGTGTTCTTACCAAAGCAACAGGCAGTGCAATCGGTCAGTGACTGTGATACCATTGTAGCTTGAGTGTAACAGTTGCAAGGTGAACCTATACTTAGTTAGAAGAAAGTGGAGCTTGGACATGCACAATATAGTAGCAAGGAATGACAAAATTCGCAACTCAATAGCAAAGCTGAATAAGTATCCTAAGTACTTGTCTTAGTTGCTGGCCTACTCACGTTCCAAGTACCAGATGTATCAAGTGATGTGAACAGCAAGAATATGATTAGGAACAAGGTAGAAATCAGCACACGCAAACACAGCTCAAATGGCGCTCTCTATGTGCTCCTCTAGATATTATTCTACTTTTGCTCCTCCCTTTTTTCTCTATTTTTTGGCTGTCGTTGTTTTTTTGGGATTCTTTGACTTTTTCTTTTTATTTTTTTGATATTCTTTCTTCACTTAGGAGCACAAAAGAAGTAACCACAGAAAATATGAGCTTAAACAAGTGAAAGACATGGCTTGTGTAATTTCCAGAAGACATGCTCGAAATCGACAAAGACCTTGTGACCATGAAAAGAGGATCTTGTGACCACTTTTTGACAAAAATAAAAATCTCCGACCCCGACAAGGCGGGGGATGGATGGATCCAAAAAAATTTTATGATCGATTTTGATATGGAACGTCAAAATCCAAGTTCGTATGGAAAACTAGACCAGTTTTAAGAACGAACTCCGAATTAAAGGACAAAACAGGAACAATGTGCGCAAAATTGGTCATGGTAGCAAGGATTTGATGGAAACAATGAAGACAAGAGTAACAAATAAGATGGCATGGACTAAGGTTTGATGAATACAAAGGAAACTCAACAAGACTTGGAGATGTTCATGGATTATGATGAAAAACAAAGGAGAAAACACAAACTGGACTAAAAATGATCTAAAACTAGCAACAAGAACTTGACCTAGGGCACAAACTCAACAACGCGAAACAGAGACGAAATTGCACAGCACAATGAGGCTATAGGATAGGGAATATGTGACGATGTATATATTTTTTTTGCTTTTTGTGGACTATAGGTAATGCAAAAACAGTAACAATCTAAAGGGGAAAATGAAGTTATACCTAAAGGGCAACAAGGGCTCTAATACCACTTGATATAGACTAGGCCCAATCTTCCAAAAGATATGATAGCGTCGATTGGTGGAGACTCGATGTTCACTATCTAGGCTTCGAACCAAGATTGATTCGGACCCCCGCAACCATTACACCACTGCTCCATTGGTTATCAACCACGCGAACGCAATTGACCTCGCCGAGAAGGCTTTCCTACAAGCGAATCAAGAACACAAGCAAGAACAGGATGAACGCAATCTGAAATTGTAAATAAATATGAGGCTTATGAAATCAAGAAGGAGTTCAAGTCTTTATTCGAAAGGACTAATCGCCACAGGCGAGCAAGATCAAGAACTGGGGCCTTGGTTCACAGCAAGCGGCCTTGGCGGCGACAGTTGCAGCAAAATGATGTCTGTTTCACGAGGAAATCAAGAACTAAACAAAACCCAACCCTAAGGAGAGTGATGGCTGCTATTTATAGAGTCTTGGGCGTCACCCCCCTGGACGCGCCCTGTGACAGAACCGCCCAATTTATACAAGATCAAGTACGGTTGTCCCCGCTTAACACATTGACACACACATACTCTCACTTATATAAACTCGGTAGTCCGCCGAGTGTCACGCAGGACCTCGGTAAATCAACATCACAACCAAAATCACATGATTAAGCAAATACACATCACATACTTAGAGTTGCAGCGGAAAATAATATTACAAATAGGTTCATAAATAATAGTACAAGTTTGGATTTCAAAAGCGATTAGTGAAAACAACATAACTTTCAAATGATTACATTAATATAAGTTCCAAATACGTTGCTAGCATAAGTGACATCCTTAGATAAAAGCATATAGATGAGAATAAATATAGAGTCACCGAGCCCACCAACGGTTAGCCACCATCTTCAGCAGGCCAAAACCTCATCTGCAACATGGTGGGATAAACCTTGAGTACGAGAAGGTACTCAGCTAGACTTACCCGACATAACCGAAAATAAAGTGACACCAAGGATTATGAAGGGCCTTATAGTAGGGTAGCTGACTCATTTGCAAAAAGGCATTTTTAGCATTTCAAGAACCTTTCCATAAGCATTATTGTCAAGTTAATTATTATTAACCTGTCGACTACATTTGCACCTATACTAGAGCAAGCATGTGATTTAAGCAAATAATGATAACCACTGATCATTAACAACTTCCATAATGTCATATTCATTATAACTGTCCAAGTGTTCCATCAACATTACTACGATGAAGTCACTCAAGTCAAGTGCTCACTATCTAGAAGCGATGGCGATTCGAATCGATTCCTAACCAGTTGGTGATTTATTCCTTACACAAACCTCACTCACCCGCTAAAGTGAGGTATCGGTCATCGAGTCAATTATCTAGGAAAAATCTCAAGTTTGCCAGGAACCACATGTACTCGGGGGCCGACCGACTGCCTTTCGGTCTTATCATCGTGCCCCCGTGTCCTACCACACCTGCTCCGATACAGTGCGCTGCGGGCAATCTACTCGGCCCGAATAATCTCCAAGCTTCATGGTCGAAAGGTACTTTATTCAGCCAGCTAAATGTAAGGCATGCCTTCAACATGACCTAAGGCCCAACAACAGTCGGTCCTTAATCAACACAAACGGAAAGCACTACAGTCCAAAAACCTACAAGTCTCCGTCCGGTCTCAACTTCAAATTAACACTTAGCTATACCACGACTACATAGTTATCCAAGCAGATCCAGGTAACCACCTATAGCTCGCAGGTGACAAGAAATCACCCGACTTCTACCGGTCTAAGCCAGCTAAGCATTGACTCGACTGTGGATACCAGGGTAACAAGGATATGGTATAACAAAGGTAGACAAGGTATAATGCAGCAACAGTTGCAAACAACTCCTGAATGTAATGCATCAATTAAAGTAAAGCATTAATTAATAATTGCAAACTGGGGAGAAAATGCTCCAGGGCTTGCCTGGGATCCGACACAAGTCAGTTCAGTTAGCTTGCATCGACTTGGTGACATCTCCGGTCCTAGCACTTGCTTAGTCCTTCCATCTTCAGGATAGATCTACCAAACCAAATCTTCGAGTTTGGCTCCTCATCGCATCCTTCACGTGGTTCATCTAGCGTACCTAAATGAGATGCAAGATGCATGTGTATGAATGTGATGAATGGTAACACAAGATTATGCAAGACATAGACACCAATAGCTATTTAACTAACATCACACAACTAACTATAGAGAGCAAGCACATCAAGCATGACATAAGTTTAACAAGGTCATAAGTATCATAACTTGACCATCAACAAGGGCATAAGCCACACTTAGCAACACATAGAGTAAATAACCACAACTAGCATATGTCTATTTCTGAATTGCAAACAACAACTTCATGGTTGGGTCGTAAATAGAGTTATACAAATCCAATAGCCATGCAACAAAACATTCTGGAAAGCTTATGAAATTTTCTACAATTCATCTTTAATCATCTTAGCATGATTCTCAAGTTAACTAAGTCATATATACCCATTTACAGAAACTGGTCCGCAATTGCCAGAGAGCAGCCATTTCTGAAACCCAACTTTAAATAGGCATAACTCACAAACCACAAAGTCAAATACCACCAACTTTTAATAGAAGCTATATACATGAATTATCTACAACTTTGTTATTTCTACCAAAAACTCATTCAAATCCTAACTAGATCAAACACTAGCATCTTTCAGATCTGCTCAGAATACAATCAAAACCTGACAGAAGACTTAAAAGTCATGTAACTCCTACACTATCAGGCCTATGGCCTTACAATTTGAACACAAGCAAGATCATGAAATTTGATACAACTTTTGTTTTCACTACAACCATAGCAAACATCATTTACACCACGAAAATGATTGCACAAGCAAAACTGCAAATGCAGCCCAACAGCAGTGGTACAGAAAACTGATAGAAACTTCAGAGAAGCGTAACTGGAGTTCTAGACCTCCATCAAACATGAAACATAACTTTTTGAAAATCTTAGGAAGTTACCTACAACTTTCTTATTCTCATATTCAAATGATTCTATAGTTAGAAGGGTCAATTAATCCAATAATTGCGTCTCTGTCCAAAACATAGGCAGAAACTGACATGCCACTTTAAACAGCTATAAATGGAGTTATCCATGTCCAATAAATGTGATTATGGACTTTTTAGAAAAATTAGAAAATTCTAAACAACTTTGTTGTAAACACCTAAAGCTAATTCTACTAGTAAGAAGGCTCCACAGTAAGAACAAGGAAACCCTGTCTGCGTTTGGGCAGAAAAAGCCATAGAGATTTAAGCAAGTATAACTCAAGATATACTTAGCCAAAAATCATGATATTTAACTTTTTGGAAAGCTTAAGAAAAGTACCACAACTCATGTATTTTCACCAAGTCATGATTCATAACTTAACTGAGCCAATTAATTCAAACATTTACAACTATTCAGAGTAGAAGCAAAGCAATACAGGGCAATTGTTATTTTTATAACTCTTAAACTATAAATCCTAAACTCCTGAAATTTTTACCAGACAACAACAATGACCTTAGTAGCACTCCACAAAAATTTCACATTTAGTTGAGCAAAATAACTACAGTTATGAAAAAGACAAGACACCACTAGTAGTACAAACCTAACTGCATAAATTGGTTTTTACAGCACAAACTTTAAACCAAATATTGCCATATTATAGATCTACTGCATAGAGAATTTCACATGGATTCCAAAAAGTCCTTATTTACTATTTTACTATTTTCCACTAATTACTATGAATTTTCAAAGTTCATCATTCAAATCTGTAAAAACAAAAGAAAAGACATGTAAGTCTTGCATCGGGGTCCCTACGGAAAATATAAATCAAACATCAGCGAAGAGGTCCTCCTAAGCACTATTCACATGTGTCACAACTTCGTAGAAAGAACCTTCCCTTTTCCCTTATTTGAGCGCGATGTCCTTCATCTTCATCCTTACGACGGCAGAGCAGAGAGCGGCCAGGCTCGGCCAGCGAGAGCCTGCAGCGGTGGAGAGGGGCCGGCCTGGCTTGTCCACGGCTGCGCCTGGCCAACGGCACGGCTAGCTACAGCCCGTGGCCCTCCTGGCCACATGTGTGGACGGCGTGCCACGGCGGCGGCCTACAGCGACAGCAAGGCAACGGCAACGGTGGCGAAGGGAGCTGATGGGGTGGAGGCGGCGGCGCAAACCGGAGAAGTCGAAGGTGTTGCCGGCCTGAGCAAAGGAAGACCAGAGGCAAGGGAACAGCGGCGTTGATGGCAGCGGCAGGTGCCGGCTTGGAGAGAGCAGGAGAAGGAAGGGGAAGGGAGAGGGAGAGAGTGGAGAGGGCCTCTGTACTTATGCACAGCAAGGAGGTGAGCTAGCGGCCATGCAAGCAGCGAGGGCGAGCGAGCGCAACACGCGGACTGTAGCACCTGAGTACGGTCGGCCATGCAGCTGCTTCTGCTAACTGAACAAAAAATCTAATACTACCTCAAACATACCACTGAAACCCAAACTTCGTACCTCCATAACTCCTAAACCACGAGGATTTAGCAAAAACTCTATTAATAAAAGTTGTATATCTACATACCATCTCAAACTTTTATTAAAGTACCATGGTCTAATTCGAGATGGTTAGCAAACTACAAGACATCAAATATGGTCACAAGAAACTAGAAAATTGATCTTCAGTTTTACAAACTTAGGCAAAATTTCAAGCTCCCAAAATAGACATGGATTCCAAATTGATGGCTCAGTTTGACTTTCTTACAAGCTGATCTAGCTCTCGGTACAAAAACAAAGTTTGTTCTACTCCACTCAAACTTCAACTTTTGTTTAGGTTCCACTGCCATGCAAACCCTCTAAACCATAGTTCAAACCAAGTCAAAGTAGCATCACGATAAAGCTTAAATTAGAGTTTTAGACCGATTGAGGCATTTTCTTGATCTCTGCTCAACACGAACCCTTCATGACTTTTGTTGTAGAGTTCATCTAAAGTCATTTGGTCATGGTTGCAAGGTTTGGTTGACGATCGAGAATTCCATTCACTTTATAAATTAATTCAAGCAAGGACATAACTTACCATTTCATGTGACTTCTTGATTCCAAACTTCACGAAACTTTTCCATGGATCAATATAGATGGGTATTGATGTAAGACACATGAAGATATTCCAATAACACTAGCCAAGCATATATCTTGATAAGGGCCTATATGTAAAGCAAGGGTGCAATATCCAAGTTTAGGTTGGGGCTTATTTCCATAGGTTTGACCTTGACATCTTCATCATCACTTAATATGTCATGTTTGAGCTCAAACCCATTGCTTAATTGGTGGCAAACACCTATGGTGTTATAGCCCTCCCCCTTAAAGGAATCGCGTCCCGAGATTCAGGACGAAAGACTTTTATGGAAGAGAGACATGTTACTAGTTTCCAATATCAGCAATGGCTTTAGGCTACATAGCATTGAAGCATCAGAGGGACCAAAATGGCCGAGATAACTTTCTATACTTGTTCTTTGTGGTAAAGTTTTGTCAAAAGAATTTCCTTCATTGGCTTCCATAAAGCACTGTTACATTGGGAGGAATCCAAGATAGCACTATCCTGCGTACTTCGTCCTTGATGTACGAAGAGTGATTTAAGCATAGACTAACTACTTGTAACATCTACTTCCCTAGTGGATATAGCACAGACCTTATGGACTTTGCACTAGACCGTAGTCGGTTGACGGATATTCCTTGCAACGGTGCTATATTTGCTCTCAAGGTTTGAAAAACAGTTCTCTACTAAAGTGGCTTGAGCACAACTTCTCATAAAGGATGTGATCATAGACGGGTAAACATCCTTTGAGGGTATGAGAAGCTAGTTAACCCATATCCAAACTAATTGTAGCGGTGCAATCACTTAGATGTCAACTGATGGAAAGCTACATAATGTTCCATGTGTGTAGTGCTCTTTCTCTGATAACAATATTGTATGGTCTGAGTCTACTGAGTGAGTGGTAAACGTAATAGCTGACTCTGTCGGCTCAATGTTCTCGGTGATCATTCCTTAGGGAGCCTTTGGATCTAAGTTGCAACAGTGATCTGGGTTGAATCTGATGCAACCTCTTGGGTAAAACACATATAAGGTACCAAAGGCATGTCAGCATTGGAGAACCATTGATGCATAAGGATGTTAGCGAGGCTTGGATGACAACACAAGTTGCTAGTAATCACAAAACTAGGGACTAGTTCACTACCAAGCAGGTTGAGTACAATTTGCCTTCGTGGTGCAGTTGCACAGCAAGTTGGGTTGACTTGCATCGTAGCAAAACCAGCTTTCTTAAACTATATTTGATGTCGAGGCTTCCATTCTTAGTCCAATCAATATCTCAAAAACCATAATCCAAAAATCTAAGGTTTGACACCTTTCCAATTACTTTTGAATTGCAAGGGAACAATTTGGCTTCTAGAACACCTTGACTGCTCACGCATTGCTGATCTAAGAGGGCAAAAGCAAGGCACATAGGGGTGCAATTAGTCTTTTCAAGGGTATGGAGGGTTGTCTAACAGCAATACACCTACAAGTTGTAATTTCTTGGTATGAAATGACAAACACAACCGTCTAATGCAAATGATGATCGCAGTCATAGCGAAATTGCAGATTCTGTATCCTTTTGTTTTCTATTCCTATCTCACAAACTACTGCTCCAATATGCACAATTTTTGATGGGCATGTAGATCCATGGGTCTTCTAACTATTCACCAAAATTCAACTCAACCGAACACCGTTTGACCATCCAAACAATTAATCTACCAAAACTGCTCTGTTCTGAAATGACAGCAAACCGAGCCGACAAGATACTCTCAACTCCGATGTTACACTCAACCAATACTCAAACCAACTTAAGACATTGAAGGGTCCTAAGCAAGGAATGAGATCATCAAGTTTGGGGTCAATCGAACTTAGTTTGAGTCACTAACTGCCTGGCTTGAAGATAACCGGTTTAGTGCCACCAAATCTGGACAGATTTCTCGTTCTTCCTTTATAACCGCGGTAGCTTTCTCACTGAGGATGGAGGCTAGGGTTTTCCTTACATGCCTCTTAGGAAACAACCTCAACCGTTGATTTAGACACCAACTCGACAATGCACAAACATTGGACTTGTAGGCTATTTTCATAGGGCACAAAGCATTACTCTACATGGAGGGCATCCCTATATAGATAAGGAACCATTTCTGAATATTCTCTGGCACCTCGTCCAATAGAGCCTTGAACAAATCCATTTGTGATACCTAGGGGCACAATGATGCTGATTGAAACTAGGGATATACTTTCTCTAGTTCTTTACTTAGCTAATACAACATCCTGCACTATATACGTGATTGTCCAAGATGGAATTGACTTGATAGCACATTTGGAGAAGAAGTAGCACTTGCATTGCAGGGCCAGGTCTGCTGTTTCCTTGATCAACATTGTTCTGTGAGATCTGGTCTTCATAGTTACCAAATAGTCATGACCTAACTAAAGACTAACTTTCCAACTGATAACTAATCAGTTGTCTCTCAACAATAAAAAGGTTCCAAATCTTCACTCTTGATAATAAAATTGTGGTCGAAGCATACAGATGGTTGCCATTGAAGTTAGTAGAAAGGGGTCACACCAAAGAAGGTTGGTTCGTCTACGTGATCCTTATGCACCTAAAGATTGAGAACTTGGATAGGAACTCATATATACCAGGTGACCTATTATAGCACATAATATCTTGGTCCATTTATCATCCGACTGATAACTTGTTCAACCTTAAGTGTGGTGCACCTTTCTGATCCAACAAAAATGACATAAGTTGCTCACTAGATGACCGACGTCATTACAGGGACAGTCACGTCGACTCACTTGTCTACCATCTCTTGCAGTCTGTTAATGTTTAGGTTAGTGACCTATTCTTCAAAGGTTAACCGTTGGACGACTTCAAAAGGGAGTCCAATTGCATTTGATTCAACATACAGATCTTCTACCACGCTATGGAGAGATAACCAAGGAAGAGCTCACATGAAAATAACACATCGGTGCAGTTCTGCAATGGATCATGACTACAAACCTTAATACCAGCGCGTGCCAAGTAGCATAGCCTTGTGTGTGCACCCACAGGGGCTCTCGGTTTCGTCACGGCACCATAGATCGCTAATCGTGGCACCATTACTGAACATACCACCCACAAGAAATCTCACATGGCACAAATTGGGTTGCATAGGAGCAAGCACTATGCGAAGGAGTGATAGCAAACAAAGGTAGTCACAAGGTTAGGAGTCAACAAGCAGGGGATCCAAAGATTAAAACATAGCGCAAGAGAGCATAGCCTAATTACCGAAGGCAACTAAGCAGGAGACTCTTGCTGAATTTCCATATATGCCTTATGTCCACCCAAGTGATTACCAGATGAAGATTAACATGAGATTTGGTCTTCCCTAGCAGCAACATGAGATCAAGACTGATAAACACCCAGAGACTTGAAAGGGTTGGAGACAAAACAAACAAGATTCAAGGGATAGAGCCAAGGCACTGACTAAGGATTCAGTTGATAAAACAATGACATGATCTACAAGGAAAAGGTTCCAAAGCAAGGTAGATAGCGATTAGCGTTGCACCAGATCATCTGTAGAAGAAGGAGCAATGAGATCCGACAATGATTTTTGAGCAAGGTCCTCCCATACAGGAGCGAGACAACCACGACACATGCAAGCATTCAAGGGAACTTCGCTGGGGCCTAAGGTCAAGCCAAGGCATGGATAAAGGTCTTTGTAGCACAACTTTCAAGGGCTAACAACCACGTGTATAGGCTCAGGCTCCTAAGAGAGAATTTAATTGAAAACGACAACCATGAGATTACCAAAACTTGGACGTTGTTCTAGGATAGCGCTCTTCAACACTCGTATGCTTACCGAGGACAAAAGGGGTGACAGCTATGGCACTACCTAGATAACGAGCATCCACACCTACATCTTGGTCTTAAGCAAGCATTTCAAAACACTCAATCCAATTAGCTTAAGCGACTATTACTAAGCACAAGCTCGTACATAACAAGCAGTCACCTACTGCAACACCACTATACTTATCATGCAAAACATGGTGATAAGGTACTGTTATCTTTTATTTCCTTTTAGAAGCAAACATACAAGGCAAAGCTAATCACACACTATCTTCAAGCATAGTTATTCAAGCAGCAGGGGACAAGGTATTTTGTCTAGCTTCACAAAGGGAAGATAGTAGCATCACATTGGTCACAAGTTACTTAGTATTAGAACAAGGTGAGGGAAGCATATTTATGCACAAGCAAAATCATGATGCATGCTCGTCCTATTCGTCCTCACAAAATTGCCAGCCTAAGGCAACAATCACATTCTATGTCGGTGGCATAACACATACTCTCTCGACATATAGCTAGTCGTCAGCTACATTCAAGCTACGCATTCAGGGTTAGCGTACCTGCAGGCAAATTCATTGCAGCCCATTCCCACAAGAGATAAATAAGCACATAATGAAAGCAATAAACTAAGATACTCTCCATATACACATCCCCAGATGTATATACTTTGATATCCATAGCTACCCGATAAATACATCCGCAATTAAGTACCTTCATATATACATATGTGTAACATGTAAATATTCAAGTAACCATAGCTAACTCTCCCCTAGACCGATAGTTGGATGGTCATGCTCTCACAACTCACACTTACCTGGGCGTAGAGGCAATTGATCCATACATTACCATTCAAGTGAATGGCATCCATACAATAGCACGCCGTATGGACGACGAAAATAAAAATTGCAAGAAGTAAACCCCCACAGTTAGTACTTAGATAGCCACCTAATAGTCCTTAACTGGGCATAAAAGAGGATGTCACTAGCATAGTTTTGCAAATAAGTTTTGACAAATTTGCCTGTAGCTAAAGTTTTAGTTAAAATAGACTTTTTAAAACCAAAACTTGGCTTTTAAAACTATGTACCTGACAGTATTATGCTTAATCTTGCTCTGATACTAGCTGTGACAGAACCGCCCCATTTATACAAGATCAAGTATAGTTGTCCCCGCTTAACACGTTGACATGCACATACTCTCACTTATATAAACCCGGTAGTCCGCCGAGTGTCACGCAGGACCTCGGTAAATCAACATCACAACCAAGATCATGTGATTAAGCAAATACACATCACATACGTAGAGTTGAAGCGGAAAATAATATTACAAATAGGTTCATAAATAATAGTACAAGTTTGGATTTTAAAAGCGATTAGTGAAAACAACATAACTTTCAAATGATTACATTAATATAAGTTCCAAATACGTTGCTAGCATAAGTGACATCCTCAGATAAAAGCATATAGATGAGAATAAATATAGAGTCACTGAGCCCACCGGCGGTTAGCCACCATCTTCAGCAGGCCAAAACCTCACCTGCAACATGGTGGGATAAACCCTGAGTACGAGAAGGTACTTAGCTAGACTTACCCGACATAACCAAAAATAAAGTGACACCAAGGATTATGAAGGGCCTTATAGTAGGGTAGCTGACTCATTTGCAAAAAGGCATTTTTAGCATTTCAAGAACCTTTCCAAAAGCATTATTGTCAAGTTAGTTATTATTAACCTGTCGACTACATTTGCACCTATACTAGAGCAAGCATGTGATTTAAGCAAATAATGATAACCACTGATCATTAACAACTTCCATAATGTCATATTCATTATAACTGTCCAAGTGTTTCATCAACACTACTACGATGAAGTCACTCAAGTCAAGTGCTCACTATCCAGGAGCGATGGCGATTCGAATCGATTCCTAACCAGCTGGTGATTTATTCCTTACACAAATCTCACTCACCCGCTAAAGTGAGGTATCGGTCACCGAGTCAATTATCTAGGAAAATTCTCGAGTTTGCTAGGAACCACATGTACCCAGGGGCCGACCGACTACCTTTCGGTCTTATCATCGTGCCCCCGTGTCCTACCACACCTGCTTCAGTATAGTGCATTGCGGGCAATCTACTCGGCCCGGATAATCTCACAGCTTTGTGGTCGAAAGGTACTTTATTCGGTCAGCTAAATGTAACGCATGCGTTCAACATGACCTGAGGCCCAACAACGGTCGGTCCTTAATCGACACAGACGGAAAGCACTACAGTCCAAAAACCTACAAGTCTCCGTCCGGTCTCAACTTCAAATTAACACTTAGCTATACCACGACTACATAGTTATCCAAGCAGATCTAGGTAACCACCTATAGCTCGCAGGTGATAGGAAACCACCCGACTTCTACCGGTCTAAGCCAGCTAAGCATTGACTCGACTGCGGATACCAGGGTAACAAGGATATGGTATAACAAAGGTAGACAAGGTATAATGCAGCAACGGTTGCAAACAACTCCTGAACATAATGCATTAATTAAAGTAAAGCATTAATTAATAATCACAAACCGGGGAGAAAAATACACCAGGGCTTGCCTGGGATCCAACACAAGTCAGTTCAGTTAGCTTGCACCGACTTGGTGACATCTCCGGTCCTAGCACTTGCTTAGTCCTTCCATCTTCGGGATAGATCTACCAAACCAAATCTTCGAGTTCGGCTCCACATCACATCCTTCACGTGGTTCATCTAGGATACCTAAATGAGATGCAAGATGCATGTGTATGAATGTGATGAATGGTAACACAAGATTATGCAAGACATAGACACCAATAGCTATTTAACTAACATCACACAACTAACTATAGAGAGCAAGCACATCAAGCATGACACAAGTTTAACAAGGTCATAAGTATCATAACTTGACCATCAACAAGGGCATAAGCCACACTTAGCAACACATGGAGTAAATAACCACAACTAGCATATGTCTATTTCTGAACTGCAAACAACAGCTTCATGGTTGGGTCATAACTAGAGTTATACAAATCCAATAGCCATGCAATAAGATATTCTGGAAAGCTTATGAAATTTTATACAATTCATCTTTAATCATCTTATCATTATTCTCAAGTTAACAAGTCATATATACCCATTTACAGAAACTGGTCCGTAATTGACAGAGAGCAGCCATTTCTGAAACCCAACTTTAAACAGGCATAACTCACAAACCACAAAGTCAAATACCACCAAATTTTAACAGAAGCTAGATACATGAATTATCTACAACTTTGTTATTACTACCAAAAACTCATTCAAATCCTAACTAGATCAAACACTAGCATCTTTCAGATCTGCTCAGAATACAATCAAAACCTGACAGAAGACTTAAAAGTCATGTAACTCCTACACTATCAGGCCTATGGCCTTACAATTTGAACACAAGCAAGATCATGAAATTTGATACAACTTTTGTTTTCACTACAACCATAGAAAACATCATTTACACCACGAAAATGATTGCACAAGCAAAACTGCAAATGCAGCCCAACAGCAGTGGTACAGAAAACTGATAGAAACTTCAGAGAAGCGTAACTGGAGTTCTCCACCTCTATCAAACATGAAACATAACTTTTTGAAAATCTTAGGAAGTTACCTACAACTTTCTTATTCTCATATTCAAATGATTCTATAGTTAGAAGGGTCAATTAATCCAATAATTGCGTCTCTGTCCAAAACATAGGCAGAAACTGACATGCCACTTTAAACAGCTATAAATGGAGTTATCCATGTCCAATAAATGTGGTTATGGACTTTTTAGAAAGATTAGAAAATTCTAAACAACTTTGTTGTAAACACCTAAAGCTAATTCTACTAGTAAGAAGGCTCCACAGTAAGAACAAGGAAACCCTGTCTGCGTTTGGGCAGAAAAAGCCATAGAGATTTAAGCAAGTATAACTCAAGATATACTTAGCCAAAAATCATGATATTTAACTTTTTGGAAAGCTTAAGAAAAGTACCACAACTCATGTATTTTCACCAAGTCATGATTCATAACTTAACTGAGCCAATTAATTCAAACATGCAGAACTGTTCAGAGTAGAAGCAAAGCAATACAGGGCAATTGTTATTTTTATAACTCTTAAACTATAAATCCTAAACTTCTGAAATTTTTACCAGACAACAACAATGACCTTAGTAGCACTCCACAAAAATTTCACATTTAGTTGAGCAAAATAACTACAGTTATGAAAAAGACAAGACACCACTAGTAGTACAAACCTAACTGCATAAATTGGTTTTTACAGCACAAACTTTAAACTAAATACTACCATATTATAGATCTACTGCATAGAGCATTTCACAAGAATTCCAAAAAGTGCTCATTTAGTATTTTACTATTTTTCTACTAATTACTATGAATTTTCAAAGTTCATCATTCAAATCTGTAAAAACAAAAGAAAAGACATGTAAGTCTTGCATCGAGGTCCCTACGGAAAATATAAATCAAGCGTCAGCGAAGAGGTCCTCCTAAGCACTATTCACATGTGTCACAACTTCGTAGAAAGAACCTTCCCTTTTCCCTTATTTGAGTGCGACGTCCTTCATCTTCATCCTTACGATGGCAGAGCAGGGAGCGGCCGGGCTCGGCCAGCGAGAGCCTGCAGCGGCGGAGAGGGGCCGGCCTGGCTTGTCCACGGCTGCGCCTGGCCAACGGCATGGCCAACTACAGCCCATGGCCCTCCTGGCCACATGTGCGGAGAGCGTGCCGCGGCGGTGGCCTGCAGCAACAGCAAGGCAGAGGCAACGGCGGCGAAGGGAGCTGATGGGGTGGAGGCGGCGGCGCAAACCAGAGAAGTCGAAGGTGTTGCTGGCCTGAGCAAAGGAAGACTGGAGGCAAGGGAACAGCGGCGGCGATGGAGCTCCAGCAGCAGCGACATTGATGGCAGTGGTAGGTGCTGGCTTGGAGAGAGCAGGAGAAGGAAGGGGAAGGGAGAGGAAGAGAGAGTGGAGAGGGCCTCTATACTTATGCATAGCAAGGAGGCGAGCTGGCGGCCATGCAAGCAGCGAGGGCGAGCGAGCGCAACACGCGGACTGCAGCGCCTGAGTATGGTTGGCCATGCAGCTACTTCTACTAACTGAATGAAAAATCTAATACTACCTCAAACATACCACTGAAACCCAAACTTCGTACCTCCGTAACTCCTAAACCACGAGGATTTAGCAAAAACTCTATTAATAAAAGTTGTATATCTACATACCATCTTAAACTTTTATTAAAGTACCATGGTCCAATTTGAGATGGTTAGCAAACTACAAGGCATAAAATATGGTCACAAGAAACTGGAAAACTGATCTTCAGTTTTACAGACTTAGGCAAAATTTTGAGCTCCCAAAACAGACATGGATTCCAAATTGATGGCTCAGTTTGACTTTCTTACAAGCTGATCTAGCTCTTGGTATAAAAACAAAGTTTGTTCTACTCCACTCAAACTTCAACTTTTGTTTAGGTTCCACTGCCATGCAAACCCTCTAAACCATAGTTCAAACCAAGTCAAAGTAGCATCATGATAAAGCTTAAATTAGAGTTTTAGACCGATTGAGGCATTTTCTTGATCTCTGCTCAACATGAACCCTTCATGACTTTTGTTATAGAGTTCATCTAAAGTCATTTGGGCATGGTTACAAGGTTTGGTTGATGATCGAGAATTCCATTCACTTTATAAATTAATTCAAGCAAGGACATAACTTATCATTTCATGTGACTTCTTGATTCCAAACTTCACGAAACTTTTCCATGGATCAATATAGATAGGTATTGATGTAAGACACATGAAGATATTCCAATAACTCTAGCCAAGCATATATCTTGACAAGGGCCTATATGTAAAGCAGGGGTGCAATATCCAAGTTTAGGTTGGGGCTCATTTCCATAGGTTTGACCTTGACATCTTCATCATCACTTAATATGCCATGTTTGAGCTCAAACCCATTGCATAACTGGTGGCAAACACTTGGGGTGTTACACACCCCCTAATGGGCCCAAACACGATACACGGTCCAACAGACCAAAAGACGGTGTCGTAGCACCCTGGTAGATTCTAGATACTGACTTGTTTTGATGATTTCTATTGATTCCCAAGGTCTTTTGACGTGGAACCACTTGGATTGACTTCCTTATCAAATTAGCTTTCCAACCATATATGGATCGTCAAAAACAGAATCTGGATGCGTCCTGGGTGACCAGTTTAAGGCAGACTAGTCCTGGAGCCTGAACCGGACTCGAACTTGAGTTGGACTAGGCTTCCACCATGAAAAAGATGAATTGGATGCCCATGCTGGACCTCCTCCTCTACTTGGCTTGTATGCGATGAAGTAGTGATGTCCTCATCATCCTTCTTCTCATCTTTCTTCTCCTTCTTTTATTTCTTCTCATCATCATCCTTATATGTATCATCGGTCATTATATCTCCCAACACTTGGTTTGGTGTCATGGTGTCTAAACCACTCCTCACTAGAATAGTGACCAATGTGCCAAATCTTGAAGGCAAACATCTCAAGAACTTATGGGAGAAGTCCTTGTCCTTCACCTCTTCTCCAAGTACTTTGAGATCATTGACAAGCACTTGAAGCCTATGGAACATCTCCGGCACACTCTCATCCTCCTTCATCTTGAAGCTTGCAAAGTTCTCTTTGAGAATGTATGTCTTTGCACCCTTCATGGCTTGAGTGCCCTCAAATGATTCTTTCAACTTCTTCTAAGCCTCATGAGCCATCTCAATATTCTTGATTTTCTCAAATGTTCTCTCATCAATTTCATCATGAATGGCGCTTAGAGCAATGTCATTGTTTTGGAGAAGCACTTCTTCGGCTGTGGTGGAATTCTCTAGATCACCAATCTCAATTTTGATTTCTATCACCTTCCACACTTTTCTATTTATTGACTTGATATGTGTGGTCATCTTTGATTTCCAATGTGGATAATTTGTGCCATCAAATTGGGGTGGCTTCTTGGTGTTGTTGATTTGAGCCATTTTTACACCGAAGGTTGTTAAGCCTCAAATCACGGTGACCTTAGCTCTGATACCACTTGAAAGGTTCTAATGGCTAGAGGGGGCTGAATAGCCTATTAAAAAACTCTACAACAACACTTAACAAACTGGTTAGACAATTATGAGGTGAAGCAAGTGTTGCGCTAGCCTACTAAAAATAGCAAGCCACCTACCACAATTCTAGTTTATATAGTTTCTATCCACACAATAGCTATGTCACTACACTAAGTTAGTGTGCTCTCAAAGGCTAACTAAAGAGCCACACTAACCAAACTAACAAGCTCTCACAACTAGCTACACTAAAGAGCTTAACAACTAGTTTGCAGTAATGTAAAGAGAGTGAGCAATTTGTTTATACTGCCATGTCGAGGAAGGAGCCAATCAATCACAAGAATGAATACCAATGAAGACCAATCATATCAGAATCAAATGATGAAAACAATGATTTTTTACCAAGGTTCACTTGCTTGCTGGCAAGCTACTCCTCGTTGTGGCGATTCACTCACTTGGAGGTTCACACGCCAAACCCTCAATAGGGTGCCGCACAACCAACACAAGACGAGAATCACACAAGCCATAAGCAATTCACTAGAGTACCTTTTGGCTCTCCACCGGGGAAAGGTCAAGAACCCCTAACAATCACCACGGTCGGAGCTGGAGATAATCACCACCCTCTGCTCAACAATCCTCACTGCTCCAAGCCATCTAGGTGGCGGCAACCACCAAGAGTAACAAGCGAATCCCACAGTGAAACACAAACACCAAGTGCCTCTAGATGCAAACACTCTAGCAATGCACTTAGATTCTCTCCCAATCTCAAAAAGATGTTTAATCAATGATGGAGATGAGTGGGAGGGCTTTGGCTAAGCTCACAAGGTTGCTATGTCAATGCAAATGGCCAAGAGAGTGAGCTTGAGATGGCCATGGGGCTTAAATAGAGAGCCCCCACAAATAGAGTCATTGTACCCCATCACTGGGCACAACATAGGGTGACCGAACGCTCTGGTCATATCGACCGGACATAGGACCCCAGTGTCTGGTCGAGCGATGCACACCACGTGTCCCCTCTCTTCAAATATTGAGCACCCGATCCCAGTGGTCAAGTGATGACCAGATGCGCTGCTGTGAAGTGACTGAACGCTAGACCTCAGCATCCGGTCGTTTCTAGTAAGTATCCAGAAATAATTTTTCATGACTGGACGCATCTAGTCATGCTCAACTGGACTCACCCAACGTCCGGTCACTTAGCGTCACCTCTGTGCACTGCCACGTCAGCAGGATCAGATGCAACCCTCCAGCGTTTGGTCACTAAGTGACCCAGCATTCAGTTAGAGACCGATGCTAGTGTCTTCGCTGCTAGTTCTGACCGGACACGCTGGTCGTATCGAGACCAGCATCCGGTCACTTACAGTGACCTCCATCTTTTCTGTCTAGGGCGTCGTTGGCACCGTCGGACTGTCCGCACTCTATGGGTGGACACTCCGCCATTGAAGTTCCTAACCCTTGCTCAAATGTGCCAACCACCAAGTGTATCACCTTGTGCACATGTGTTAGCATATTTTTACAAACATTTCAAGTGTGTTAGCACTCCACTAGATCCTAAATGCATATGCAATGAGTTAGAGCATCTAGTGGCACTTTGAGAACCGCATTCCAATACGAGTTTCACCCCTCTTAATAGTATGGCTATCGAACCTAAATGTGATCACACTCTCTAAGTGTCTTGATCACCAAAACAAAATAGCTCCTACCATTTATACCTTTGCCTTGAGCCTTTTGTTTTTCTCTTTCTTCTTTTCAAGTCCAAGTGCTTGATCATCACCATGGCATCACCATCATCATGATCTTCATAATTTCTTCATTACTTGGAGTAGTGCCACCTATCTCATAATCACTTTGATAAACTAGGTTAGTACTTAGGGTTTCATCAATTCACCAAAACCAAACTAGAGCTTTCACATTGGCACGTAGGAAGGAGACGTGCGCGCTTTCCTATTTGGGGTCGAGGTGAGCCCCAATCTTCACGGTCTTGGAGGGGTCGTCGCGGCCAAGACCGACCTCCTTGGTTTCCTTGGACTTGGTGGAGGCATGAGGAGGCTCTAGTGATGGGATCTCCAGGTCATCGGTGGGCACCATCTTAGTGTTAGTGACCACGCTGGCCATCTGGATAGAGAGGTCGGTGGCTTCGGCGAGGGCGAGACTCTCTGTCTCATAGGCATAGGCGATGGAGATGTTGGCCTGTAGGGCCAGGACTCCTATAGGTGAAGGCATCTTCAGCACTAGATAAGTGTAGTGTGGTACATCCATGAACATGGCCTAGGCTGGCCGACCAAGTATGGCATGGTAGGCGATGTTGAAGTCGGCAACATAGAAGTTGATGTGTTCGACACTGTAGTTGCTAGTCATGTCGAACTGTACTTGTAGGGTGATCTCTCCAAGTGGTTTGGATGCCCTACCAGGTACCACACCCTAGAAGGATGAGTCGGAGGGTGTGTGATCTCCTATCCCAAGGCCCAGCTCCTTTAGGGCTTCAGCGAAGAGGAGGTTCAGAGCACTCCCGCCGTCGATGAGCACTTTTCTAAAAAGCACTTTTAGGATGGTTGCATCAAGGACGAGGGGGAAACGCCCTATGTAAGGGATGTCCACCCACTAATCGGCCCTACTAAAGGTGATGGGGACCTTGGACTAGGGGCGATAGATGGGGTTGGCGACGGCGTCTTCCACAGTGATGGCGAGCACCCGGCGGGTGGTGAGCTTCTGATCTCTTCTAGTCTCAGCGAAGGTGAGGCCCCCAAAGATGGTGGTGACCACCTTGTCATGATCCTAGAAGGCATTATTGTTGCCCCCAGGTGGTCGGCAGCCTCTAGCTCCATCGTTGTTGTCATCATCTAGCTTTTTGGCCTAGAACTCCTTAGCCAAGCCAAGGCAGTCCTTCATCTTATGCTTGGCATTTTTGTGGAGAGGGCACGGGCCTTTGAGGATCTTCTTGTACTGCTCATCATAGTTGTGCTTGGCATGGGGTTCATCAACGGCAGCGACGATGTGGTCTAGTCGGTGGTGGTGATATTGACCGGACTTGGATCCTTCTGGCCGATCACGGCCACTGTCTCGATGGTGACTATGTTCATTGTAGTAGTAGTCATTGTGGCGCTAGTCATTGGGCGATCGTTGCTACGGCGAGTTGGGTGATGAGTGCTCGCATCCTCATTGAAGCGCACTTCAGCTTCTTTGGTGTTGGCGTACTGTTTGGCGGTCGTAATCATCTCGCCAATCCCCATTGGCAGCTTCTGTGATGTTAGGAATAGAATTCCTCATCTTGGAAAAGCATCTAATGTAGCTATGGAGGAGCTCAGATGGCTTCTGGTAGATGCAGTTTAGATCATGCTTGCCCGGCCGAGTACACGTAGCCATGTAGTTATCGGTAAAAACCTTCTTCAACTCTTCCTAAGATCTGATGGAGTCTAGGGCGAGCCTTATGAACCAGTTCATCACAGTTGGCATAAGCATGATGGGAAGATAGTTCGCCATGATGCTAGTATCTCCCCCGATGGTGCGCACAGCAGTGGCATAGGCTTGTAGCCACTGTGTGGGGTTCATCCGTCCTTTGTAGGGCTCAACCCTAGTGATTTTAAAACCATAGGGCCACTGGAATGTCTAGAGTGCCCTTGTGAATGCTTTGGGCCCTTTAGGATCATCGTCATCGTGATTTGTAGCATTGAGTGGCTAGAGGGTTGAGTCCGGATTACCGAACTCTTGCTCATACTCTTGACGGTGGCATACTTCTTCATGGCGACCAAAACGGCACTCATCGATATGTCATCGCGCGTCTTAGAGATTATTGAGGTGTGCTTGGATGTCATGGTTGACCTCCTAGTCATGTTGGCGAGGGTGTTTGATGCGGTTGCCCCTAGCTCCCCTTGGAGGGGTTGTCTATTGTCACGGTGCTGGTTGGTGAAATGACTTAGGCGGTAATCAGATCTTGGCACGACTGATCGGCGAATCGAGCTCATGGAGTATGAAGGTCTCTGATCCTGAGGGATGTCATTGACTTGGTAGTGCGCTGCTTTAAGCATGGCGGTGACCCTAGTGACCTCTGGTGTCTGCAGGGGCTGGGCGAGCTCATTGGCAGCCATGGCCAAGTTGGCGCTTGGGGCCTTGTAGACGTCGTGGCTATCAACATGGACAAATTCATTATTGAGGTTGTGTTGGAGTTGGTGTGGCCTTCCTTGCGAATTGAGATGAGCTTCAGCTAGCACAAGGGTAGCCTCGTTTGCTTGACGCTGAGCATGGTTGACGTTCCTGTTGACACGAGCAATGTGGTCCTCCTCAGTTTCCCCTTCCCATGGGGGGCTATCGAAGCTGACATTGAAGATTGCACCTCCATAGAAGGGAGGGAAGGGAGGTTGCTCGGTGGTGGTTTCGGTGATAGTCTCCATAGAGCCATGGGACTCAGAGTTCAAATTCTCCTCTAGGATGGTTTGGAGGGATGCTCCAGAGCGTCGGCCGATGTGTAACATGTTGACAGCCGACGGGAGCTGGTTGGTGAATTTGCCCCGTAGGGCCTCTTGATAAGTGGCGGCGACATTGGTGAGCCCAAAGGGTAGGGCCGTAACCCTTGGAGTTTCCTCTGATAGATCTAAACTGAAGGGTGGTCGACGCTGAACCAGAGAGGTCAGAGCCGATTTCACGATGGAGAGGCAATCGGTAAGCTTCTGGCCAACCTGATCGATGGATGCGATTAGATCATTGTTGTTGATTTGCCTCCTCTAGTAGCAGGGGAGCAGGCGATGAATTGTTGGTGAAGATGACCTCGGAGGCAGTTCTGAGATCAAATCTACAGTCTAAGTGTTGGGGTGATCGGCGCAGTATTGGTCTGCACCGGCTCAATGAGCTCTCTGACTCTGTCAGTGTTGATGATCCATGAGATCAATCCAAGACACCAGCGTAGAATATCATTGGCAGTCCTCCGTGGGGTATCCCACGAAGGTAGATTGATCGGCAGAGATGCGTGTAATCGAGAACAAGAAGGCAATAGAGACACATGAGTTAGATAGGTTCAGGCTGTCAATATGATGTAATACCCTACTCCTGTGATCTGTTGGAGACACATGAGTTAGATAGGTTTAGGCATAAGTATGATATTGCGTGAGTTTGGAGGGGTCCCTACCCTCCTTATATAGTCCAGGGGATAGGGTTACAAGTCGGTTAGATCTAGAAGATAACCGCAAACCAATAATAGATTACAGGAATCATGGGATCATATATATCCTAACAGATCTCATAGTATCTTTAGGATATCTTCCTGGTGTCTCGCAGGACACGTCAAGCAGCGCCGAGCCCTGCAAGGCTTCCTGGGGGCGCAGTCCATGTGGTCTGTCATGGGTATCTGGGGTCATACCCCCCACACCTAGCCACCAAAATGCAAGGTTGCTCACATTGAAATGCCTTCTTCTGAAGTAAGACATCTGTTGCAACGAACAAATTCCTAATATGAACAAAACTGATACCGAACCCAAAACCAATTGGAACCAAATGCAAACAGGGGGGCTGACTGAATCCATCTAACCTTCATGGGGCATTGTCCATGATGACAATGTAAGGTGCTCAAGGCAGGGCAAGTACAGGCGATGGGTCAAAATGAAGATGAAGCAACGGGTAGGGAGAATGAAGATGAAGCAATGGGTGGGGAGAATGAAGATGAAGCAACAACTGGTGGGGAGAACTAATGGTTTTGTATTAGGGTTTTTTAGTTGGTTGAACTACCGCCAAGGCACCGATAGGACCCAAGGGAAGTTGGGAACAGGCCCAGCGCTTCTAGGTTTCTTGCGAAATGGACGGTCCAGATTGATCGACGGCGAGAACGAACGGCATGGGATAAGCTAAACAGTGTCCGTGTTAAGCTGACCATTGCCTTGCTAATCCAACACTATAATACGGTGATGGTCAGTGGTTAAACTACTTTTAGATTCTCCTAGAAACAAATGCAACTATGCATGATAGTTTTTCCCTTTTCATTCACAAAAAATATACAAAAAAACAAAAAACATTTGTTAAGAGATCAAATTCATGCACTGCCATTTTGGAAAGAACTTGTTTTGCATTTCATATAAAAAGGTGGCATTGAAGAGATCAAATCTACAAGAATAGAATTTTTTTCATTGATTCATTATGTATATGGAACATATAGATACAATTTGGACGAGTACATGATTGTACTCGTTTGGAAGCATAATAACTAACCTAAACTATTAACACTACTTATACTAACTATAAACTAGTTAATCTAAACATATGATGCTCGCCTCACTCGCTTGGGATGAGGTGAGGCAAAGTCGGAGTCAGAGTCGGAGTCGTTGGAGTTGGAGTCATCGGAATCATCGTCGTCTTTAGCGTCGTCATTGGCCTCAGCCTCGTCCTTGTCTTCCTTGTCCTACTCCTCCGGGTCCTCCTTCTTGGAGCTCCATGAAGGACTATAGTTAGAAGGCCTCTAGTCATCGGAGGAGACATCCTCCATAGAGGACTGGTGGGCTAGCAAGTCATCCTCGCTGGACGATAGGCTACTTGGAAACTTGATGGGGCCGTCCGAAATTTTCTTTGTAGATTGGAAGAGAAGGGGATGATGGATGAAGAAGAGGGGTGGTTTTAGAGGGCACTAGGCTTGAAGTATATGTAGTGCAGTGGGTACGACTCTTAGGCTTCAGGTAGCAGAAGTAAAGGTGATTTGACAGCCTTGGAAGTTGAGGCAATTCAACACTCACGCTGAATTTACTGCCGCTTGACCAAACGCTAGTTTAGAGCCAGCAAACAAAATGTGTATCCCAGCAGCCCAATTTTTCATGTGATAGAGTAAATGCAACCCTAATACCACTGCTACATCTAACATTAACCCGTCAGTGGTAGAAGT
Organism: Miscanthus floridulus; assembly: GCF_019320115.1. Classification (NCBI taxonomy): domain Eukaryota; kingdom Viridiplantae; phylum Streptophyta; class Magnoliopsida; order Poales; family Poaceae; genus Miscanthus; species Miscanthus floridulus. Next base: position 106,991,705 of record NC_089581.1, on the reverse strand, counting down.
TTGAACTACCGATTTCATTCCCAGGAGGTCTCGCCATCATTCCATCCGATGGTGGAAGCATCACACGGTCGCTTCTATCGCTACGGTAGTGAAAGTGGCGACTACTACTCTAACATCAATTAGGGTTATCTATCTTTATCAGGGCCCTTTACTAGAGTATTCATCATAAGGATGAACGACGAACCCATAAGTAAATAATGAACAAGACTAACTTAAAGTAGAACTCACCATCGAAGATAAACATGAACCTATACTCCAAGTAGTATTTGGTTCATAGAGGTGCAAATGGAGAGCAGCCGATGATTCCCAGTATTCCTTTCGCTAAGTGTACAAGGGTCCCTGAGTACAGAAGAGGAGGTAGCTAACAACTCTGGTACTTCTCCACTCTTACTCACTCCCTACACTAGAACTAGCTAAAGAGCTAAGATAGGAATGGAGCTCTTCTCTTCTTGTCACATTATGTCTCTCTTGTGTTTGATGATGTTATGAGGAGGGGAGAGGCCTCCTTTTATAGGTGGAGAGGAGGGGGTTCCTTGGAAGTTTCCCTATTCCCTTATGGAAGGGGCAAACCGCCATCTTGCGCACTGATGTTACCACCATCCCCACCTGAACCGGCCATAGGAAGGCGGTAAGAGGTAGCCTAGCAAAAATGGGGTGATTTGGGCCTGGTAGCGGTGTGGCCACACTAGTGAGCCCAAATTGGCCCATCTTTGGAGGGTCGACTCCTTTGGACCTCTTGAATGGGTCTATGTGGCTGCTCTGTGAAGATGAGGTAATTTGATTTGGGTTTATCCTTGTTCTCCTCTCATTTGGGTCCTATTTTGCCTGGTTGTGGGCCTCTCTCCTTTGGGATTATGTAGAATGGTATTTGTGCTTTGTTCTCTTGTATATTTTTAGCCCTTTTATGTGTATTTCTACAAATGCCCTCCTACAAATGAATAAACACCAAAAATCATGGAATTCATTAGATATAAACCCTATCACTAAGTTTGGTGTTCATTTGAGTGGATTTTATGCGAGTGTTGGCCATTGGAAAAAGCAGGTAAGGACCACCAACAAACTCCCCCACACTTAGCCCTTTTCTCATCCTCGAGCAAAGCTTAGAGATAGAAGTAATCATGAGCATAACATCCTAAGATATATGGCTTACATAAAAGTTATTCCAACACATTCTTTACAGAAGTGGGATTTATGGTGTTAGCTAACATGTTTCCTTGGGTTGTTGAAAAGCTGAACAGTTCTCGAAACAAAGTCATCTTCCCAATTTCACATCTTAGCAACTTGGAGTTTTGAAAGTTTTTCTCAAGCAAAAGCATAGTTCACTTTATACTCCTCAAAAGACACTCTCAAATCACTTTATGGTGTATAACTTCTCACCAAGGCATAGCAAAGTTTTGCCTTCTTTTGTTTTCTCCTACTTTTTAAAAGGTTTATGTGGAGTTTTAGGTAGGGATAAACAAGATAGCATACTTGTGTTGCATATGTTGTAAAGTCAAATCAAGGATCCAAGGAGAGAAGTGTCATACTCTTAGATCAAGATGTGCATGTGTGTGGATAATGGTAACTAATATTACACTCCTTTACATGAATGATCCCTCTCTTCTTTTGTTTTTTTTTATTTTGAGAACATGGCTATTTCTCTCTTTTTTCAATACATAAGCCTTCATGCGCTTAGCATTTTTTTGTACTTGGACCTTCATGTGTCCATATTTTTTAAAGCTTTTTGCATAGCCCATGTCTCTTCTTCTAAACCACATATTTAGAGAGAGATCACTATCTTTGAAAACATGGAGTATTTACCTAACAAATAGTTTTTGTCTACTCCTAGTGTAGGAGCAGAGTTTTTGATGGATGGAAGCATGTTTTTGCGTAATCCTGGTGTAGGAGTAGCATGTGTATGTGGAGTGTACGTGATCTTGATCTTGGGAGCATGATGAATCTCTCAACTAGGGTCAACAAGACTTGACCAAACTTAACACAATAACAAGCAACATATGTGGAAGGTTTGAAACTTGCAAGATGTCATATTTGGCTTTGGTAGGAATTGCTCACCAATTGAGGAGTATGTGATACTATGGTTTTATAACATTTTTATCAAAATAAATTCTCCAAGTACTTTGAATAGAAATGGCAGGATTTCTAAGTCAGAACTATATCACACCTTAGAACAACTTAGTCAACATGATTGTACTATTAGAATATTTTCCCACAAGCATAAGTGTATGTATATGGAATAAAATTTATGCAGCTTCTATCTCAAAAAAGTTATGAATGTGTCACTTTTCAAAATTTTAGACGATGTGGATTGTAAAAATTGCATAGGGCATTTGTTGGTTTATTTTAATTTTAGTGATTAAGATTATGTTTGTTTAAACTCAAAAGTTTTGTAGAGAGTTGAGGGCAATGTTGCACAAACCAACGTTGAAGAGGAAGAAGGAGTTGAGGGGATCAGAGGTGGTTTGGCTCAACCGAGGCTCAGCCAATCCTCTCTAAAACTTTATGTCCTATCCTTCTTGCATGATGGATTGTCCGATGGTTGTGGAACGTGTTGGTGGGAGATCTCGAATGTGTGTTAGATGCGCTTGAGAGATCTCCCCCACACTTATTCTTGTACCTATTTTTATTTAATAACAAAAAACAAAGAAAGAAACGAAGAAGGGCTATACTGGCCTGAACACCAGAAAGACTAAATTTTATTCATTATTATTATTATTGTATTATCTATTTATCCATTTTTTTCATTTTTAAAGTGCTCACCCAACTTTTTATTCAATAACTTAAGCAAGGCCAAAGTTAAAGATGCAGTGTAAATCTAGCCTTGATTTATCTCCATAATAAAAATTACTTTTATTGTTTATTAAAATAATAACTCAAGTTCATTAATCAAAATTCAGCACCATGTTAAACTTTGATTAAAGAAGATTATTTTAACCTAAGCACCATGCTTAATTTAAAAGGCCTATGGATGTATCGTACGATTGCATCCAAACTAGAGCATAAATCATAAACAAGGAAAGCATGAACTTACATGATCAAGATATATCCATATGGAGACAAACATGAGTAAAAAGAGTTGGTGAACTTTTGATTTCCTTTGCATACCTAATTATACTTATCGACAGCATATGTGGATGAAGCTTTGAAGTTGCTACTATGGATGCAAGATCGTGTATGGGTGCCAACTCAGGCTAGCATCAAGGCTAGGCCACACACACAATTAGTGTGTATGGACCATGTGCCTTGGTGGTAGTAGCAAAGGCTTAGAGGAGAGCCCTTCTTGCTTGTGAAAGCAATGCTGGGTGGAGTCAGGCAGCACATTGGTGTTGGCCATCCTATGCCTTCTCTCTCCTTTTCTCTCTTTTTGTTTTCCTTATATATATATATATATTTCAGCTTTTTCTCCTCTTTTTTTGTCATATATTTTTTTCTTTCTTTTCAGCTTTCTCTCTTTTTTCAGCAAGACAGAGCTGACATCATCATTTTTTCTTTTAACTAAGATAGCCTTTAGTGTGTATGGAACTTTTAGTGAGGCTCTCACCATTCTCCCCACACTTGGACTTTTGTGTAAAAGTAGAGTGTGCAATGTTGGGATCTCCTTTTGAGTCTGTTCCATCACCAACGATTATCAAGGTGTATGGTCGATGCAACTCCTATGTTCTCTAGCATTGTATATCCCTTGATCTTCTTGATCTTTAGCCTGAAATGGTTAGCAACCAAGAATACCTGAAGGTGCATACTAACTTGATAACATATTCTTGCTTTTATTTAATAAGAAAGTGTTTTATTATTATTATTATTTTATGATAATCTGGGGTCTCTGAATGGGAGTTATGGGTTCGGACTCGGCCGAAGAGACTCCTCATGGCTTGATTTGGGCTTTACTCAGAGGGGTTTGATGGAAAGAGGGTTCTCTAGGATGTGATCTAGAAGCACTTCTCCTTCCGTTGTGGTTTTGCGGTTAAACGATCCTCCGGCAGCGATATCAAGCTATAGGGGCAGATTCCTTGCTAAGACCAAACCAAAAGTGTTGTAACAACACATGGTCTAGTATAGACAAGTCTGGGCTAGAGTGTGCTAAGATTGAAAATCCATCCTAGGCTACACCTATGATTTCCTTCTAATGCTAGTGGAAGCTGAGAATGCTCAAACTCCCAAAGATGATGGTAAGAGTTTTTGTAAACATAACCTGAGAAGGTTTGTTTCCAAACCATGACTATAAATCCAAAACTAAGTTCAAATGTAGAAGCTATGATTGGCTTCGATGGTGGTGGCTCTAAGAACTCATCCTTAGGAACAGAAAGATTTTGAGTTGAAGGGCTTCATGGTGACAAAAAAGGAAAAGGAATATTTTTTTTCTTTTTGAAAAGAAAGGTTAAACACAAGGATACATGGGTGAACTAGGTTCGGAGATACTACAACAACCTTTCCCTAGCAACGGCGCCAGAAATGCTTGTTGGTATTTTCTAAATGTTTATAGAAAGAATCTGCAAGCGCACGGAATTACCATTGTAGCATTTCACCATAAGTATTCAGGGTATCGTATTTCCATGAGGAACAGAGGTGTAAGAGTCTCTTAAGCTACTTCATCTAATGATAACAAGAAGAAAGATAGGTTGGGTAGCGAGGTTCTCTAAGGATAGAGATTCTAAGTTAAGATAGCTTTGCCACTATAGACTTACTTTGGGTCCCGGCTTATACTTGGTCTACCAAGTACCTTTGGCTTATAGCTCTACGCCGAACCTGAACGTGGGGGATTACAAGGGATGGATAGGGCTATCACCACCTGCCGCCTACCCCTCAACCATGGGGAACGAGTCAAATGAAGGTAGCCTCTAGCCTAGACACCACGTCTACAGTATCGACTACTACTCTAGCATCGATCAGGGTTATCCATCTTTATCAGGGCTGTTTACTAGAGTATTCATCACAAGGACGAATGATGAACCCGCAAGTAAATAATGAACAAGACTAACTTAAAGTAGAACTCACCATCGAATATAAACATGAACCTTATACTCCAAGTAGTATTCGGTTTGTAGAGGTGCAAGTGGAGAGGAGCCGATGATTCCTGACATTCCTTTTGCTAAGTGTACAAGGGGCCCTGAGTATATAAGAGGAGGTTGCCAACAATTCTGGTACATCTCCACTCTTACTCAATCGCTCCCTACACTAGAACTAGCTAAAGAGTTAAGATAGGAATGGAGCTCTTCTCTTCTTGTCACATTGTCTCTCTTGTGTTTTATGACATTATGAGGAGGGAGAGGCTTCCTTTTATAGGCGGAGAGAAGGGGGTTCCTTGTAAGTTTCTCTATTCCCTTATGGAAGGAGCAAACTGCTATCTTACGCATTGATGTTACCGCCATCCTCACCTGAACCGACCATGGGAAGATGATAAGAGGTAGCCTACCAAAAATGGTGTGATTTGGGCCTGGTAGCGGTGCGGTCGCACCATTGGTACAGCCGCACCACAAGTGAACCTAAATTGGCCCATCTTCGGTGGGTTGACTCCTTTGGACCTCTTGAGTGGGCCTATGTGCGTGCTCTATGAAAATGAGGTAATTTGATTTGGGTTTATCCTTGTTCTCCTCTCGTTTGGGCCTTGTTTTGACTAGTTGTGGGCATCTCCTTTGGGCTTGTGTAGAATGGTATTTGTGCTTTGTTCTCTTGCATATTTTTAGCCCATTTATGTGTATTTCCACAAATACCGTCCTACAAATGAATAAACACCAAAACTCGTGGAATTCGTTAGATATAAACACTATCACTAAGTTTGGTATTCATTTGAGTGGATTTTATGAGAGTGTTGATGGTTGGAAAAAGGAGTTAAGGACTGCTAACAAGTGTCCAGTCCATGGATAGATGTCATGCGTCCCTCTTTCAAACCTCGCTCGTTCATCTCCAATGGTCACTAGTTGATCACTCGTGTAGTTAAGTGATGACCGGACGCGTTGCTCCAAACGACCTGACTTAGCGCCACTCAGGGTCTGGTCGAGTATAGAAAGCATGCAGAGATGGTTTTCATCGATCAAACGCGTCCTATCACACACGACCAGACGCACTGATGCGTCTGATCCTCACTAGCCTCGTGCAATAGGCTACGTTAGCGTACGTTAGCAATGACCTGATGTAGCCCGTGCACGTCCGATCCTCAACACTTCTAGAGTCCTATCGTGAAGTCGTGCTGCTCTCTCTGGACCAAGTGATCGGATGCTGGCACTGTGTCTGATCCCTATGTCTAGTCATGCCACTGAGGCAGACCAAGACCTAGGGTTTGCCATCAGATGTGCCTAGTTAGGCTGAGACCAGCATCCGGTCAGGCACCCTCGCCTCCTTTCCTTTTTCTATCTCCTCAAACACTTCACCCTTGCTTCCAAGTTGCTAACCACAAAGTGTAGGACTTGTGTGCTCATGTGTTAGCATTTTTCAAAGCATTTTTAAGGGTCACTTGTTAGCACACTAGGTCCCTAATGCATATGCAAGAGTCATGTCTCCTAGTAGCACTCGATAATAGCTTAGCCAAAGATTTCCTCTCTTTATAGTATGGCTATTGATCCTAAACACACTCACACACTCTATGGTGTGTTGAGTGCCAAAACAAAAACCTATTTGTTACCTTTGCCTTGATCACCTTGGTTTTTGTTTTTTCTCATTCTTCTTTTCCATGTTGTAGCACTTGATCTTCAAGTTTGGCCACCACCATCTCCACGACCAACATCTAGCTCTACCACTTGGTGTGTACAACCCTATCTCAATCACAACACTTAATGAAAAGGGTTAGTACACTATGTTTTATCAATTATCCAAAACCAAACTAGAGCTTTCAGTGCAGGGTCAATGGTTGACGATGAGTCTGCTCCCCCTCTAGGGCAATAGTTGCTCCAACTCCACCTGCATCTAGGGCCTCCCTCCCAACCATGCATGCCGCTGCTCTGGCATTGAAGTAGTCTTTGGCCATGGCTAGCGAACACAAAGTCACAAGAGGAAGGCTCCAGGCTACATTCACCATAGCCCCGCTGTAGCTCAATGAAAGACCCAACCATATGGGTAGATTCATGAAGCCCACTAGTTTCGCGATCGTGGACCCAATAGAGGCTCCCTGCAATAGGAGTCCCTGAAGATGAAGAAACCAAGCAACCTAGGCATCATAGTTTATAGAGGGGGGACGATGAGTCTTGTCACACCCCTCCCTAGAAGTGGGATTGCAATTGGGGTCGCCGTGCCTAATGTCGTGGGGCTAGAAGCCAATGAGGTGACCCAGGCCACGATGATGGCATCGACCTCCACCATGCAGCGGCCATCAATAGTACCTGATTCCTCAGCCTCCATTGGCTTCAAGCAAGGTCCGTCGTCTACAAAAGACTTCTTGCCTGTGACCTTCACGCAACTGAATGCCATCGATCTGGTCGAGGATGGGCTGGTCAAGACTAAGGATGAAAGCCCTTGACCGCCATCACCAGTGGCACAAGGGCACTTTGGACCTAGCTCCTGCAACGGTGATAAAGATGGACACTTTTGTGTGGATCTATCCTCATCCGTGGCATGTGCCACACAACCACCGCTGCCTGACCCAACCTCATCATTGGACCTCTGGGATTCATCAAGGGCATGTCTAAGGATCTCCAAGTCATCATCGTCATTGTCCTCAGAGTCCCCACCTCCAACAGCATCATCCTCATCCAACTCCAGAGAATGCCATGATGGCACATTTGATCATGACAATGATCCCCGTGCCAACCAGCCTGGACATCCATTCTATGACTGCATCATCTTCGATCTCCTCAGCAACCACATAGGATGGGTCACCAACTCTGGTATAATCGCATAGTAAGTGAGGCCACAACTTCAATGGATGAACTCGCCGCTCGACCATGGTTCGAAGGACCACAACCCCATTTAGGTCAGCTGACACCCAGCCCTTGAGTACCTCTAGGATCTCCGCCACCCTTATCAATCGCTTCCTATCGCACCCCCAACCTTAGGAAATTGACCTTACTAGGGGAGCGACAGAAAAATGGGGCAAGGCGGTTGAGGCATCGTCAAGGATGTAGAACTAATCGTTGTGCCAGCCAAAGTTTGAACTCCTCAACGGTAGACATAGATAGAGGTGGGACACCCTAGGATGCATCTAGATGTTCATCCCACCCACGAGGGCAAGCACTCCACCACTAGAGCCATGCACTCATCGACTCTTGACCTCAAAAAGCCTCCAGAAGAGGTCCTTGTTGGGTTCTATCCCAAGGAAGGCCTCATAGACGACCATGAAACCTACCAGTTATAGCAAACCATTAGGAAGAATATGTTGTAGTTGGACGCCATGCTCCTAAAGAAATCCCCGAAAGAAATCCGATGTCAGGATCCTAAACCCGCGCTCATGGAAATCAGTGAAGGACACTGTTTCCCTAGGTCACGGGTTGGGAAGCGACTCACCGGTGGTGGCCTCCACCTGGTGACCTCCTTGACCAGGAGAAGGACTTCATTGATGACCTACAGCAACCTCACCTCCATTACCATCAAAGGTACCCATTCACTCATCCTCTGATGCAGGCGAGGCGCGATTGCATGGGTGAGGATAGAAGGGGCGATGGAGGATGACAGTGCTAAGCAAACCATAGTGAAGGGTCGAGATGGTGGACTAGAGGGGGTGAATAGTCTTTTCTAAAATTAATTGCGTCGGCTAACCGAAACAAGTGTGGAATTATAACTATCAGTCTAGCCAAGACTATACCCATCTATCTATGTTCACTAGCACCTTGCAAAGATACTAATCAAGCAACAAAGGTGTCAGGCTAGCTAGAGCTCTCCTAACCAATTCTAGAACCAAGGTCACACAAACCTATGCCACTAGTACTTTAAGCTACAAGGGAGCTCCTATACATGCTAGTAAGCAAAAGCACAAAGCCAACTAAGCTCACTAGCAATGCTCAATAACAAGGCAACCAATGCCAAATTAGAGAGCACAATTACTTAGCTACACAAACTAAGCAATGTGACTAACAAGGTTACACAAACCAAATTAGCCATGCAAGGGAGCTACTTCTATGCTACACAAGCAAGAATATAACTAGTAAGCTACACAAGCTAACTAATTACAAGAGCAACTATACAAGCACAATGTATATGAAAGTAATTACAAGCTCATGTAATGGGGATGCAAACCAATAGGAAGAACAAGGTTGACACGATGATTTTTCTCCCAAGGTTCACGTGTTTGCCAACATGCTAGTCCCCGTTGTGTCGACCGCTCACTTGGTGGTTCAGCGGCTAATTGGCATCACTCACCAAGCCCACACGTCGAGCGCCGCAAGAACCTACCCCGAAAGTGAGGGTAGCTCAATGACACACTTTACTAAAGTTGCTCTTTGCAGCTCCCGCGGGGCAAGCACAATGCCCCTCACAAAGCACTTCTCCGGAGCGCCGCACAAGCTTCTTGCGGGCTTCGACGGAGACCACCACCAAGCCGTCTAGGAGGTGGCAACCTCCAAGAGTAACAAGCACCACCGGCTTACAACTCGATCACCTAGTGCCACTCGATGCAACCTCACGATGCAATCGCACTAGAATCGCTCACCCACACAATCAAATGATCACTATCAAGTATGTGTGAGATGGAGGGCTCCTAAGCACTCTCAAGCATGGACACAAAGTCCCCCGAGGTGCTCAGCACACGCAATGGCCAAAGGCCACTTCTATTTATAGCCCCATGGGCTAAACTAGCCGTTACCCCTTCACTGGGTGTTTTTTGGGCCGACCGGACGCAGCACCGGACGCTGCACCGTATGCACCGCTCGTGCATACTGGACATGTCCGGTCACATACCGGGCGTGTCCGGTAGCTGCCAGACCACCACATGTCCAACCGTTGCCTCCAACAGCTCTTTGACACATTGACTGGATGCTACACCACTGCGTCCGGTCGAGTCTAGTAAGCCTCCAGAGCCGACCAGACGCGACAGTTAGAAACCGACCGGACGCTGAGCCTCAGTGTCCGGTCGAGTCCAGTAAGCACCCACGGACGACTGGACGCATTCAGTCACACTAGACCGGATGTTGCCAGCATCCAATCGACTACTCAGCCGAACTCCGCCTTTTCTGCTTCACACTGGATGCGTCTGGTGTGGCGACCGGACGCGTCCGATCGCTGAGTGCGCCACCAAATACCGGACGTGTCCGGTCACCATACCAGACGCGTCCGGTCACTCTGTAACCAACACGACTCACTCATTTTCATCACCAACTTCTTCTCCTTTACAAATGTGCCAACACCACCAAGTGTACACCACCATGTGTATGTGTGTTAGCTTTTCACAATCATTTCCCAAAGGGTTAGCCACTCAACTTGCCACGCCACTCGATCCTAGCGATGATGCAAAGTTAGATCACTCGAGTGGCACTAGATGACCGATATGCAAACAAGTTTGCCCCTCTTGATAGTATGGCCATCTATCCTAAACCTGGTCATAAACTTCTCTACACACCTATGACCGGTGAAATGAAATGTCCTAGGTTATACCTTTGCCTTGCGCATTTCATTCCATCTCCTCCAATGTCGATGCAACACATGCACCAACATGATCAACAATGATATGATCCACTTCATATCATCACGTGATCATATTGGTTCATTGATCTTGACTTTCTTGCTCTTCACTGTTGCCATCGTCCATCGGCGCCAAGTCTTGCTCAAGCTTCACCGCCATGCGGTCCATCACTCCAAAGCCTTCGACTTGCCCTTCACGCTTGCAATCGGTCCATCAAGCCAAGCCTTGTCTTGATCTTCTCCACCTTGATCACATGACTCAATGTCATGTCTCATGTGCATTTAAGCTCCTTCATCATCACATGTGTGAGCTTTGCAACATCTCTAAGCCATTTTCACCTTCATGGCATATGTTGCTCATACACATGTACCTGTGGATCAATCACCTGTGTATCTCACATAAACACAATTAGTCCACCTAAGTTGTCACTCAATTACCAAAACCAAACAAGGACCTTTCAATCTCCCCCTTTTTGGTAATTGATGACAACTCTACAAAGATATGGAAATTAAGCTCTTTTGGATTCATGTTGCTTGCCCAAGCAATTTTACCATGTGAAAATGATTTTGGACAAGTACCACAAACCCAAAATGGTAGTATTAGCTCCCCCTACATATGTGCTAGAGTGTTTGACTTTAAGTTCACACATATGCATAGATTAAAAATGTGGGAGAGTAAATACTACAAAAATGATGCTAAGGTGTATAGAATAAACCTTTGAAGCATGTACCAATCGGAGTTGCACCTTTAAGTTCATCCTTAGCACCATGGTTAGCTAGACATCACTTGGAAATAAAAGCACTAGATACCTTGTGAGATCAATATTAAAAGCAAGGTACTAGCATTACTTGAAAAGCATACCAAGTGTCTAGCTATCATCCTATGCATGCTAGTTATCAAGTCATCATTCAAGTTCTACAACTAGCATACACCACACAAGCATGCATATTGAATTTGAAAGCTTATGCAATGCAAGCAAGCACATGAATATGCATATATCAAATGCAATCAATCAAAGTTCATGAGCTTGCTCCCCCTACTTGTGTGCTTCTCTTGTCCAAGAAATTTTGGTCCATCTCTTTTCTCCAATGTTGCTCCCTCTTTGTCCATATTCATATCCAACCTCCTAAGCTTTCATATCTTATCTCTCCCCTTACACAATTTATCTCTCCCCCCTATAGAGGCTTTCATATCTTTGTATAATCTCTCCCCCTTTGTCATCAATTTCCATAAAAGGTGTGCTTCTCATTGATGCAAAGGTATGTATTTGGGGTAGATGGTTGAGGCTTGAATCTTGCATTTTTTATGGACATCACTTGATTGTTGGAATGACACCACTTGAAGATACCACTTGTAACTTATACCACTTGTATCTTGTGTAGGGCTTTTTGAGATACCACACATAGGATCTTTGATCTTGATATCAATTTGTGGGACACCTCCCCCTATGTGATAGCATGGGTCATCCATTGGATACACTTGAGCTCTTGTAGTTGAGGGATGCATTCTTCATTTGATGATCACTTAAAGTTGAGGATCACTTGTGGAACCATCGTCTTTCATGGTTGATATTATGTATAGATACAATACCACATGTATGAAGTGAATACCATTTGAAAGAATCTTCTAGTATGGAACCACTTGTTTGATTTATCAATAAAGACCATTTCTTGAACATTTGCTATCTTCATGAGTACCACTTATAGGATATCACTTGTGAGTTGATCTAGACATCATATGTAGATTCTTGATAAAATACTTGAGTCTAGATACCACTTGAAATAGACAAACTAGATATCCATTTGCATTGTTGTCTTGTGCTTGTACTCTTATCACTATCATGAGCTTTTATGATTGACTTGAACTAAATTGATTTGCCTAAGCTTCTAAGTCCAGTTTGAACCAATGACAAGCTTCTTCACACCTCTTGCAAGGGTTATTTTGGCAATGTTGTACTTGTTACTTATTAGCAATCCAAATTAAGTCAAGTACTTGGGTTTACTAGCTCATGAACAAATCCATATACTAACCACTAGATCAAGTAATCATTCAAACAATAGTGGTAGGCTATGAATTTAGGTATTTTATTTGTTATGCATGATCCTATGAAGTATGAACTATATGCACTAACCGCATACTAGTAAGGGATGAAATGATCATGCACATTACAATGATACCTTTGCTATGTTGGAGTAGAGGATAGTCACATAGATTCCAATTCATTACTCCAATAGTAATGTGAAGTCCAATTATAAGCTTGGTGAAGACCAATAGATACCATGTTGAATTTCATTCTTCACCCATATGAAATGAATACCACTTATGATCAAGTGCACTTTCTTGTTGTGGTTGGCTTGCTTTATCTTTTGATCTTTGCTTGCATGAGAGCATCAATTTGAGAATACCACTTGAAATATCATGACTAGCTCTCTTTTGGGTGTTGCTTGCTTTTCTTGATCAACCCTTTTGATTGCTTCAACTAAGCATCTCAAATGTTCCTTGGATCACCACTTCCATGTTAGCCTTCCAAGTACTACACTTGGTTCACCTACACATAGGCGGCAAGCCCCTACACTAGGGAGAAGTGACCTCTCTCTAAGAATCATTCTTGATACTCACTTGAAATGACTTGATTGATTGATCCAAGTGATGGACTTAACTTGGTGAGTAACCTTGATTCCTTCTTTAAGTCCTTTTCTTTCTTCTTGTTTAAGTCCTTTTCTTCTTACCAAATGATTTCCAATAGTCACTTGAACTTAAACTTCAACTTCATCTTGAGTTTGATCTTGATCTTTCAATTTGAGTACCGAATGTGTGTAAAGTACACTCCTCAATCAAATGGCCTTGTACTCATATCTTGTCATGCTTATAGATCATCTTAAAACTAAACTTAGGTATCTCAAACACTTGTAAACATATTTCCAACTTGAGGACATTTCAATCAAAGTGACTCTAGATCAATCCAACATTTGTCACTTTTCTGACAGATTTTGTACCCTTCAAAGAAATAAGCATATCTCCCAAAGTACAAATACAAATATCACGAAATTTGGTGGAGATGTTCTTTATTAAGTTATCTAGTAGTTTTAAAAATTTGAGCTTCATTTGACTTCTAGATTGCTACCATATATCAATTCTTCCACCACTGCTACATGCTGAAAACTGCTGCACTATAGCTGACAAGATCTACTCCAAAACCGAAGCATTTCTTATCCAATTCTCATGAAAATTGTATAGCATCTTATACCATAAGTCTAGAGCATGTACACCAATTTTTATGCCAATCCAATAAGTTTTGATCACTCAAACATGGCTAAGATCACAGCTAGCTCAGATTCTCAAATATAGGACAGATTTCAACAATTGAGCTATACTTCATCAAATATGAATCAAACTTGAAACTAACTTGTTTGAATACTTCCATAAGACATATATCCATTCAAATCACTTACTAAATGTCATCTTATGAATTTCTCCAACACAAATCAATCCAAACATGATTACTAAGCAATTATCCATTCAATCAACTTATAGCAAGCAACATTACATATTTATCCAATTCAATCAACTCATATGCACCCAAATGAAATGATCAAAAAGAGATATACCTTGGTTAGCTCATGATCATCCAACTAGCAAGCTTCAACTCAATTATTTGCAAGTCATCAAATATATCCAATGAATTACCAACAACTTGAATTATAGCACTTGTATGTTGATAGCACTTGGACTTCACTCAATTTTCACTTGGCATTGGGTTTGGATGTGCACTAAGCTTCATAACTTGATTCAACATATGATGAATAATGTGAGATTAATTGAATCAAGTCTCCAATATCAATGGTACCTATAAACAATCATCCACCTTTTGATGGTACCCAAACAAGTTTGGGTCCTCTCAAGTTAGGAGCAACATACTTAGGCATAGCCTTAGTATGAATAGCGGGATGTTTTGCAATTGCAACCAATGAGGTACCATTGCCATCCTTTCTAAGCACATTATTATCAACAATTGAAATAGGCTTAGAAATGTCACCTAGGGGACATGAATGTGCCATGTGTCCCCTTTCCCGGCATGAATAACACTTTCTTTTTGCTTGAGCCTTCTCTTCTTTGCTCATGTGGTGCTTCTCATTGCCTTGCCTCTCGTGGATTGCTTGAGCCTTCTTCTCAAGCTTGGTAGGACACTTAGAGGCAAAGTGTCCCATACTTCCACACTTGAAGCACTTGATGAGAGCAAAATCTTCATTCTTGCTCATCATCTTGGCATCTTGAGTTTGCATTAGATGCCTTGCCTTTCCACCCCTTCTTGTTTTCTTCTTCTTTATCATTAAATCACCACCATCTTCATGGTTGATCTTGATTTGCTTTTGGGGTGTCTTCTCTTGCTCAACTTGTGGCTTTGGTTGAGGCTTCACTTGTTGCTTCACCAATTGCTTGGTTGGGCACATTGAGGTAAGATGACCCCAAGTGCGGCACTTGAAGCACTTCACATGCCTTAGCCTCTCTTCTTCTTTCTTCAACTTGAGCTTTTCTTCATTGGGGCAACCATTTGCAAGATGTCCCACTTCATGGCACTTGAAGTACATGAAATGAGAGAGCTTCTCTTGTTCTTGCTTCTTCATCTCTCTTTCATATCTTCTCTTGCCCCATCTTTTGCCCTTGATCTTGCTCTTGTTGAAGCCAAGGCCACATTTGTCACCATAGTTTCTTTGAGTCTTCAATATGTGCTCAAAGGTGGCTTTTGAGTTATAGCACCTCTCTAACTTGTTGCTCAATTTCTTCACTTCATTTTTTGAGCTCAATGTTCTCCTTCAAAATGTTAGTCTCATAAGACATGGAAGTAGAACAAGCATCTATATGTGAAGAGCATGGCATATCTAATAAATCTTCACAAGAGGTGGATACATGCTTCTTGCCTACATCACAAGGGTTAGCAACATTTTGCAATTTATCATTTGATCCATGTGATGAGCTCTCATTATTTTTAAGTTTCTTTGTAAACACTTTAATGAGAAGCATGTTGTTCTAATAATTCATCATGAGATGCAAGTAGTGTCTCATGATTTAATTTAAGCTCATCAAGTGAAGATTTATAAGCATCAAGTAATTTCTTATGATCTTCACAAGAGTTCTTTAGAAATAAGTTTTCATTTTCTAATTTCAATGTTTTAGCTTTCTCATTTTCTAAAGACATGGTCATGCTAGCAAGTCTACTAACAAGCTCATCATATGAATCAACATGATCAACCACATTATCATTTGATACCTTAGTGTCACCTTGTGACATGAGATAATATGGTGTGGTAGTTGGAGAGCTTGTAGTAGCATCTTTATCATGACTTGAGCATGAACCATCATCACCATCAAGTGTGCATGGGGTAGCATCATCACTTGCAACACTTGTGGCACCATCATCAACCTTGTCAAGTGAACTTGTAGTAGATCGATCATCATCATCATCACTTGACTATGAGGTGGAGCAATCTTCCACAATCACCAAATTGTGGTTATGCTCAACACACTCATGCACCTCCTTTTTGGGCTCATCCTCCTTGAATTTGCCATCATCCCATGTGGAGGAATCACCGAAGGTTTCCTTGATGGACTCCCATATCTCACGAGCGGTCCCTTGTAGTTTACTTGCTTCATCAAATCAAAATGTAAAGCATCCAATAGAAAACAACAAGCATGTGCATCAAATTCATAGAGGACTCTTTGAGCTTTGGTTAGAGTTCTATGATCCAAGACATGGGTGAGACCACTAGTGACAACCCACCAAAATTTAGGTCCCTTTGCACGAAAATGATCAAGCATGTGATTTTTCCAAAGTGCAAAGTTTCTGCCATAAAAAATGTGAGCCTCACAAACATCTAGTCCATTAGACGCCATCCTCTTGGGTCGGTGAAGACCACAAATGAGAGACCGGGCTCCGATACCACTTGAAGGGTCGAGATGGCGGACTAGAGGGGGGTGAATAGTCTTTTCTAAAATTAATTGCGTCGGCTAACCGAAACAAGTGTGGAATTATAACTATCGGTCTAGCCAAGACTATACCCCTCTATCTATGTTTACTAGCACCTTGCAAAAATACTAATCAAGCAACAAAGGTGCCAGGCTAGCTAGAGCTCTCCTAACCAATTCTAGAAGCAAGGTCACACAAACCTATGCCACTAGTACTTTAAGCTACAAGGGAGCTCCTACACATGCTAGTAAGCAAAAGCACAAAGCCAACTAAGCTCACTAGCAATGCTCAATAACAAGGCAACCAATGCCAAATTAGAGAGCACAATTACTTAGCTACGCAAACTAAGCAATGTGACTAACAAGGTTACACAAACCAAATTAGCCATGCAAGGGAGCTACTTCTATGCTACACAAGCAAGAAGGTAACTAGTAAGCTACACAAGCTAACTAATTACAAGAGCAACTACACAAGCACAATGTATATGAAAGTAATTACAAGCTCATGTAACAGGGATGCAAACCAACGGGGAGAACAAGGTTGACACGATGATTTTTCTCCTAAGGTTCACATGTTTGCCAACACGCTAGTCCCCGTTGTGTCAACCACTCACTTGGTGGTTCGGCAGCTAATTGGCATCACATGCCAAGTCCGCACATTGGGCGCCACAAGAACCTACCCTGGAAGTGAGGGTAGGTCAATGACACACTTTACTAAAGTTGCTCTTTGTGGCTCCCACAGGGTGAGCACAATGCCCCTCACAAAAGCACTTCTCCGGAGCGCCGCACAAGCTTCTTGCGTGCTTCGACGGAGACCACAACCAAGCCATCTAGGAGGTGGCAACCTCCAAGAGTAATAGGCACCACCGACTTGCAACTCGATCACTTAGTGCCACTCGATGCAACCTCATGATGCAATCGCACTAGAATCACTCACTCACACAATCGAATGATCACTATCAACTATGTGTGAGATGGAGGGCTCCTAAGCACTCTCAAGCATGGACACAAAGTCCCCCGAGGTGCTCAGCACACGCCATGGCCAAAGGCCACTTCTATTTATAGCCCCATGGGCTAAACTAGCCGTTACCCCTTTACTGGGCATTTTTCGGGCCGACAGGACGCAGCACCGGACGCTGCACCGGACGCACCGCTCGTGCATACCGGACGTGTCCGATCGCATACCAGATGTGTCCGGTAGCTGCCAGACCGCCACGTGTCCAACCGTTGCCTCCAACGACTCTCTGACATGTCGACCGGATGCTCAGCACGAAACGACCGGATGCTACACCGTTGCGTCTGGTCGAGTCCAGTAAGCCTCCAAGGCCGACCGGACGCAATAGTTAGAAACTGACCAGATGCTGAGCCTCAGCGTCCAGTCGAGTCTAGTAAGCACCCATGGACGACCGGACGCATCCGGTCACACCGGATCGGATGCTGCCAGCGTCCAATCGACTGCTCAGCCAAAGTCCGCCTTTTCTGCTTCACACTAGATGTGTTCGGTGTGGTGACTAGACGCGTCCAATCGCTGAGTGCGCTGCCAAATACCAGACGTGTCCGGTCACCATACCAGACGCGTCCGGTCACTCTATAACCACTCATTTTCATCACCAACTTCTTCTCCTTTGCAAATGTGCCAACACCACCAAGTGTACACCACCATGTGTATGTGTGTTAGCTTTTCACAATCATTTCCCAAAGGGTTAGCCACTCAACTTGCCACGCCACTCGATCCTAGCGACGATGAAAAGTTAGATCACTCGAGTGGCACTAGATGACCAATATGCAAACAAGTTTGCTCCTCTTGATAGTACGGCCATCTATCCTAAACCCGGTCATAAACTTCTCTACACACCTATGACCGGTGAAATGAAATGCCCTAGGTTATACCTTTGCCTTGCGCATTTCATTCCATCTCCTCTAATGTCGATGCAACACATGCACCAACATAATCAACAATGATATGATCCACTTCATATCATCATGTGAACATATTGGTTCATCGATCTTGACTTTACTTGCTCTTCACCGTTGTCATTGTCCATCGGCGCCAAGTCTTGCTCCAGCTTCACCGCCACGCGGTCCATCACTCCAAAGCCTTTGACTTACCCTTCACGCTTGCAACCGGTCCATCAAGCCAAGCCTCTTCTTGATCTTCTCTACCTTGATCACATGACTCAATGTCATGTCTCATGTGCATTTAAGCTCCTTCATCATTACATGTGTGAGCTTCGCAACATCTCTAAGCCATTTTCACCTTCATGGCATATGTTGCTCATACACATATACCTGTGGACTAATCACCTGTGTATCTCACATAAACACAATTAGTCTACCTAAGTTGTCACTCAATTACCAAAACCAAACAAGGACCTTTCACAAAGGCAGTGAGGCACCTCCTAGGTAAATCTCTTGAGTTCTATTCCCTTTCGTCCCTCTCTCAATTACAGCATACAGTAATGGAAAGCGAGAACAAGGTAAGGGGACTCGAGCCAAGGGGGTTGTATATGTGGTAGTGGCTAGGGATGTGAACCACACCCACATGGAAGTCCACTCTAGGATGAGCCCCATGGACCCTTGGCAAGCAAGCCTCCACGTCGCAGCACCTGCATGGCGCAGCGCATTACATGTTCACGTGCGGGTAGGCGCCATTAAGTCATGAATCAACCAAGGAGGCAATGAGCCCCTAAGACCACACACGTAGCAGCCCGCCATGCCTATGACCCCATGTCGTACCTAGGAAACCTTTTCTTGGGCCAGCCCTTAGATGGGCTCGAGGCCACCAAAGAGGTAGGGGCAGGATAAGATGGGCCCGGTAGCTCTTATCGGTGGTGCGGAACTTGATGACTATCTTCTCCTATGTTCGAGTAGTTCGCTTCAAAGTCACTCGGGTTGACCCCCTCTAGGGGGAGGCATCTTGCCCTCTGGCCGCTGCGGAGGCGGTTGGAGACCAACATGCTTGACGGCCAATGATTTATGGGATGTCTCACGACGAGGCACAACTGAACTCAATGTCGATTGGGGAGGATATCAGGTCCCACTCGAATTACCCATTGACCTCGATGAGGCGCACCACTTCGACCATGTGGCTATGGTGGACGAGCCTCTCCCCGCATGGGGTGAAACCAAATGTGCCAAAAACTAGGCATCATGATCCCTTGGGTCAAAAAGGACATTAGGAAGAAAGGAGATGGGCCCACACAGCCCTACTAAGGGTCATGGCTAGACCATGACCTCCTCCTCCTCATGTCTCGGGTCACTGACCCATAGCTGTCCCATAAATCTCGCGAACCAATGGAGGCTAGTGGCCCTGTTATGAGAGACTAGCAGGATCAACGACTAAAAACCTCACCGAGGCACCCGCGCAAGGAAGTCACGCCTCGGTCATACACGACAAAGGATGCTATAAGCCCAAGCGGCAATCCACGGGTGATGAGGGCATCCTAGACCATGCTACCACCAGGAAAAGCGGTCGAGACCCAGTCACTACCTAGAAACCTCAAAATAAGCTAGGGGAAAGATCATGGGGAAAGTGCTCAAGCAAGAGCTAACTTACCCATGATGTGAAAAGAAGAGTTAGCAACTCGCTCTAGATCGTAGCCCTAGACCAGCAAGCCCGAGCCTGACCGCAGAGCTCAGGGGCTCAAAGTAACCTTAGAGCAAACACGCATGGAAAAGAGGCTTCTCTTTTTTTTAATCTCAGAGGCAAGTGTGGCCATGCTGCATATAAACATCAAATCTAGAACCACCACAAGGTGGCATCTCTGGTAAGCTTTGGAGTCCCCATTATTGCCATGAAAGGACAAGATGGAAAAGAACACCATGTCAGCCTTCTCGAAGCAACATGATTCCCAGGGCAGAAGAGCAGAGGGAGGAGCACGAAGGTCACGCCAGCTTAAGGACACCTGAATGAGCACCCATGGGCTTTCACAAGCACCATTGGGGCATGGGTAGAGAGCCTTGGGGTTAGGAGAAAACCATCTTGCCTAAGATGGGGTTGCCTGATCCCCATAGAGCCCGTGCACCGTGGGCATATCCTCCCCTACTCGCAAAACTTCTTCTAGCACCAGTTGTTAGAGGGAGCACCTCTAGTTTTTGGCCAGCAAAACCAACCCTCAACGGGTCACATGCTTAGGAACCTCACGGTTCTCTTCAAATCTCTCTTCTCCCCTCTTAGACTCAGCCTCTCAAACAAAGACTAAAAGCCATACATAGACATGGTTGCAAATGGTTCGAACGGTAGGAAGGTCCTTATTTATAGGCCTAAAGGCGGACTTTCTAGCCTGAGACCCCAGTGCCACGTGGCGAACCTTGGGAGGTCACAACCAATGTTAGATGCTTATGTGAGATCGGTAAAATCAAGACCTTCCTAAAGGCAGAGCCGGTATAGTGTCGACGAGACCACTTGGCTTCGCCTAGGTCATGAACCCCGATACACAGCACACTGACATAGCCAGGCTCGACAGTCACATACCTCACTGTCAGAATGTCCTAGCGGGACAGGACGTAACGGCCACCTACCGCATTGAACGCACTAGCCCACAAAGGATCGAGTGACAAAGCTTGGACAAGCCACGACTATGAACCCCGCACTCAACACGCGTTCATATCAGCACTTTCATGATCACTTTGTGATCGCAAAAATACTTGGGGGCTACTATCGAGGTTATGATACCTCGGGTATCTCAAGACACCAATTAGTTAGCTACTCGGACGACCCAATGTATGCCAGCTAGTATAAGCCCAAATGATCGAGGCCCAGCTAAAGTTGTGTGGACCTAGGCCAAGCACCAAGGTAGGGGTCTGCCACAACCCCTTCCCTCTACCTTAGCTGCACACTACACAACAAATCATGACCTCCCACTGTCCTAACCCCTAGGAGGAATGGAAGAGATTGAGTCCCACCAAGCACGCCTACTTTGACAAGAGTAGGCATGCCACACTAACCTGTAAGGACCGAGGGGATAGTAGTCACCTCGGTCCGGTCAAATGCCGCCACGCAGCGAAAACAAGACAACACCGCCAGGCTATGACTGTCGGTATGGCTGCCCACCATCCAAATATGGCCTGACAAGATAGACATACGACCCCACCCACTATGGGATGGGGAGCCATGACGACGACCTTAACTTTTGAGGCCAACTGAGCTAGCGAAGGCCGACCCTAGAGCGTGAGATCGTGGCCACCAGCACAGCGAGCAACAAGATGACCAACGGCCCATGGACAGCTACCAACTCTTTACGACACCCTTGGGGGATCAGGACGCAATGACGAAGGCCACACCGAGACCATGTCGCGCAGGACGGCTGGTGAAACACCACCATGCCCATAGTGCCACCTCAACTAGCATTGTAGCACCACACCACACCATGCTGTGACGTGGGCACAAGACCATGACGACAGCCATGCCGAGACGTGCACCCCAAGACGGCGTTCCTTGCAAGCCAAGTTAGCTAGGCCCCCTCTCTCAGGCTCACGACCCCTCAGTCGGGAGAACTTTCTTCTTTGTACGTGACTTGGCCCTGGGCTTTATATGAGGGTAGCCAGGGCACCCTTCCTAGAACATCTTCACACTCTCTAGACTCTCAAAGCTTTCATTCAGGTAGTCCGTCTCCTAGCTCTAGCTCCCCTACCTCTTCCACAATTCTTGCACCCCCGATTGTAAGAACTTCAGAGCATTTAAGCGAGGAACACATAGTCGATCATCTCTGAGACTAGAAGTAGGGCTCCGGCCTAAACTAGTATAACTCCTCGTGTCTTTTGGATGCTACCATCGTCTTCCTAGAGCGGCGCGGCATTCGTATAAATTTACTAATCGGTCTACAAAACACCGGCAATCCCTTTGATAGTGAATACTATGGGCGGCATCTTGATTAGAGAGGATATCTTGCTTGCATCATGTTTTGGTAGAAAAGGTAGAGAAATATGATATTAACACAGGAACAGGATGAAAGCAAGAAAGTAGCTTTGCTAGTCCTGTAGAGAGTCTATCTATAGGTGCTTGAGATTGTAAAGCAAGACTCTGTTAAACCAACATTAAATGGTGATTATAATGTAAAGTTTAGATTTTGTATCCATCTTGTATTTGATGATTGACTTATTGAGCATTATGTGCTTTGGACATGAAGGAACAAAACCGTCGACACTCAAATTGGGCTAGGGCTAATTTTAAGAGACCCATGATTAGCTTTAGCCCGATCTAAGGAAAACTATATAAAGCGATAAAATAATAATACCACATTGGTTTTTCCAACGAGATAAGACCACTGAAAACCCTAGTTTGGTTTTGGCTAATTGATGAAACCTAAGTGTACTAACCTTTGTCATTAGTGATGTACATGAGCTAGGTTGGTACATACCAAATGGTGGAGCAAGATGGTGATCATGGTGATCAAATTGAAGATGAAGTGTTCCGTATTTGGAAAAGAAGAAAGAGAAAAACAAAAAGGGCTCAAGACAAAGGTATATCCTATAGGGACATTTTGTTATGCCACTCAAGACACTATAGAGGGTGTGAGTGGATTTAGGATAGATAGTCGTACTATGAAGAGGGGAAAATCATGGTTAAAACAGTTATCAAGTGCCACTAGGTGAATTCATACTTGCATATGTATTAGGACCTAGTGTGCTAACTTTTAACCCTTGAAAATGCATTGAAAATATGCTAACACATGTGCACAATGATAATACACTTGGTGTTTAGCACTGAGCAAAGGTGAAGAGATAGAACTTGAAAAAGACAAGAATTGATTGACTAGACTTTAGGTTTGGGTGGATCGGACCCTGGCTGGCGGGTCTGGTACCTAACCCTAGGGCATACTGACTGTCTATAGTCAGAGCGGACCCGGATGCGCACGGGGTTCAAACCCTAGCTGCAGCGTCCGGTTGATCATTGGCAAGGCGCTGGTGGACGCATGAAAGTCTATGGTGAACCAGACGCAGGGAACTGGTCCAGTCAGGGTGCTCCAGACTTGGTCCTGAGGCTCCTGGACCTCTCTGTTCGGTTTTCATCGTGACCGGACTTGCCTATGCCACTATTTCAATGTTCGGTTTTGGCCACGTGGCACATGGGCAAGAGAGCTGGAGCGGACCGGGACTCTACGTTCGTCCGGTCGCATGGACCGGAACGGGTCCGGTCACTTTGGAGCTCTTTTGTTCGTCTCTAGAGTGCTCCGAACTCACGGGTGCTAGAGGGTCCAGACCCTGTCTTGAGCATCCGGTCCGAAGTGCGTGGCTCGGTGATGTTGGCAGCAATGGTCAAATTTAAATCAAGTGCAGGCATGGCGCACTGTGATTGGCTCGGGGTTGGATCGGACCCGCGGTGATGGTCTAGACCAGACGCTGGTCACTGGATCCCATTGGCCCTGCGTGAGCCTAACAACTCTTTGAGCCTAAGGGCTCTATGAATAATTTGTGGCCGACTCTAACTCACTCTCTTACATATTTTTATCAGTGATACATCCTTATGAGCTAAGCCAAACACCTCTCACTCATCTTCATCATTGATTCATCATCTTTGTGAGATTGGGAGTGATCCAAAGTGCATTTGCTTGAGTGATTACATCTAGTGACACTTGGGGATCGTTTTAGCTGCGGTTTCCTTGTTACTCTTGGTGTTTGCTGACACCTAGATGGCTTAGAGCAGCTTCTGATGATTGGCACGAGTTGGTGATTGTTCGTAGCCATCCCGATCATGATTTAAGGAGTTCTTGACCTTTTCCCCACGGAGAGCCAAAAGGTCCTCTAGTAAATTGCTCGTGTCATTGAGTACCCTTATTTGTGCTAGGTTCTTTGTGGCGCCCTTGTGTAGGGCTAGGCTTGTGATGCCTATTAGCTCACGAACCACCAAGTGAACGGTTGACACAACAGGGACTAGCGTGCTGGCAAGCATGTGAACCTCGGTAGAAAAATCTTGGTGTCTCTCTTGGTATTGTTGTGCATTATTGCCTATTGCCACGATCGGTATACTACTCTTCACTTGAGCATTTCATTCTTTCATTTTTGCCTAGTATAGTAGTAGTGGTAGCTAGTGTAGCTAAGTGTTAGTTAGCTTTCTAGTTGAAATTAGCTAGCTCTCTAGTTAGTAAAGTAGAGACATAGTTATTGTATTCCTTAGTGATCACAATTATTAGAATTATGGTATAGGTGGCTTGCAACACTTAGTAGAGTTAAAGCAAAAGGCTTCGCTTGTTATTTGTCTAACATCTTGCTCTAGTCATTTGTAGAAAATTTTATTAGGCTATTCATCCCCTCTAGCCATTTGGACCTTTCAACCACCACTACTCCCTATAAGACAGGGGTCCATGGCCGATTGAGACATCGAACAATCTAATCGTCTTTTTACATCTAAAACTCTTTTTATGTCCTATGTTGCTGTTCATCATTTGATCTGACGACCAAGGATGGCGCTCTAGGCTTGCCGAATGACCTAGGGCAACCCAGCGACATCCTTGCCCCCACGGTTCATTTGCTAGTTTGCTCGGAAACTTGCCATTCTTCGTCACACAAGCACAATTGGATTACCCTTTGCTAGTTTGACCGGAAACTAGCCGTTCTTCAACATGTAAGCATGATACCTATCCTTTGGTGATTTGCTCGTAAACCTCGCCGCTCCTCACCACGAAAGCGTGTTAGTTACCCGCTGCGTTCTTTGATCCGTGGTGACCCGGGCGATGTAGCCCTAGCTTGTGTGTGACCGATCTTCACGTCAAAAAAACAATGTTGAATCAATGAGTTTGATCATGGATATGAAAGGTAAACTGTGGGATGTGAGGGATATTGGGTGCGTGACTTTATTGAAAAGAGTGAAGTCCTTCTGTGATAAGAATGAGATTTGAAGTGCCAAAAATGGACAAAGAAGAAAATATAGAGGGACATCTACACGTAGAAGGCAAAAGGTGACAAGTATGCATACAATGTTTGGTAATTTATTGGTGCCATTGATTCAATTTTTCTATATTTAATTAACCAATTTAAAAAGTTGTTTAAGATTATTTTTCTATCAAAATCTCTATTCTTAACTATTAAGGAGGATATAGTGTCTCTTTTGAAGTTGCTCTTAGGAAGTATAGCAACTTAATGAGTGCTTAATTATGAAGTATTTTCCTCGAAAGCTCTAAGCTCTTGAGGAAATTCCCTCTAGTAATTTCAAGCTAAACCAAATCATTTTGTCTCCTGCTGCATATACAGCCATTGGCGTTTGCTTAACTGTCGTTGTACGCTAACTTTACAACTTGGGTTTTTTCCCTGATGATATATAGAAATTGAAAATACCCGCTCACCACTCTTTTATTCCCCCGGGTACGATCTCTAGATATTTTGTAAAAAAAACAAATCAAAAAGGAAAAGAAAAGGTGCGGCAGCGGCACAATTCAACAGCGAGCCAAAACTTTGGGCCCCAGAAATCTCAATTGTGAAAAATCTAACACTGCCTCTGCTAAAAACATTTGCCATTTGTTGTATAATACTAATAAGAAAAGATTGATCACACAAGAATCCAACGTAACACCTGGTCCAGTCCCAGTCCCATCCCCTCTTCTCTATCCGTCCCCCTCCTGTACAAATTTTAGCCGGCACAAGTATAAATGACAAGCCGCCACCGGACAAAACCACACTTATAAGCCACGGCCCACGGACAAGCCTCCTCCTACACCCGCGCCACCACACCAGCAGGAGGCAGGAGCCTGGAGGAGAGCGCGCGGGCGGGTGGGGCAAGTACACGTTGATGGCATCTACCGCCATCCCGTCCCCGCCGCCTCCGGCGGTGCCGGAGCGGAGACTGCCGCTGGTGCCGCGGCTGGCGGACGATGGCGGCGGGGGCGGAAGGGGCGACGACGCGCGAGGGAGTAGTGCGGGAGGGGGCGGGAGCGGGAGCGTGGCGGGCATCTCGCCGAGCATCCTCATCATCGCGGTCATCGTGGTGGTGATGCTGCTCGCGTCGCTATGCATCCACTACTTCATCCGCCACCTCTGCCGCCACGTGGGCCCAGCGGGGTCCTCCTCCGCTTCGTCCCGGCAGCCGCCGCCGCTGCCGCTCGTGTCGCGACCTGCGGCGGGGGCGTCCGTGGCGCCCGCCGACGGCCAGGAGGGAGGAGGAGGGACGAAGGCGGCGGCCGCGGCGGAGGCGGAGGCCGAGCGGCTCATCGCGCGCCTGCCGCTGTTCACGCTGTCCTCGTCGCTGGCCTCGGTGCCCAAGTCGTCGCGCGACTGCGCCGTGTGCCAGAGCGCGTTCCGCGACGACGACGAGCTCCGCCTCCTGCCCGCCTGCCGGCACGCCTTCCACTCCCGCTGCGTGGACCCGTGGCTGCGCGCCAACCCATCCTGCCCGCTGTGCCGCGCCTCCATCGCGCTGCCCCACCCGCCGCTCACGGACCTCCTCCGTGTGGAGCTCGGCAGCGTCAGCAGCCGCCGCTCCAACCCGGACGCTGCGGCCGCCGCCGTCCGCGCGTACCCGCTCCCCGGTGGCCTCCCCAACTCGGCGTCGTCGGAGTACCTCGTCGAGGAGGAGCTCCAGGTCGTGCTCAAACCGAGCCCGCACGCCGCCGCCGGGTCCAGCGACCCGCCAAACCAGCAGCAGCAGCATCACCAGCTCGCCGCGGTGGAGCGCGGGCAGCCGTCGTCGTCGTCCGTGGGGCTGACCCCTACGGCATCGTTCAGGTCGACGGCGGAGCGGTGGAGCAGCAGGTGGAGCAACCGGTGGAGCAGCCGGTGGAGCAGCGGGCGCTGGAGCAGCCGGTACGACGCCGGGACCGTGACGGCCGCGGCCACGGCGGAGTGGTGGTGGGACATGGACGGCGGCGTGGCCCCCGCGACGCGGCGGAGGGACGCGGACGACGGCAGCGCGTCGTTCTACGGGTTCGTGCGGTGGCTCACCGGGGCATACTAGTAAATACGGTCGTACGGTGCTAGCATAGTACTCCAGCATCCATGGAAAGCGGTGGAAACTTGCTTCGCCCCTGCGGCGGCGGCGGCGGCCGGCGACGGTCCCGAAAGGCCCTCCTCGTCGTCTTCGTGAAACGAATCGAAATGAACTGGGGGTGTCTGTCTGGCTCTTCTTTTCGGCATGCGAGGGTCGAATTTTTATTTTGCTTATTTTTTGTTTTGGTTGTGGGGCGGGCGGGTGGATTTCGAGGACGGAGGAGATGCCCCGTTCGCGGGTTTCAAAACTGCTTCCGAATTGGAGAATGTCGGCTGGAAGCATGAGGAATGAATTTGTGGACTTTCAGGCAGAAGATGCACAGCAGTCTCGGCCAATCGAAAGAAAATGGCAGAAATTTGAGGGGCTTTTGCTGCATTTTGATTTGCTTTAATTTTGTGGTACTCAATCATTTGTGTACGTACAGTATGTATGCATGTAGCGTGGATTGGCCATTTTGCATAGTAGCAAATAAATTAGCAAAGGTCATAGGAGATACTGAGTAGTAGTATTCATCAGTCTCCTACTCCTAGGAGATAGTATTCATCAATCTCCTACTCCAGCACCTATGTTTATCTCAATTCTCATGCTATGGTGGCGCACATCTACAAAAAGGTTGATTGAAGCGAAAACTTGGTACTTTGAGATTGTTTTGTACTGCATGATGCTGTGATGCACAATGAACGGGTGCATCTCAATCACATCCTGTGCTTGTCATACTAGTAGGGAATTGAAGGGTGTGCAATTTTACTAGAGCACTGTGCAAAGAGTGTACTACATACAGCAGCACTGTGCAAAGAGAGAGTGCACCAGCAGAGAACGCGATGCACATGGGATAGAGTAGAGGAGGTTAGGATATGGACCAAGATTGGTGGTCCATGAGATTACGCACAATCCTACAAGAACCCCCCCTTCAGTCTTAGTCCTGCCTCCTCCCCAGTCCCCGGCCACTGGAAAAGGACTCCACTGTCCCATTGCATCGTACTGGCCCGTCCTGGGCTCCTGGCCGGCTATCCCACACGCTCCGTGCGCTTCGCTATCCCAGTTATTAGCGCAAATAACCAAAAGGGTGATTGCTCTAACATAATTAAAAAGGGCATCGTTTTGACTGTACGCGCGCTCTGGCTTGACCTGCCTTGTCCCTCCCGCGTCCTTCGCTACTGTTGAATGTGTGAGGAGGATCGGACGGAGCGAAGGTGGAGTGGACGAGGGGAGGAGAGCTCGTGTCGCTTTTGGTGGTGGAAGGCTTTGTCCTTGCTCTGAGGGCATGTTTGGTTTCTGTCGGACCTCCTATAATTTCTATCACATCGAATGTTTGATACATGCATGAAGTATTAAATATAAACTAAATACGAAATTAATTACATAACTTGCGACTAATTTGTAAGACGAATCTTTTAAGCCTAATTAGTCCATAATTTGACAACGTGATGCTACAGTAAACATATGCTAATGACGGATTACTTATGCTTAAAAAAATCGTCTCACAAATTAGCCTCTATCTATGTAATTGGTTTTGTAATTAATCTATATTTAATACTTCTTATTAGTACCTAAACATTCAATGTGACATGAATCTTAAGAGCAACTAAAGAATCAAACACCCCGTAAACCTCTCAACTGTACCTACTGCATGCTGCCAAAGGTTTGCCATGAATGTGGTACGGCATTGCCTGGCTACCTTGTGAAAGCAAGTGTTGTTTCGCATGCATTGGCCCTCCTGCCTGCCATGCTAATGCTCTCTTCTTTCTTTACAATCGCCTCGCCTCTAGGCCTTGTTTAGATCACCTCTAAATTCTAAGTTTTTTCATTATCTCTTCATCACATCAATTTTTAGCCGCTTGCATGGAGCATTAAATATAGATTAAAAATAACTAATTGCACAGTTTAGTTCGAAATCACGAGATGAATCTTTTGAGCTTAGTTGATCCACGATTGGACAATATTTACCAAATAAGACGAAAGTGCTACTATTTATCAGGTTGAAATTTTTTGCAATCTAAACATGGCCCTAGGAGCTTTTCTCGCAGTAGCAGTAGGAACGAATTTACTCTTATTAAAGCAGCTTGGTTTGGCCGTCTCCTAGCCTGTCCATGACACTAAAATTTTTTACCACGTCCGATCCTGAATTCGCGGAGGGAATTGAACCTCCATCCCACCGTAAAAAAACGCGTCCTTATCCTCTTGTCAGCTTACGAGGAGCCCGTTGCCTCCCACCTGTCGTCCTCTTCGTTGCGCTTCTCCTCCCTCCGCCGCCTCCCATCCCCCATCCCTCCTCGCTGCGGTGCGCCAGACGGGCCTGGCCGTGACCTCCTCCCCACGATGTGTGATGGCAGGAGCCAGCGCCCGCGCCGCCGCTCCATCTTCGTAGCGCCGCCCGTCTCCATCGCCAGCGTCGCCTCTTTCGATCGCCGGCTCCGTTGCTCCGCCTTCTCCACAGTGTCAGCCTCATCTACATCCTCCTTAGTTCGTGATTTCTTTGTTGTCTAATTTTTGTTTTGTCTTTACCGGATTCATTGCCTTACCTCTGCTAGGGCTAGGGTTATAGGCGGTGGCATACAGGGCCCCTCGGCGGTGGCGCATAGGACCTGGGCCACCAGCGCCACTCGCCAATAGGAGCTGATGACCGGCATGCTCTACTTCTGCTGCGAAGCCACCGCTAGCGCCGTTTGCCAGGAGGGCCACCGGCGCGTGCTGGTCGCGGCTGCGCACCCATGCCCCCATGGCAGCGAGCCATCTGGTCATCCCCTCTTTAGTTTCTCCACATGCACAAAAGGCCACACAACAGGTATGGATGGATCTGTAGCTGTTGTTTCCAGCGGCTTTGATTATACATTTTATTCTTGGAGGCAACATATATGGTGTGTTATGTTTTTATTTTTGTTCAGATTGGGTGTTCTTTGACCAACCTCTACAATTTCTTTGACCTGTGTTTGAGATGAGCATGGCATCTTGTATTTGTAGCTAGATGTGAATGACTCTGTAGGAGTTGCATAACGTGTGTTCAATGAAATGTCGATGTATAAGAGTTGCATAACATGTGCTCAATGGAATGCCCATGTGATATGTGGTTTGTACCTTTCATTTTGCTAACCTATATTTCATCTGCAAGGGTGTTCTTTGACCGACCTATACAATTTCTTTGACCTATGCTGACATGACCATGCCATCTTGAATCTCAGCTAGGTGTGAATGATTCTATATGAGTTGCATACCATTTGCTTGATGGAATACCGCTATGAGATATGGTTACTGCCTATTGTTTTCCTAACCTCTTTTGCTAGCCTCTATTTCACCTACAAAGATGCCTGCAACCCAACTCCAAGGTGTATAGAGTTTTACAAATCTAAACTATAACTACTCGAGCGTTTATTTTGCAGATCATCTTCTACCTGTGCATATGCCGGATGGTTAGTTTCGAGTACTGTTACCAGGCTCTGGAGGATTAGCCATGGGCATTATTGGAACTAAGGTAAATACTTGGGTTTCCATCTTATTAGGTTCAGCTCAAATAACTTCTTTTTAGTTTCATGGCCATACACCTACCAGCCTTTTCAATTATCATCTTAATTTTGCTTGGCATTACTAGAACTCAGGTAAATACTTAGTTTTACATCTTACTAGATTCACCTCAGATCACTTCTTTTTGGTGTCATGTACATAGACCTGCTAGCCTTTTGAATTGCCATATCAATTCTGCTTTAGGAAGCCTATAAAACAATTGTTTTTAGACAATTAAATTCCAAGGACTGTTGTTATTGGTGAAAGCATCTAGGCCCCTAGTTGGGTTTTGGTGATTAATAACAATATGTGATTACTATGACTAACGTGTGTTTTGCAGAGGCAATTAAGTTAGATCACAGTAATTGAGATCGATTGGGCTATCATGGTGGTCATGCCCCTACGATGGAAATTGTTTCGGTTTTCTAAGGATGAACGACAAGGTTAAGAATGGACTAGTTCTAAGTGTTATTTGGTGTTGAGGAGACACTTAGAGTTGTTTAGGACTTTGTTTTTCCTTTGGCCGTACTATTAAGGGGGGTACGGACGGGTAGCTTGACCTAGGTGAGTCTAGTGAGTTAGGTATGGTGCACACTTGCTAAATCTAGCACTAGGTAGCTCCTAAAAAGCCCTTAGATCCATTGGAGCAAACTTCATTCACGTATGATCGAGAGTTGGAAGTGAATGGAGGGTCAAATGCTGACCGAACGCTGGTTCCGGAGTGACCAGACGCTGGCGCAGAGTCCGGTCAGTTCATTTGATCAAGGTGAAATCATCTAGACGCGACCGGACGCTGGGTGCCAGCGTCCGATCAACTCTAGTAAAGTTCCAGAGAGGGAAAATCATGACCGGACGCGTTCGGTCACAACTTAAACACTAGAGTTCGGAGAGAACTGACCGGAGCGTCCGGTCAACATGACCAGAGCGCCCGGTCACCCTACAGAGGCATATAACGGTTCGTTTTTCAACCAAGGTTATAAATACTTCCTCCATTCATGTGTGGGGGCACTTTTGCTCATTCCAACAGCTGAGAAACACCTTTGAGAGTGCCAAGAAGGGCAAGGTCCTAGTGAGGTGATTGAGATTTGAGAATCCCAAAGAGAGCCCTCATTAGTGAAAGCAAGAGTAGCAAAGTGTGCATCCACCCT
Source organism: Miscanthus floridulus (assembly GCF_019320115.1). NCBI lineage: Eukaryota > Viridiplantae > Streptophyta > Magnoliopsida > Poales > Poaceae > Miscanthus > Miscanthus floridulus. The sequence continues at coordinate 106,959,640 of NC_089581.1, read as the reverse complement.
TCTCATTAGGCTTGTCGTGGTCAAGTGGGAGTTCGTGCTTGTTACTCTTGGTGATCGCCATCACCTAGATGGCTTGGTGGTGATTAGGAGCTTAGTGATCATCCGGCAGAGCTTGTGGATGACCCAACTCAAGTTGTGAGCGGTTGTGGGTGATTCACTACGACGGAGTGTCAAAGAATCAACCCATAGCGAGCACTTGATCCTTGTGCGGATCAAGGGGGAGCTACACCCTTACGCGGGTGCTCCAACAAGAACTAGTGGGGAGTGGCGACTCTTTGATACCTCAGCAAAACATCGCTGTGTTCCTCCTTCTCTCTTTACTTTAATATTTACTTTGAGCAATTCAATTCTTGTCATTTACATTCATAGAATTGCCATGCTAGAGTAGGATTGGAACATATGTTGCTAAACTTTTGTGAGGTAGATCAATAGAAACACTTTCTAGGCACAAGGGGTTAATTAGGCTAACTGTAGGACTTAATTATTGCAAAGAAATTTAGAATTAGCCCAATTCACCCCTCCTCTTGGGCATCTTGATCCTTTTAATTGGTATCAGAGCCTCGTGCTCACGTATTTAGGCTTAACCGCCTAGAGAAAGATGTCTTACGGGGATGGTCCTCCTCCTATCTTTGAGGGGGATGATTTTCCATATTGGAAAATCCGCATGGAGGCGTATTTAGAAGCTCTAGATGTTGGAATACTTAGAGCCGCCTCACAAGGCTTCCCAAAACCTCAGGATGCTACACACCTACAAGGCGATGAGGTGAATTACGAGAAATAGAATGCAAAGGCTTGAAACACCATCTTTAGAGGTCTTTGCAAAGATGTGTTTAACTGGGTGAGGAACCACAAGGACTCCCATGCACTATGGTCAGACATTTGTGCACTCCATGAGGGAACTAAGAGCGAGCGTGAGGAACGCTATCATCTTGTCATGAAAAAGCTAAATTCATTTGAGATGCTTCCTAAAGAGAGTGCTAATGAAATGTACTCACGCTTGAATGTTCTTATAGAGAAAGTCAATGGGCTTGGACTTACTCAAATGCAACCATCCGATGTTGTAAGAAAAATCTTGAGTGTCCTCCCCATTGACAAATATGGGCATATTGTCACCGTGCTTCATCAAGGTGATCTTTCTACCGCTATACCAACACAAATCTTGGGAAAGATCAATGCTCATGAGATATACATACACATCACACCACAAGATGGCTCATCATGTAATAAGAAGAAAGACAAGGACTTAGCATTCAAAGCTAGCCAAGAGAAGGGCAAAGCAAGGCTTGAGTATGAGAGCTCAAGTGATGATGAAGTCGATGATGCTAGTCTTGCTCTCATGGTGAGAAGAACTGCCAAGATGCTAAAGAAGCTTAACAAGAGTGGCATCAAGTTTGATGGTAAGAAAAAGAAGTTCTTCACTAGCTCTAGAAGGAAGCCAATCTCGGAGATGGATTGCTACAATTGTGGAGAACTTGATCATCTAGCACACCAATGCACAAAGCCCAAGAAAGACAAGTACAAGAACAAGTACAAGGGCAAGAGAGATGACTCAAGTAATGAAGAAGAAGATGAGAAGAAAAAGAACAAGCCATACAAGAAGAAATATGGCAAGAAGAAGGACTTCCACAAGAAGAAGAAGAATGGGAAGGCCTACATCGTTGGTGATTGGTTCATGAACATTGATTCATCAAGTTGCTTATCCGATGATGATAGTGATAATGAGAAGGTGGCCGCCATTGGGATTGACTCTTCATCATCTTCACCGACACCACCGCTATCATCCTCTACACACCTATGCCTTATGGCCAAGGGTGAACGAAAGGTATCAAATGATGATGATAGTAGTAGTGATGATCATGCTAACAATGATGATTGTGATAGTGATAGTGATGATGATGAATTTGAATCACCTTCATATGATGAACTTGTCAAATTGCTAAACAAATATACTAGGATCATTAGAAAGACTAGAGCTAAGAATGACAAGTTAGAAGCTAAGAATGATTCTCTTTAGCTAAATGTGATATAGCCAAAAAGGCTAGTGTTAAGCTTAGAGAAGCAAATGATGCTATATCATCCAAAATCAAGGAGCTCAAATCTTCTAAGAAAGAGCTAAAAGAAAAACATGATAAACTTGAGAGGATACATAATGAGCTCATCACTAGTCATAATATGCTAAAAGATGAATATACTACTCTCAAGATTAATCATAATAATCTTGTCATTGCTCAAGAATATTTATCTAATGAGCCACATGATGCTTTTAACGATGTTGTTAAGATTGATATAGCTACATCATGTGATGATTTGATCATTGAGAGCATTGAGCAAAGTTCTAGTAGCAAGGGCAAGCAAGTGGTTGAGATTGATAGTTATGATGAGTATGTCAAGCTCAAGAATGACAATGAAAAGCTCAAGAAAGATCTTGAAGAGATCAAAAGCCACAACACTATTGTGCTAGAAACTCGTGATCATGATGGTGATTTGATTCTTCAAAATGAGAAGCTCAAAGAAGAAAACAAGAAGCTCAAGGAAGAGAAAAACAATGATGCACTCAAAGAAGAGAACAAGAAGCTCAAGTTGGAGAAAGGGCATCTTAAGATTGCATTGAGCAAGTTCACAAGAGGCAAGCATCTTCAAAGTGAGCTACTAATGAACACTATCATGAAGATGGATAGAAGTGGCATTGGGTACTTGGCAAACCAAGAGAAGAAGGCTTAAGCTCAACAACAACACAAGTCAAAGCCAAAGCCAAAGCCAAAGAGATGTTTTGAGCGTGGACAAGAAGGCCACTTTGCCCACGAGTGCCAAACTCCACCACCACAACCATTTCCCAAGCATGCTAGACCTTTTGCCTTCAATGCTCATTACATGCTTAGAAAGGATTCTAGTGGAAAGATGAAAGTCATGTTCTTAGGACCTCCAAACAAGAATAGGCCTAAGAAAATTTAGGTAGTAAAGTTACTTGTTGAGAAGATGAAGGGCCATCAACAAGTTTGGGTTCCTAAAGCTTGATCTCTTGTGTGTAGGTGAACTATAAGACCGGTGAAAGTCATTGGGTTATTGATAGTGGTTGCACACAAAATATGACTAGTGATCCTTGTATGTTCACCTCACTAGATGAAAAAGTAGATGGACAAGAAAGAATCACATTTGGAGATAATTCGAAGGGCAAGGTTAAAGGATTGGGCAAAGTGGCAATATCAAATGATCATTCTATCTCAAATGTGCTATATGTTGCTTCATTGAGCTTCAACTTGCTATCTGTTGGACAATTGTGTGATCTTGGCTTCCAATGCTTGTTTACTGAGAAGGAAGTTATTGTATCTAAGAAGGATGATGATCAAGTGATATTCAAAGGATTTAGATACAACAACCTATATCTAGTAGACTTCACCTCCGAAGATGCTAATTTGAAGACTTGCCTATTCACCAAAACAACACTTAGGTGGCTATGCATAGAAGACTTGCTCATGTTGGGATGAGCTCACTCAAGAAGCTAATGAAGAATGATTTGGTGAGAGGGTTGAAGGATGTGAAGTTTGAGTAGGACAAGCTTTGGAATACCACTTGAAAGGTCCTAATGGCTAGAGGGGGGGTGAATAGCCTAATAAAAACTTCTACAACAACACTTAACCAAATGGTTAGACAATTATGAGGCGAAGCGAGTGTTGCGCTAGCCTACTCAAAATGCAAGCCACCTACCACAATTCTAGTTTAGATAGTGTCAATTCACACAAGAGCAATGACACTACCCTATGTTAGTGTGCTCTCAAAGGCTAACTAAAGAGCCACACCAACCAAGCATGCAAGCTCTCACAACTAGCTACACTAAAGAGCTTGTCAACTAGTTTGCGGTAAAGTAAAGAGAGTGATCAAGAGGGTTATACCACCGTGTAGATGAATGAACCAATCAATCATGAAGATGAATAACAATGATGACCAATCACCTCGGAATCAATGATGAACACAATGATTTTTACCAAGGTTCACTTGCTTGCCAGCAAGCTAGTCCTCGTTGTGGCGATTCACTCACTTGGAGGTTCACACGCTAATTGGCTTCACACGCCAAACCCTCAATAGGGTGCTGCACAACCAACACAAGATGAGGATCACACAAGCCATGAGCAATCCACTAGAGTACCTTTTGGCGCTCCGCCGGGGAAAAGTCAAGAACCCCTCACAATCACCACGATCAGAGCTGGAGACAATCACCACCTCCGCTCGACGATCCTCGCTGCTCCAAGCCGTCTAGGTGGCGGCAACCACCAAGAGTAACAAGAGAAATCCGCAGCGAAACATGATCACTAAGTGCCTCTAGATGCAATCACTTAAGCAATGCACTTGGATCACTCCCAATCTCACTATGATGATGAATCAATGATGTAGATGAGTGGGAGGGCTTTGGCTTAGCTCACAAGGTTGCTATGTCAATGAAAATGGCCAAAGATGTTTCCCTTGAGCCAGCCATGGGGATATAAATAGAGCCCCCATCAAATAGAGCCGTTATACCCCTTCATTGGGCAAAACACGCTCTGACCGGACGCTACGGTCAAACTGACCAGACGCTGGCCCTCAGTGTCCGGTCACCCGATGGACGCCATGTGTCATTGCCTTCAAACGCTGTTCGTCAGATCCCAATGGTTATGATGTTGACCGGACACTCTGGTCAAAACTGACCGGACGCTGAAGGCCCAGCGTCCGGTCGTTTCCAGTAAGCTCCCTGAGGCATGTTTTTTTGATCGGACACGTCCGGTCCACCTTGACCGGATGCAGCCAGCGTCCGGTGCTCAACCCTTAGCCACTGTGCAGACCGGTTAGTTTGATCGGACGCAGAAACCAGCGTCCGGTGCATCTCAGGTATAGCGTCCGGTGCAACACCGAAACTGGCAACTTCTCTGCTAGCTCGACCGGACGCAGCCTTTCAGCGTCTGGTCGCTGAGTGACCCAACGTCCGGTCAGTAGATCGATGCCAGCATCATTTCGACCAACTCCATTTCAACTTTAACTTCTTCACCCTTGCTCAAATGTGCCAATCACCAATAATTTTGCATCCGGCGCAATAGAAAATAGACATTTCATTTTCCAAAAGCGCCGAATCCCGCCGAGCTTGCGAGGCGGGAGGGAGAGAGGGACCCAAACCCATCTCATCCCTGCAAACACCTTGTGCACATGTGTTAGCATATTTTCACAAATGTTATCAAGGGTGTTAGCACTCCACTAGATCCTAAATGCATATGCAATGAGTTAGAGCATCTAGTGGCACTTTGATAACCGCATTCCGATACGAGTTTCACCCCTCTTAATAGTACAGCTATCAAACCTAAATGTGATCACACTCTCTAAGTGTCTTGATCACCAAAACAAAATAGCTCCTATGGTTTATACCTTTGCCTTTAGCTTTTTGTTTTTCTCTTTCTTCATTTCAAGTTTAAGCCCTTGATCATCGCCATGCCATCACCATTGTCATGCTATGATCTTCATTAGCTTCTTCTACTTGAAGTGTGCTACCTATGTCATGATCACTTGATAAACTAGGTTAGCACTTAGGGTTTCATCAATTCACTAAAACCAAACTAGAGCTTTCACATGTCAAGCCGGCAAGCAAGTTGCAAATACTCATCCAACAAAATCTTTCATGTCAACCACAAGAGTGCTAGAACTCCTTCACATGGACTTATTTAGACCAACAACATACAAGAGTTTAGGAGGAAATCTTTATTGTCTTGTGATTGTTGATGACTATTCAAGATACACATGGGTATTCTTCCTTCATGACAAATCTGAAGTTGCATCATGCTTCAAGAAGTTTGCCAAGAGAGTACAAAATGAATTTGAAGTGAAGCTCAAGAAGATTAGAAGTGACAACGGCAAATAATTTGACAACACAAACATAGAAGCCTATTGTGATGAAGTTGGGATCAAGCATGAGGTCTCCGCAATATATACTCCTCAACAAAATGGTGTAGTTGAGAGGAAGAACCGGACATTGATCACTCTTGCTAGAACAATGCTTGATGAGTACAACACTCCCGAAGCTCTATGGGTGGAAGCTATCAACACCGCATGCTATGCATCCAACCGCCTATTCCATCAAAAGTTTCTCGGCAAGACACCTTATGAGTTGCTCAATGGGAAGAAGCCAGACGTCTCCTTCTTTAGGGTGTTTGGTTGCAAATGCTACATCTACAAGAAGCAGCAACACCTAGGGAAGTTTTAAAGATGTTGTGATATTGGTTTTCTTGTTGGTTACTCATCAAAGTCCAAAGCATATAGAGTATTTAATCATGCCACCGCCTTGGTTGAAGAAACATATGATGTGGAATTTGATGAATCTAACGGCTCCCAAGGAGTACATCAAAATCTTGATGATGTAGGTGATGAACCATTGAGGGAGGTCATGAAGAATATTTCGGTTGGAGACATCAAGCCTAATGATGATGAAGATAATTTACAAGTGATCAATCCACCTTCCTCATCAAGTGTACCACAAGATGGTGAAAAAGATGGAAGAGTAGAAAATGAAGACACTCATGTCTCCCATAAGCAAATGGTGACACAAGCACATGATGTTGATGCTCCACAACCCCCCCTCAAGTGGTTGATAGAAGAAATTCACCTCTACTACAAGCTCATCCACAAGATCTCATCAAAGGGAGTCCATCAAAGGGAGTAATGACTCATTCTCAAAAGCTTGCTTCATTCATTGAACATTACTCTTTTGTCTCTTGTTTTGAGCCTACCAAGGTAGAAGAAGCTCTTCAAGATCTGAATTGGATAAATACCATGCATGAAGAGTTGAACAACTTCACCCGCAATGAAGTTTGGACTCTTGAAGAGTGACCAAAAGGTGTAAGAGTCATTGGAACAAAGTGGGTGTTCCATAACAAGCAAGATGATCAAGGTGTTGTTGTGAGGAACAAGGCAAGACTAGTTGCAAAGTGGTTCTCTCAAGTTGAAGGTTTGGATTTTGGAGAGACCTTTGCACCGGTTGCAAGACTAGAAGCCATTTGTATCATCCTTACATATGCATCACATCATGACATGAAACTATATCAAATGGATGTGAAAAGTGCATTTTTAAATGGCTTTATTAATGAACTGGTCTATGTTGATCAACCTCCCGGGTTTGAAGACCCTAGATATTATAATCATGTTTATAGGTTATCCAAGGCGTTATATGGGCTTAAGCAAGCCCCAAGTGCTTGGTATGAGCGCCTTTAGGATTTCCTCATTAAGAAGGGCTTCACCATTGGGAAGATTGACACCACACTATTCACCAGGAAGCTTGATGGACATATCTTTATTTGTCAAGTGTATGTTGATGATATCATCTTTGGATCATTAAATGAAGATTCTTGCAAAGAGTTTGGTGAATTGATGTCGAAGGAGTTTGAGATGTCAATGATTGGAGATCTTACATTCTTTCTTGGTTTTCAAGTCAAGCAAATGAGAGAAGGAATTTTCATCTCTCAAGAGAAATATACAAATGATCTCCTCAAGAGATTCAAGATGGATGAATGTAATCCAATCAAGACACCAATGCCAACTAATGGACATCTCAACCTAGATGAGGGAGGTAACATGGTTGATCAAACTCTCTACCGCTCTATGATTGGTAGCTTATTATATTTAACCGCATCTAGGCCCGACATCATGTTTAGTGTGTGTATGTGTGCTAGATTTCAAGCTAATCCTAAGGACACTCATTTAATTACTGTTAAAAGAATCCTTAGGTATCTTAAGCACACACCAAGCATTGGTCTTTGGTATCCCAGAGGAGCTATATTTGAATTAGTTGGCTATTCTGATTTGGATTATGCCGGTTGCAAAGTTGATAGAAAAAGCACATCCGAATGGTGCCATTTGCTTGGTAGATCATTTGTGTCTTGGTCCTCCAAGAAACAAAATAGTGTGGCTTTGTCCACTGTCGAAGTGGAATACAATGCCGTGGGTGCTTGTTGTGTACAAATACTGTCGGTGCAGAATGTGACCAACTAGTAAATATTTATAGTTTTGCCGTACGTTGTGATCGGAGGTGGCCTTGCACTCAATGACACAGGGTTTATACTGGTTCAGGCAACGTGCCCTACATCTAGTTTGGGTCGGTCAGTGACTTTATTCCTAAGCCCAGGTGCTCGAAGTTTGCAGTGGGGTTATAAACAAGAAGGAGAAAGATGGGGTGTATGAGAGGTCCAATCGGCTCCAGTCAGAAGAGCCAAGAGCGATAGGAGCTACGCTATGAGCTAAGTGTTCAAGCGTGTGCTTGGGGTACAAATCCTACGGTTCTGTGGTTGTGAGCTAGTGAACTTGATCGATGCTTGTTATCTTCAAGAAGGGCTCTCCTTTTTTGGAGGGGGCGCATCCCCTTTAATAGATAAAGGGGATGGCTTTACAAGTGAGAGGGTGAGGGTATGTATGCTACCGAGCATTGTTGCCCATGCCTACCGAGCCCTATTGCCCACACTGGCGGGTACAAGATAATGGTAGGTGCCTACAACACTGTTGATGTCACTGTAGAATGTCAGATGCATGTGGGAGGTCATGCTGCCTTCTTTAGGGATGGTAGACATCGGTACCTATAAATACTGCTTGATGCCTAGAGGCATGTGAGGAGTCTCACCACGTTCACCCGGTATGGTAAATCCCAGCACCCATAACGCTATCGATGCCTAGAGGCACGTGGGGGGGCCTTACCGTATGGGAGTTTTTAGCGGCGTCTATAATACTGTAGAGGGAGATGTCGGCACCTACAATACTATTTATATCAGGGTCGCTGTAGAGTACTATTTTGTGAAGGGTATGGTCCCTAGTATAGTGGTTTTGACTTGTGAGCTTGCCTTGCTTTTCTCCGCACATCTCCTAGTTCCTACCGAGCGGGCGTCCCCGGTCAGATGGCTCTAGTCGGCTCTGAGTGCGTCGGTCGGAGAAGAGTGGTGAGCAGGGTTCCTATGATCCCCGGTCGAAGTCGTGGGGTTAGAGTCGGAAGTAGTGTTTTGGGCCAGGCCTTTTGATCGGAGAGGCCGTCCGGTGGCAGCTGGAGTTGAAGTGAACGCTCTGGTTGGAGAGGTGGGCTGAAGCAGCCAATGAGCGGGCGTTGTTCCTCTTTGGCCAGACCTCCGGTCGATGACTAGGCCGCCCTTCTAGCCTATCATTTTAGACTCTTGGGCTAGCCCATGAGTTACGTGTTGTCGGCTTGGGCCGAGACTTGGCGTCGAAGCCAGTCCCCGAGGGACCCTAGGTTTATGAACCCGATAGGAGCCCCGAGCTGCCGGGTGATTTAGGCAAAATCATCCAGGGGATTTTTGTCTTACTAGCGGGTGCGCGTGAGCGCACCCGCTAGTTTAGCCCTCGAGCCTCCGGGCGGTTTGGGTAGAACCGTCTGGGGGGTTTCCTATGTTATCAGTGGGGGAGTTTTTATTTTGAGATGGAGTTTTGTCGCCCAAGGCGTCGTTGTGCAGCCAAGGCAGGTTTTAGTTTGTTTTTTGAGAGATTGAGTGAGAGGGAGCTTGTGGATCCTGGTGTCGGTGCGTGCCGTGGGATCAAGCGAGGGAGTCAGTCAATGGTTTTGGATGAGACAAAGCTCACTGACCCTGGTGTTGATGCGCACCATGGGATTGGGTGAGGCAGTTAGTTTTAGACGAGACAGAGCTCACTAATCCTGGTGTTGATGTGCACCATGGGATCGGGTGAGGCGGTTAGTTTTGGACAAGACAGAGCTCACTAATCCTAGCGTTGATACGCACCATGGGATCGAGCGAGGGAGTCAGTCTTAGATGGGACAGAGCTCACTAATCCTTGCATCGATGCGCGTCGTGGGATTGAGCGAGTCGGAGTCGTGTCTTGGATGAGATAGAGCTCACTGATCCTAGTGTCGATGCGCGCCGTGGGATCGAGCGAGGTAGTCAGTCTTGGACGAGATAGAGCTCACTAATCCTAGCATCGATGCACGCCATGAGATCAAGCGAGGGAGTCAGTCTTGGATGAGATAGAGCTCACTAATCCTAGCATCGATGCACGCTGTGGGATTGAGCGAGGGAGTCAGTCTTGGACAAGATAGAGCTCACTAATTGTAGCATCGATGCACGCCATGGGATTGAGCCAATTGGAGTCATGTCTTGGATGAGATAGAGCTCACTGATCCTAGCATCGATGCGCGCTATGGGATCGAGCAAGAGAGTCAGTCTTGGATGAGACAGAGCTCATTGATCCTGGTGTCGATGTGCACCGTGGGATCGAGGGAGTCAGAGTCATGTCTTGGATGAGATAGAGCTCACTGATCCTAGCGTCGATGTGTGTCGTGGGATCAAGCGAGGGAGTCAGTCACAGAGCTCACTAATTCTAGCATCGATGCGCGTCGTGGGATCGAGTGAGTCGGAGTCGTGGGGTGAGATCAAGGTCATAGACCCAAGTGTTTGGAGTGCAGTTGGAAGCATAGCTAGATGGGGCAAGATTGGGGTCGCAAACCTAGGTTTTTGGACCACAGTCAAAAGCGTAGCCGGATGGGGCGAGATTGGGGTCGCAAACCTAGATTTTTGGAGCGTAGTCGGAAGGGGCGATTTGGGGTCACAGTCCTAGGCTTTTTGTCTTGAGCCCCAAGCCCTGTTGGGCCTTAGTAGGGGTCAGTGTGAGTTGTGTGTGTTACCCCATCCTCGGTTCCTCACAACCGAAGGGGCTAAGTTTTGTCGCTTGTCCCGATCGCTCGGGCTCGAGTGATGCGCTCGGTGAGTTTGCTAACGGGTGTGATCAAGGGGAATATGGGTCCATCGTTCATGATGGGGTCGGCATAGCCCTCTTGTGACATTCCACTACTCCTTTACCTACAACCCGATAGATGCCTGGGTCATTCCAGAGACCGACCCAGACGGCCTAATGCCCTCCTCTCAATGGAGATTCTGTGGGTTTGGTGAAAGGTTCAGGATCGAACGAGAAGGTTGAGATTACTCGGTCTACCAGACCGGGCGAGGGCCGCATGGGGCTCATCTACATTTTTCTCCCCTAGCTCTATTGGTTGCTCATGTCAAATGAGGCAACCGCCACTTTGTGACGCAACATAGAATGTTGTGATGCATTTCACTGCACGTGCGATGCTTAGTTCCTGAGCCCCTGGGCGGTTCAGGGCTCGAATCATCTAGGAGGTTCGGGCATATGGAATGAATGCGCGTATGGATGTATGAAATGATTGTAAGGAAATAGAGGGGGTTGGTAGTGCTCACCTTGATGGCTTGAGTGACGGGGTTTGGAGAGCTTCAGTCGAAAATGTTTGATCAGGACCACGCTCGTCAATCATGGGTGAGCCCTTGTGTGAACAGTTTTTGTATTAACGAACACATGCTCACCTTGATGACCTAAGTGACGGGGTTCGGATAGCTTCAGTCAGAAATGTCTGATCGGGACCCGTGCTTGTCGTTCGTGACGGAGTCAGCATGGCCTACATGGGGCACCCCTTCGCTTCCTTACCTGTCTCTTGGTGTATATCCTGAGTGATTCGATTGACTTAGGGGGCCCAGTGATCTCCCCTGACAGAGATTTTGTTTGGGTTTCTCGAGGCCTGGCCTAGGGAAGCGAGGTGCCACCCATGTGCGGTGGTGCTTCGGTTTTTGTTCCTGGCATGCGGTAGTGGTTGGTCATGCGATAGTGCTGGGCTCGGCCCAGGCCATGTCCCATCTGATTAGGAGCTGTTTCGTCAGGTAGGGCATGTCTCATCGGTTAGGGTGTGTCTCATCTGCATTAATTGGGAGAGAGAGAGAGAGAGTTCCTCGCTCTGCCATTTTGCCTTCCCCTGATAGGCGTGCCCTTCCCTAATTGCTGTTCCCTTTTCCTTAAGTAGGAGAGGGGAAAGGGGTTTCGACCCGTTCTTTTGCTTGTTCCTCATTTACTGCCGTCTTTCCTCTTCCTTCTTGTCATGAGCGTTCCTGAGAGCCACGGTGGTTTCTAGGAAAGAAAGGGGAGAGAGCGAGGAGAGAAGAACTCACCAATCCTCGGGGTGCAATGTCGGACTGGAGGTCATCCACCATGAGGGAGTCGATGTTGAAGGCCTTCATTGCGAAGGGATTTCTGCCGCCGAAGGAGGTGGCACACTAGAGGGTTCCCAGGCAGGAGGAGTCCCCGCAACCTTGGCCCAACGAGGTGGTTTCCTTCCTCACCTTCCACGAGTGTAGGCTGGGATACCCCGCGCACTGGTTCCTGCGTGGCCTCCTCAATGAGTGGGGTCTAGAGCTGCAACATCTTAATCTGACGGGGGTGCTGCACATCACTGGTTTCATCACCGTTTGTGAGGCTTTCATCGGGATGGAGCCGCACGTGGATTTCTTCCGGCGGCTCTTCTCCCCGAGAGCCTTGACGATGGGGGACCCGACCGAGGTCGCACCAGTGGGGGGTTTCGCCTTTCAGAGAAAACCGGGCATGGGAGACTCGTATCCCACATACCTCCCTTGCGACTAAAAACCGAGGGTGGCATGGGGAGTGGTTCTACATTAGGAATCCGGTGGTGGTGCTGTTCCTGGTGTTCACCGGTGGGAGGCCAGAGAAGCAGGATAGTTGGACATGGGGTTGTGCCAAAAAGGAGAAGCATAAGGTGGGGGTCATCGAGGAGGAGCTCTAGAAGCTTGTAAAGTGTGGCCTTCCCAAGGGTCCAGAAGGCATGGCCAAGTAGGCCACTCAGAAGGAGGTGGTGGACACCAGGAAGAAGAAGAAGGCTAAGGTCGCCCATCGAAAGCATAAGAAGGGGAAGGAGGTTGCTCGGCGTGTGAAGGCTGGGGTGAGGAAGAGCGACGTCGAGGCCAAGCTCGAGTCAGAGGACCCCACAGATGTGGACAACATGGTTTTCTCTAAGGAGGAGGGAAGTTAGGAGGTCATTGTGACCTCGGTGGAGCATCGTGACCCTGTGGCGACGTCTGTCGGTGATGAGCAAGAGGCCACACGGTGCATGATGGCTTCCTCATCGAGGAAGCGCGTGGTGAGCATGGATGCCATTGATGAATGGGTGGCAAAGCAGACATGGTCACCATGCCCTTTGGCAGCAGTGTCGGTCCCGTCGCCGCCTGTGGGGGACGTGGCCAAGCAAGCCAGGCGGTCTGTGGAGCGGAGTGGCACTTGTGCATCACTGGGACCGACGATGATGCATGACTCATAGCTAGGGGTGGCCCCACCTATCATGGACATGGTCAAGCAAGCCGGGCGGCCTAAGGAGCAGACTAGCACCCATGCATTGCGTGACTCGCGGCCGGAGGATGTCCCGCCCCATGCTCTGGTCGGGGAGTCCCGAGCCGAGGGCCGGGGTGACCCATAGGTCGAGAAGGAGGCAGTTGGGATGACTCTGCCCTCAGCCAAAGCGAGGGGGCGCAGGTCATAGCCTGGGAGCGGCCCATGCCCTACAGGCCCATCGACGCTGGGTCTTGCCGTTAGATTTGTACCGCTCACCACCTTGCCAGTGGCCGAGGGATGATGGGGTTGAGCATCGCCCCAACTCCCATGCGGGAGGCATGGAGGCCCACCCTACAGCGTGCTACGATGAGCGATGGGGGGAGTAGGATGGTGGTGGCAAGCCCTTCCCTTTTGGGGGTGGTTGCTGCCATAGTGACGGCGGTGGCATCGACGTTGGTGGCGATTCCGATGCCGACGGTAGGGGTTGCATCAGAAGTAACCCTCGTGGCCCCTCCTCCACCGGTTGTAGTGGAAGAGCAGAGGGAGACCGAGCTCCCTACCTCACCGAGCGGAGGGCCACATGGCTCACCCGCGTGGTCAGAGCTAAAGGCGCTGGGGGAGAGCATGGTCGGGATGGTGTTGGAATGTTCAGCGATGGTCCATGCAATTGAGGTGGTGGACATCCCATCCGATGATGAGGCGGATGATATGGTAGAGCCGCTGATGTTGTCGTGGGAGCTAGCGATGGTCTGGTCGGAGGCTAGGCCCTCCGGTGTCCTACTGGAGGGTGACCTAGAGTGGCCCTACCCTGAGGACCCAGCGAAGGCACGGTTCATCCTCTAGGATTCCCAGGAGTGTTAGCTCTGGGACATCCTTGGGGAGTAGGGGCACGCCATGGTGTTTGAACTCACTAATCTATCCGCAAAGCTTGGAGATGCCCAGGAGCATGTTAAGTTCACTCAGCAATTGATTGAGGTTGACCTGCAGCTAGCTGTGGAGGTGAGTTTCATGGACTTGTCTTTGACCTCTAAATCTTTTGTTGGTTGCCTTAGCATGTTTGTTTTTCATAGGGACTGAAGGGGACATCATCCCGTAAGTCCCGCTTTCTCTGAATGGAGCACGCCTAGATGGCCGAGCTCGGGCGTCAGCTAGCGTCCGCTTGTTGCGAGTCCTAGGACTGGGTGGCCGAGGCGACCGTGGTGCGGGTAGAGGGGCAGCATGCAGTTGAGCGAGCGACTGTCGCCGAGCAAGGGCTCGAGGCGGCAAAGGCCCATCAGGCGGAGACCGAGGTGGGGTTGTGGACATCCCTGGCGAACACTGAGGTAGCATTGTGAGAGTCCTTGGTGGCCCTTGAGCCGAAGTGAGCCACTTTGGTGTTGGTGCAAAACGGCGTGGAGTTGGCACGGAAGGCCCTGGAGGCAAAGTGGAAGGCCCGGTCAGAGGTGGACCAAGAGGTGCTCGTGCTCTGAGGCCGGGTGATGGGGATGGAGGACGCAAGTGCCCGGCTATGCAAGTAGGCGGCTCGGCAGGCAGAGGATCTCTCCATCCTTGAGAACTTCCATGTCGGTACATGCTTTTTCTATTCTTCGTTGTTGGTTTTTTCCTTTAGCCTATTTCTGAGCTTGTCACTCTTCTCTCAGAGCTGGGTGGAAAGGTGAAGACGCTGGAGCGAGACCTAGAGACGATCAAGGTGACCCTTAGCTGAAATGTGGAGGAACTAGCCAAGTCCTATGAAGAGTGACATGCTCTTGAGGGGGATCTTGACCAGACCCACAATGTTGCCCAGCTTGCCCAGTACTAGCGCACCTGTGGTCCAGCTGGCGGAGGTCCTGGATGCAGTTTGGGACCTTATCAGGAGCGGGCTATTCTATGGGGCATTGGGGGTGCTGACTTCGGTGGCGACACACCATCTAAACCTAGACTTCGCTGCCTTTTGCAGCGGGTATGCTGAAGGCTTGAGCATGGAGCACATCTAGTCAATTGGGGAGGGCTTGCAGCCACATGCAAGGTCGGTGGTGGAGCAAGTCTCTACCTAGTGGGTGATGGACATCCACCATGAAGATATGGCTAGAAGCATGCATGGAGAAGACGCTGCCCAGTCTATAGACAGCATGGAGCCTGGGTCGGAGGTGAACGTCGCCCCGGCCCTAACCAAGCCGAATGTTGTGCCACCGGGGAGTGAGCAGCCCGCGCCCCCGTCGGTCGCTCTGACAGCAGATGCTGTCGGGCTGGTGTAATAGCTTGCAAAATATAAGTAGTTTAGTGAAGGTAGAAGTTTAAGTTTGTGGGGGAGCCCCATGTAAATATTACTGTGTGCTTAATGACTACAGTCAGTTTTGTTTTCTATGATGGAATTGCTCTGTTCGGGGGAGCCTGTTCCCTTTTGTTCCTTAGTTTTCCCTTAACATAATTTTGTATTTTATTATTTCTTTCTCGTACCTACCCGTTTGTCCCATAGCCCACGACCTTGGGAGCCCGGGGCATGGCCCGCGAGGCCTGGCTGCTCGTAACCGTAGGGAAAGGTGGGGTGCGATCGGTTAGAATATTTTAAAGCAAAGCTACGTAAAGCAAAACTAAGGAACAAACTATCCCATTGGCTGGGTAGGAAGGAATTCCACCATATGTAAACAAAACAGGGAGGTAGTCATTAAGCATAATGATAGTAGTGTACCCTAGTGGAGCCCCCGAATGCCCTAGGCCAAAAAGTGTTTGGGTTGGGGTGCTTTTGTAGGACCATATACTAAGTAAACAATGGTAAGATTGAAGCTTAGGAAAAATGACATAGCTGTTCCAGTAGTTCAGAGAGATGGGCGTCATTGTCATCCTTCGACCGGTACATGTCTGGTCGGATCACTTCGTCCTTTGGTCATCTAGATCCTAGCCCGCTACGCCCCCTTTCTTGGTTGCTGCTTCCTTGCCTTTTTCTTCCTTCAGCCTGCCGGCCTACCGTAGAAGGTGCTTGAGCAGCTGGCAGTCCTTGTAGAGGTGTTTTATGGGGTAGTCGTGGTTGGTGCATGGGCTCTCCATGAGCTCATGGAAGTGACCGGAAGGGCCCTGCTGGGGCTACGTGCCCGCATGATCAGCCATGGTGACCAACGCAGAGTTGGCCAGTCGGCGGTGATTCTTTCTATTCTTTTTCCCCCTCTGCGTGGAGGACCCTTTGTCCTAATCTCGGTGCTTGGCCTCGCCCTTGCCTCGGCCTCCATTGGAGCATGGCGGGAGCGGCATTTGTTGGGGGTTTTAGACAAAGGTCTACAGTCTTAGGCCATCAGGGCTGGGACTCTGGTCGCTGCTACGTGTGTCTCAGTTCGGTCTAAGCCACGTGAATACAAGCGGTCGGTGCGGAGTAGTCTCTGGGTCAAGACGAGGTGCTAGTGCAGCCTCCTGTGCCGCACTCAGTAATTGTAGCGGTGATCAGGTGGAGCGACCCATCTGCCGCATCCTCGTTCCCCTAGCAGAGAGCGAGGACGCGAGTCAGCGTTGCGATATGGAGCACTCCGCTTGTTGAACGGTGGTGGTCTCCACTAGTGCCTAGAGGTTCTGGTGGATCGCCTGTTCATGAGGGTCGTTTGGCTTGGACAGGCCGCGCAGAAGCATTGCCACGGCGGTGATGTTCTAGTTCGCCCGAGCAAAGTACGGGGGATCGTTCCCCCTATCCATGGTGTTGTGCTGGACCTGACGGGTGCGCCCCTAGGCACCGCTCGCCGGTCTATGCGCACAGGGCACAGTGTGGTGCACCGGGCGTGCTAGCACAGTTGGTGCCTAATGCAGCCACCATTGTCGTAGTTCCTCCCTATGCTCAAGTGTGAGCTTAGGGGTCTCCACGTGAGGGTCCAGAGAGGTGTGAGTCCGTGAGGACTCTGCTTCCACCGGTGGGTGTCCTGGACGGTCCGCCATGGCGCACTCCCAAGACAGACGGTGGCTAGGTGCCATGTCGCCGATGCTAGATCCGTCACTCTCGAGCACTAGTGGAGATAGCTGACATTCCCGCCACTCTCGAGCACTAGTGTCATCCATGAGGTCGAGGAAATAGGTGGGAGCATAGCTCACCATTCCCACGAATTCGCATGCGAGAGGGGGCGGCGTAGGCATCCTTCAGAGCCCCAGGGCGTATGCGTCCGCAGAAGACGCGAGGCCATAGGGGAACTAGTCATATGGTGGTTGCGTTGGGGACAACAGGGTTCTGCTGGGTAATCGGTGGAAGATAGAGAATAGTAAGTAAATAACAGCGTGTATATTACTCACAGCGGGGTTTGAGTAGAGAGTTTGCTCGGGAAGAAGCACAAATGCTACATCATCGAAGTCATGCATCCTAGAGTCAATGGAGGGCACCCCTCTGATGGGTGCCAGGACATGAGCCTCCTCATGGAGGTGTAGCACGCCGAGCCAGTCGGTGATGAAGTCCAAGCTCTAAAGAGGAAGGCCTGGGATGGCTCAAAGATGGGTGGAATCACATCCCAGCGGGTGAGAGTGCGGGAAACTCCGGTGAGCCAAAGCAAATCATATCGCCCGAGCTTGCCATGGTGAGGGTGGCAGAAATGTGGGCCATCCGATGACCAAAAAGTGTTGAACGTACAACGTCTTCCCCACGGACGGCGCCAACTATCGATGCAGAATATGACCAACTAGTAAATATTTGTAGTTTTGCCATATGTTGTGATCGGAGGTGGCCTAGCACTCAATGACATAGGGTTTATAGTGGTTTAGGCAACATGCCCTAAGTTTAGTTTGGGTCGGTCAGTGACTTATTCCTGAGCCTAGGTGCTCGAAGTTTGCAGTGGGTTACAAATGAGAAGGAGAAAGATGGAGTGTAGAAGAGGTCTGATCGGCTTTGGTCGGAAGAGCCAAGAGCGACAGGAGCTATGCTATGAGCTAAGTGTTCAAGCGTGTGCTTGGGGTACGAATCTGGCGGTTCTGTGGTTGTGAGCTAGTGAACTTGATCGGTGCTTATTATCTTCAAGAAGGGCTCTTCCTTTTTTGGAGGGGCACATCCCCTTTTATAGATAAAGGGGATGGCTTTACAAGTGAGAGGGTGAGGGTACTATGCTACCAAGCCTTGTTGCCCATACCTACCGAGCCTTGTTGCCCACACCGGCGGTACAAGATAATGGTAGGCGCCTACAAACATTGTGTTGATGTCATTATAGAATGTCAGATGCATGTGGGAGGTCGTGTTGCCTTCTTCAGGGATGGTAGACATCGGTACCTATAAATACTGCTTGATGCCTAGAGGCATGTGAGGAGTCTCACCACGTTCACCCGGTATGGTAAATCCCGGCGCCCATAACGCTATCGATGCCCAGAGGCACGTGGGAGGCCTTATCGTATGGGAGTTTTTAGCGGCGCCTACAATACTATAGAGGGAGATGTCGGCACCTACAATATTGTTTATGTCAGGGTGGCTGCAGAGTACTATTCCGTGATGTATGGTACCTGGTATAGTGGTTTTGACTTGTGAGCCTTGCCTTGCTTTTCTCCACACGTCTCCTGGTTCCTACCGAGCGGCGTCCCTGGTCAGATGGCTCCAGTCAGCTCTAAGTGCGCCGGTCAGAGAAGAGTGGTGAGCAGGGTTCCTATGATCCTCGGTCAGAGTCATGGGGTCAGAGTCAGAAGTAGTGTTTCGGGCCAAGCCTTCTTATCAGAGAGGCCGTCCGGTGGTGGCTGGAGTCGAAGCGAACGCTTCGGTCAAAGAGGTGGGCTGAAGCAGCCGATGAGTGGGCGCTGTTCCTCTTCAGCCAGACCTTTTGGTCAGTGACTAGGCCACCCTTCTAGCCTATCGTTTTAGACTCTTGGGCTGGCCCATGAGTTACGTGCTGTCGGCTTGGAACGAGCCTTGGCGTGGAAGCTGGTCCTTGAGGGACCCCGGGTTTATGAACCCGACAAATATTTTACTTGAAAAAAACTTTTCTAGACTATGGTGTAGTTCTAGAAAAAGTACCTCTTTTGTGCGATAATGAAAGTGCGGTAAAACTTGCAAATAATCCGGTTCAACACTCTCGCACCGAGCACATAGATATCTATCATCACTTTCTTAGAGATCATGTTGCAAAGAATGATATATCATTAGAAGGTGTAAGGAACGAGGATCAATTGACGGATATCTTTACTAAACCGCTAGATGAGGCGACTTTTTATCGATTGTGGAATGAGCTCAATGTTCTTGATTTTAGTAACTTCACTAAAAAATGAGCTTGTGTTGTCCCTTGCATTGCATTGTAATGTACAACATGTTTACTTTTTGGTAAAGCATATAGGGCTTGTCTAACATGGTTAAGATAACCGCCGTAAAGCGAGTGAAGAAGCTTAACCTTGGATCCAACTTGACAAGCAACTAGATTTACTTTCAAGTATTGCATTGCATAAGCATGAATGTTGTTTTGTCATTTATCTTCAAATTGCCCTCTTATTGCCTATTTTCTTAAAAAGAATTATAGCCTAAGGCAAAATATTTTGAAAATTTTTGAGGGTTTGAGAGAGGTCACTCACATCAGTCCTAATTAGTGTTTATTTGGATCTCATTGAAGTTGGGACTTGATTGGGAACAGGCAGCATGAAGAACTTTGAAGATTTGCTAGAAAAAGAGCGACCGGACGCTGCACCGGACTCTGATGTCCAGCATCCAATCAGTTCACTAGACGTGAACCTGCTATGATGGAGTGACCGGACATCACCGTCGAGCCCTAGCTGCCGAATCCACGCCAGCGCTGCCTGCTACGCCGCCTCCCACACCACCGAGCTACACCACCGCCTACCCGTTGTGGGGGTATTAACCCCTATACCCTTACGGCTAGGTTTGGGCCGACTAGGACCAGGGGGTCCGGCCCACTAGAAGACGACACGTGGCCCAGCCGATCTGTTTGGAGTCTCACGCAAGGAATCAAGACAGACTTGGAGATCAAGCAAGATACTGGTTGGTTAGAATAGGAATCCTTATCCGGCCACCTATGGCAATTGTAACTGATTAGGATTAGTTTCCAGATCTGTAACCATGCCCCCAGACTATATAAGGCGGGTAGGGGACTCCTCTCAAAAATCATCTCATTGACATACAACAATATAATCAGACGTAGGACGTAGGTATTACGCCTTCACGGCTGCCGAACCTAGATAAAACCTCATGTTTGTCTTGCGTCACCATCTCGTTTGTAGCTTGTGCACCTGTCTGCCGATAATCTACTACCTTGGGCATACCCCTAGGTAGACTACCGACCATATTTCATCGACAGTGGCGCGCTAGGTAGGGGGTGTGTGTACTACTCCCCAGACGAACAAGATGGTCATCATCCCCGGTTCCATGGCCACGCCGAACAGCCTCACGTTCACCATCGGCTAGATCACCTAGACCACTGGCTCTGACAACTTCATCGCCATGACCATAGAGGAGGCACAGATCCAATCTACATTGACCACTGCTTCACCAGCATCAGCTACGGCTTCGACCACATTGGATCTGACTCCGTCCACACCAGCATCGTCTTCAGCCACGCCGACAACCCATCGTTCACTTCCTCGCTACAAAGGGAGGCAGATCGACAACACTAACCTGCTCTACTCCATCGATCGGGTCGGCACCAAGCTTGCTGAAACCCTAGCTCTAGTAGATTCGATTCAAAATCAACCTACCGAGCAGGTAACCACTACCCACAATAGATCTACCCGACCAGCTTGGGCCAGTCGTCCTGCATGACTCGGTACGGATCTCGTGGTCACGTCTACTCCTAAAGGGCACTCCATTCATCACCGACCAGCCCCCACAATGGGTCTCTGGCTCTCCGAGTGTGAAACCTTGATGGAGAATTACTAGGCTAAGCCCTACGGCCTATGAAACACTGCTTCCAACTATGCGTACAATATACAACGCTACTCGGATCTATGTTTTATACATCGACCTCGGCCAAAGCCACGCAACTTCATCAACGTGGTTCAGACTGAGGAGTATCAAGAAGGATCGGTCCACACAGTTCAAGAGGGCGGCTCAAGCTCCCTGTCCAGCATCTCATCTATTGGCTCCATCCACACTGAGCTTCAACATCATGACAATGAAGAAGTTGAATACGATCTGGATATCCTAGAACACTCCCCGGGGTACCCATGATTCCCATCCTTCCCACCAAGGCGAGGAGACTTGATCAATGTCATCAGTAACGATGAACCACCGGCAGTTGGCGAAATGGAACAAGACAGGCTAGCACGCGAAGCACGCAATATTGACCGGTTTAATCATAGACAAGCCAAAGCCAAGGCAGAGGAGGAGGCACGACGCATAAGGTTCCAGCCACGCGATCTCAACAATGCCTTTGATAGGGTAGGGGAAAAGTAGGTCTTCAGGACTCCAAGCGCCAACGTAGCTGTTGCTATGGCGACAATGCAACGACTACCCAATACCCTAGAAATCTAGGCAATTCGTGATGATGTACAAGCCTACCTGATGGCTGCTATAGCCCAGACCGTAGAGATTGCAAACCAAGCCCGGGCTTCGTCCATCTCAGTCGAATCAAGCCGCAGTCACCAGTACTCAAGTCACCCACAGTCACCCAACCAACGTGGCTCATGCAACAACGACCCACCAGACAACCATCAAGGCAGAAACGGTGGTCATGATGGTGGTCGGGACGACAACCGCCGCAACAACCAGGACAATAATCGATGAGACAACCATCGCCGTGATAACCGTAGTCGCGAGGTCAACCAGGGTGGCAATCGGGATCACCGTGATGGCAATAACAATCTCCGCCATTCCCTCGAAGAACGCGATATGTGCGATCGCATTAACCAAAGAGCCAACGATCGTGCATCCCACAAAAGCTATCGCCATATGGAATATGATACTACCCATAGCCCTCTGGGTTTGAAGCAGTTTACTCCTCACCTTTGCCAAGTCATGTGGCCAAAAAACTTCAAGCTCAAAAAACTCTAGAAGTACGATGGTAAGGAGAACCCCGAGTTATGGGTCATGCTCTACGAAACTACATGTAGATCAGCCATGGCTGATGAGCACGTCATGTCTAATTACTTCCCAGTCACCATTGGCCATGCAGGCCACCAGTGGCTGGTCAGCTTGCCGACAAACTACTTTGATTCTTGGCAAGAGCTCAAGCAAGCATTCATCGAAAACTTCATTGCTACTTGCGAACAACCCGGCAACAAATATGATCTGCAGCGGATTCGAGATCGCAAAGATGAGCCACTGCATGAGTACGTCCGACGCTTCTCGGAGATGTGCATCAAGGTCCCATCAATCTCCGACAACGAGGCAATCGAAGCTTTCATCACTAGTCTCCACTTCCATGATACCCTAAGGGACAAGCTCCTCCGCAAAAGACCTAAATCGGTCACAGCGCTCCTAGCTACTACTAAAAAATATGCGAACACTGATGATGCTAAAAAGATAATCATTGAAGAAGTAGCAAGGGTTCCACGCTCCAACCACCCCCCACACCGCGACGACTACCGCGGCAACCGTGGTCGGAATGACAATTTTGATCATCGCAACCAGTGCAACGATTCTCGCGACCACCACGACCAGCGTAATCAGCGGTGTAACCACCGTGACGATTATAGGGGCAAGCGTGCTTGAGAGGATGACGGCGAAGTCAACATCGTTAAAAAAGGTGGCGAACATCGCAACTACGAAGAAGACTACGCCAAAGCATTGAAAGGACCCTACCATCTCCATCCCAAGTCAAACCATACCATGGAGAATTGCCGTGTTCTCAAATCCATCTACACGCGCCAACAGGCTCTGGATAAATCCGACAAGCCTAACAACGTAGAAGAGCAGCGTAACAAGGACAATGATGATGAAGACGTAGATCCCTGTCACAAGTACATCAAGCCAACTGACCACATCCACACCATCATTGGGGACAGAGTGTCCATCGAGACCAAATGAGAGCGCAAGCTGCTCACCCGCGCTTGCTTGAATGTGGCCAATGCCGACAACCTCATCGCTGATCTATGGCTCCCTCCTTGGTCTCACCGTGAGATCTCCTTCAGCAGAAAGGACCAATGGGGTGCAATACCTAAGCCAGGGCATTTTCCTCTAGTTCTCGATCCTTGTATCAATAAGGTTCAGTTCGATAGAGTGCTGATTGACGGTGGCAGTTCCATCGATATACTGTTCAAGAATAGTTTGCCAGCCCTGAAGATAACCCAGGCTGATCTCAAGCCATATGAGACACAATTCTAGGGTGTTCTCCCTAGATAGAGCTCCACACCTCTCAGGCAGATCATGTTACCTATGCAATTTGGTACCCCAGACCACTTTCGCACCGACTACGTCAATTTTGTGGTCGCCGACTTTGAAGGCACCTACCATACTATCCTTGGCCGACCAGCGCTCACCAAGTTCATGGCCATACCTCATTATAGGTATTTGGTGCTCAAGATGCCTACTAAGAAGGGGGTTCTAACTCTCAGGGGCAATGTATACGTAGCTTACACCTATGAGGATGACAGCTTCAAAATAGCAGAGGCTCACGACCTCTCTATTCGCATGGCCAAGACCATGCTCGATGCCAAGCAGACCCTAGACGATCACCTAGAGATCCCAGAGCTCGAGGCCCCATGCAAGAACATCAAGTCCAAAGAGCACAAAGAGATCCAGCTGGTCGACAGTGATCCCAGCAAAACAGCCCTTATCGGGGCCAACCTAGATCCTAAATAGGAAGACATGCTCGTCAGGTTCTTGAGGAGCAACATGAGTGTGTTCGCATGGAAACCCGCTGACATGCCTAGTGTACCTCGGAACTTGATCGAGCACTCCTTAAATGTCGATGGCAAGGCCAAACCCATCAAGCAGAAGCTATGACGGTTCGCTCGCGACAAAATGGAGGCTATTAGGGTAGAAGTTACATGGCTTTTAGCAGCTGGATTTATCAAAGAATTGTATCATTTGGAGTGGTTAGCCAACCCGGTTCTTGTACGCAAAAAGAATAAGGAATGGAGAATGTGCGTTGATTACACTGATCTAAACAAACACTACCCTAAAGACCCCTTCGGCTTACCTCGCATAGACGAGGTCGTAGATTCAACTACCAGTTGCGAGCTGCTTTCCTTTCTCAATTGCTACTCTGGTTATCACCAGATCGCTCTCAAAAAGGATGACCAGATCAAGACATCCTTCATCATGCCCTTCGGCACCTACTGCTACATGACCATGTCATTTGGGCTCAAAAACGCTGGGGCTACCTACCAACAGGCCTGCCTCAAAGACAAGATAAAAGACGACCTCGTTGAGGCTTATGTTGACAATGTAGTTGTTAAAACCAAGGAAGCATACACCCTTGTTGACAACTTAGAACGTACCTTTGTAGCCCTTAACACATTCAAATGGAAATTAAACCCAAAGAAGTGCATCTTTGGTGTTCCATCTGGTATACTGCTCGGCAACGTCGTTAGTCACGATGGCATATGCCCTAACCTAGAGAAAGTAAAAGCTATCTTGGACATGAAGCCACCTAAAAAGGTGAAGGATGTTCAGAAGCTTACCTGATGCATGGCTACCCTCAGTCGTTTCATATCTAGATTAGGCAAAAAAGGACTACCATTTTTCCGGCTGCTCAAAGCATCCGAGAAGTTTGAGTGGTCGGAGGAAGCAGATGTTGCCTTTACATAGCTGAAATAATTCCTTACATCACCTCCGGTCCTCACTGCTCCTAGAGAAGACGAAACCCTCCTGCTTTACATTGCAGCAACTAATCGAGTGGTCTCCACTACCATGGTGGTCGAGCGTGACGAGCCCGACCACGTCTACAAGGTGCAGTGACCAATTTATTTTCATTAGTGAGGTGCTCAGTGAATTCAAGACTAGGTACCCATAGATTCAGAAACTGATCTACGCCATACTAATTACATCCCAAAAGTTGAAACACTACTTTGATGGATATCGTGTGGTGGTCATGACCGAGTACCCTCTGGGAGACATCATTCGCAACAAGGATGCAAATGGGTGCATTGTCAAATGGGCAATGGAGCTATGCCCTTTCTCCTTGGAATTTGCAAGCCATACTACAATCAAGTCTCAGGCACTTGTCGATTTTATCGTCGAGTGGATAGACTTAAGCACACCTGCCGCTCAGGGGGCCACTGAGTATTGGAAGACGTACTTCGATGGCTCTCTCAACATCGATGGCATAGGAGCAAGAGTCCTTTTCATATCACCATCCAAGGAGCAGCTCTGATATGTCCTCAGGATTTATTTCCCGACGTCTAATAACGCCGCCGAGTACAAAGCATGCCTACACAGTCTATGCATTGTGGTCGAGCTTAGTGTCAAGCGTCTTTATGTCTATGGAGACTCGGCTCTAGTCATCAACCAACTCAATAAGGACTGGGATACGACCAGCGAAAAGATGGACGCATACTGCAAAGCGATCAGAAAGCTGGAAGGCAAGTTCTATGGCATCGAGTACACACATGTGGTATGGGACAAAAATCAAGCAGCAGATGCGCTGTCAAAGTTAGGATCATCCCGAGCTAAAGTCCCACATGGCGTATTCATTCAAGACCTGCTCATGCCCTCCATCAACGAAGAAGATCCTGCGGTCGATAAGCCTCCAGACCAGCCATTGGTGGCTACGGTTCCGGCGTCAAACAACACCAAACCACCTCTGACCACTAAGAAGTCTGACTGGAGAGTACCTTTCATCAAGTATCTAATAGATGGTAGCAGTTACACAGATCAGACAGAAAATGAACGCCTGATGCATCGCAGTAAGCAGTATCTGCTCATCGATGGCAAATTGTGGCGCAAGAACGCGAAGGAGGAAATCTTGATGAAGTGTATAACCCAGGAGGATGGTGAACATCTCCTAGACAAAATCCACTCTTGCTCCTGTGGCAACCACGCAGCCTCGAGAATGCTGGTCGGTAAGGCTTTTCGAGCAGGGTTCTATTGGCCGTCAGCCGTAGCCGATGCAGAGAAGCTAGTCCGCCATTGTGAAGGTTGTTAGTTTTTTGCCAAAAGAATCAACGTACCAGCGCACGAGATTCAAACTATACCAGCCTCTTGGCCCTTCATATGCTAGGGATTGGATATGATTAGGCCTTTCAAACCGGCCCTTGGAAAGTTTACATGCATCTTTGTGCTGATCGACAAATTCTCTAAGTGGATAGAGTACATGCCCCTGGTCAAGGCATCTTTAGAAAAGGCTATCGCATTCCTCGACCAGGTCATCCACCGCTTTGGCATACCCAACAGCATCATCACTGATCTGGGTACTCAGTTCACCGGGAATGCTTTTGGGGACTTCTGCGATGAAAGGAGCATAGTAGTAAAATACGTCTTGGTGGCACATCCTAGAGCTAATGGACAAATGGTATGATCCTGGATGCACTTAAGAAGAGGATGTATAGAGAGAATGACAAAGCTCCTGGAAGATGGCTCAAAGAGTTACCAACCGTGGTTTAGGGTCTCAGAACCCAGCCCAGTTGCAATACTGGTGTATCACCATACTTTATGGTTTATGGCGCTAAGGCAGTGCTCCCAGCAGATATAGCCTTCAGATCAGCATGGGTAGAGAACTTCGATGAAGACAAGGCCAATGAAGTGCGAGAGCTAGAAGTGAATAGTGCAGAAGAGAAGCGACTTGATTCTTGCGTACGTAGAGCCAAATACCTTGCTATTTTGTGCAGGTACTACAACAAGAACGTCAAGGAGCGGTTCTTCATGGTCGGGGACCTGGTCCTAAAGTGGAAGACGAATCAGGCTAGTGTCCACAAACTCGCAACCCCATGGGAAGGACCCTTCATGATCAAGGAGGTTACACGCCCTACATCATACAGGTTAGCTCGCCTAGACGGCATAGACGTACCCAATTCCTGGCACATCGACAAGCTTAGATGTTTCTATGCTTAGCTACTAAGATATGTACCCCTCTTGTACTTTTGATTTATTTCAATAAAGCTATTATGATTTCTCCGACCACTATAACATGTCACTTCGAAGTCTATGGTTATTCTAACTCTACCAGTTAAAACCGACCACCATTCCTTCTTGGGTTCTTAGAGCAGGCCCTGTCTCTGGTTCCTCCCAACGCGTGCATGGGATCCACTCTCTATGCTACGGGTGATCAGTAGGTCCTCTCTGGTTTGACTTGTGTGTTTCTACATGTGCACAAGCTACGCACCTCACACTCCGACCGCAAGACAAACTAGGGCCATACAAACCTTTTAGGATGACATGTCAACTGAACTGGTACAACTAAATAGAATGCCAACATGTTCTAACTTAGTTACACCAACATGATATCCGAGCTTAAACATGTTTTCTACAAAATGAAAAAGCTTATGTTGATATACAGTTACGTTATTACAAGCTGCCTGAAAAGGACCAAGTTTACAATAACCCAACTACATATTCTTCTACAGCTATAGCCTACACTATTGGCTGGTCGGGGCATGTGGCAACTGCTACTCGCTGGGCCTAACATCGTGCTCGGGTCTCAGGGACTCTGACATTGATCGAGCAGAAGAAGATGGCCCTACCGATGTCTGGCTGGTCGAGACCGTAGGCTTCGCCAGTTGGCTTAAAGATGACGGCGCTCCTAGCTAACTTGTTGATGGCGCTCCTTATACGGGTGGTGTCGCACCTCTACATAGGTTAATATCACCAATTATTTTTGCCGACAAATCCAGTTGGGTCATCTGTAGCTCCTCGACCTTGTCTGGATCTACCTCCTTCGGGTATCCAGCCTCCAGGCACTTAAGATCGATTAGGGGGTAGTGAGCACGTACCATGCTTAGCACATGTGCGCCTGCGTACTCTCCCGCCTCCTTCACAAACTCCTAGAACCATCCCCATGCCCTCTGGCATCTCTCGATCAATCCCAGCTGCGGCATCCTTGGCACATCTTCTGCTAGCACCAGATCGATGAGGTTAAGGACCAGCAAAATACCCTTTGCCACCTCCTAGCACCGGCTTTTCCAGGTGTCATGGTCCTTGGTGATCTCTTAGCATTGCGCCTTCCAGCCATCATGGT
The DNA here is from genome assembly GCF_019320115.1 of Miscanthus floridulus. Lineage (NCBI taxonomy): Eukaryota > Viridiplantae > Streptophyta > Magnoliopsida > Poales > Poaceae > Miscanthus > Miscanthus floridulus. Next base: position 106,931,513 of record NC_089581.1, on the reverse strand, counting down.
CTTTCATCATGGCCTCTAGATGCTTCTTTGCATTGATTTTTATAACTACAAACCGCACATGTCGTTAAGATGTTAGACCACGCCAAACTATAGTAGGCAACAAAAATGAGCGAAGGCGGTTGGACAACTTACCTTTCAGCTCCTCTATCATCTTGGTCGTGTGGTCCCGGAGCTGCGACTGGTCTTGCACCAGTTTTCTGTTATCCTCGTTTAGGTGATCACACTCTCCGCCCACATGACTGTTCTCCTCTCAGAGACGGATCACTTCAGCTTCTAAGCCTGCACTACAGCTGTTACTACCAACAATGCAACAACACTTGTCAGTAGTCGATATGATAAAATGGCTACTTACTTGTTCTTTCCCGCTCTTTCTTACTGAGCTAGATGATAGGTTCTGGTTCTAGGAATCTTGCACCGTCTTTTCATGATCGGCGGCTTCAAGTAGCTGGCACAAGTGGTCCACCTCCGCTGTCAGCTCCTTGTTGTTTGCAATGATCCCCTTGATCTAGTTGAAGCATTTCTTGCGGTACCTTGCGGTCTTCATTAAGTCCTCTATGCAAATAGCTAAGTAAGACAACTACGACTAGACCACAAGACCAGGGGGTGAAGCAAAGCTTACCTGCACTTCCGTAACAAGCCGCTTCACCGCCCGTTCAACTTTCTTGGTTTCTTCGACCTCCGGGATTTCCTCATGGATAACCCATCGGTCGTTCCGCCAACACGACACATAAACATGTTGTCGCTTGTCTTATGGATGGCCCAGGACCTCCTCCACCTCGTCCTCTTCGAGCACTTCTTCGAGTCCTGATGCTGGCCCGGCGACAGCAGCATCTGTGATCACCACAGCCTTCCCATGAGCTACAGCGTTAGTTAATGTGGTCTGTGCTCTCACCTCTAGCCACTGCTCCTCGGTCTGCTTTATTACCCTCCACACTGAGGTGTTGCCCTCAGTAGTTTTAGCACTCGGAGCACTCGTGCCTGGCTCGGCTGGTCCCTCCACCACCTGCTCGGGGACTGTTGTCTTACGGCTCGCTTGCTGAGGCCCCAGCGGATCTTCTACTATGGCTTCCTCAGTGGTCGGTTGCTGGGTAGTCTGCTCTATACTCATCGGCGGCACCATGCCACTTTCGGCTAGCTGGTTTAGACTTTCTATGGATGCCGAGCTAGTACATCCGAGACAAGTTCAGAAAGCAATCATAATAAATGCAAATTGCTAACTTATATCAAGGTTACAAATACTTACATGTTGGAAGCATGAAATGATGTGGAGAAGGTGCGTCTCTTCGGCCGTACTTGCTCCACAGGCTATGCGGATGACTCCTGGTCTCCCTCTACATCCAGCACTGTCGCTGGGCCTTGGGGCTCGACCCCTCCACCACTTGTCCTTCGCGTTGCAGTGGTCGGTGGTGTGCTCAGTTGAGTTGTCGCTCCTGTCACCGGTCGCATTCCTTGCCCAGGTACTCCCGAGGTCGACCTGGCTGCATCCTTCACCGCCGTCGGTGATGTGGGTCCCACAGGCGTGGAGGACCCACCCTGCTCCATCGACTCTAGTTGCTTCCTCATTTTTTGGGGGACAAGTTGAAAGGTGTCTGCATCTTCTCCCTCCTCTATGCCATCGTCTGGCCAAGCAAAAATTGCCTATCGACGGTTGCTGCCTGGGTTCTCCTCTGGGTCCTCCTTGGGCTCATTGATATTTAGCGCCCTACTAGTGAGCAGGGTGGTTACTGATCTCTTCTTTGACTGTTTGGGGGTAGCCGGCCGCTTACCAGCAGCTTTGGCTGCTGCCTCCTCTCCAGCTCCGACCTTCACCCAGTCAACGTCCTTGTCCTCAATCTCGACGCTAGTCTAGGTGGTGGGATCAGCTCCTTGTGGCCACTCGACTCCAGGGGGTGGCGATACAAACACTGTCGCTCTATCCCAACCTTTAACCTGGGTAACAAAAGGGAGTGAACACAGTAAGTTTCCACTTACCCTACCACAATATAAGACTATGGGTACGCAGCAAGACGAGTTACCTTTGGGGGAGGTCGGGCAAGCTTGAAAGCATGCTCGATGTCACTCAATCTGACATAATTTGGTTTGGCTAAGTTAAATAGCTTGCCAATTCTAGCTTTGACTTCGATTTTGTCAAGCACCCTCTGCCTCATCCTTATCGGGTCTGTGCTCCCTTGATACTCATAGCCAGGATGTACCCTCCTCTGGCAGGGCTGGACCCGTCGGCTGATGAAACTCCCGACTATGCTCGAACCATCCAGTTTTCTCCATGGGATCATTCCAAATATTTCTAGGATCTATCCTAGCTGCTTGGGCTTCTCTGACCAGCTCATCTTCTTCTCTAGAATGTAGCCCATGTCGCACAGCGTGATCGTGTTCAGCTCTTCGCAGATGTAGAACCATTTTTTGTACCAGTCATTGAGCAACGTGTTCCATGGGCAGTGCAGGTACTAGGCTTTCATGCCGTCATGGAGGTTGAGGTATACACCCCTGGCTATCTTTGAACCACCGCTTCCTTTCTTTCGCAGACAGAAAAGATGGCGGAAAAAATCGAAATGGGGCTGGAAGCCGCCATACGCTTCGCATAGATGAATAAAAGTGGCGACAAGGAGGATCGAGTTGGGATGTAGATTGCAAATCCCAATCTCATAGTAAAGACAGCCCCTGAAGAAACAGATGCACCAGAACTCCAAATCCCTGTTTAAAGAAATCCTCAAACACCAAGATCTCACCTGGTTGTGGATCGGGGTACCCCTCACCCTCCGGTGCATGCCATCCTATGAGCTCCTTATTGTGGAGTACCCCCATGGTGATGAGTCTTCAATGGTCTGCTCGTTGCTTTTTGACTTCCACCATTCCTTCGCCATGACCCCTGTTTTCTTATGCGCATCACTTTTCGCCATTTCCTTTCGTCTTCCGCCTCTAACTCTGGTTTTGCTGGTGAACGGGGAGTGTTCTGATCTTCAATAGCAGTGGGGGATCAGCAGAGCCGACAATCAAAGCAGCGACAGATTGATTGGTGGCGATTTCGAATGTGTTAGGGTTGGTTGGCTAGAAGAAGATGAAAGCTGCGGTTGCAAATGGCAATAGGGTTTAGTAAATAGTAACTGACCTATCATATACTATATTAAACCCAAGATTTCTAGTGTTTTGTCTACCCAAGATTCTTGGGGGACGTGCGTATAAGCCGCAGATGGTTGTTTTCACGTTTGCAGTATTACTGAGCCTCGAGATCTATGCCAATATATGCGCCTCTTCATTGCTAGTGTGGGAGGGCCCAAGCTGATGCACCTACTGATAGGTGCCACGCAACTGTTTGCTTGACAAGACAAAAAGGCAGTATGACATGCTGTACCCGTCTACTTTTTTGACCAGATGTATCAGACCGGACTTGTCAGAACAAATAAATAAATAAATAAAATAATAGTAAAAGTGACATATGGTTTTTTGCCACACTTTTTGTGCTTGGGGACTGTCCCAACCACCCTCGTGCTCGGGGACTGTCACGACTATCCATGTGTTCGGGGACTGTCCTAACCACCATCGTGCTCGGGGACTGTTCCAACAACTCTCGTGCTCTAGATTGTCTTGACCGCCCTCATGCTTGGGGACTGTCTCGATTACCTTTATGTTCGGGGACTATCCCGGCTACGGTTATTCTCGTGGATTCGTCGTTTTCCCCATGTTGCGCTCGGGGACTGCCCCGACCACTCTCTGACCATTGCTCGGGGATCGCTCTCCGTGGCTACATGTGATTTGTACTCACATATAGTTGAGAGGCATTTATTTTTTCTCGCTTAGACCTTGCTACAAGGCTGATACCCCGCCTTCCAGCAAGCTCAGGGACTACATCGTTACGATGCACCTGTCGGTGCAGCTCGTATCGCCTGTACGACGATTGGATTCTCAACTTAACTGGGAATTCTTTTTAGACCCTGGCACCACGTGCCTATGTCACCTGCTACCAGGCTCGGGGACTAAGTGGGCACACTTCACCTTGCGGTGAATGTGCTTATTTTATCGACCCCTACGCTCTGACTATTGGCCATAACTACTACAGTACAAGGGTCACTTACATTTCTTTTTAGAAATACAAGTGGGCACACTTGATCAGGAAAGAAATCTTTTTCTTTTTTCTTTAGAGCACCATGTATTCTTTGGACAACCAGAATCTTCGGCTATAATCATGGTCTACTGCTCTCTGTGCTGACCAGAATACTGGCACATTTGCTTGGTCAATGTTTCAACTAGTTGGAGATGACATAAAGACAAACCACATTAGTCGAAGAAGATCAAACAGCATGTCGCAACATAATACATGGTGCTCGGGGACTAGCTATGGGGGTATTAACCCCTATACCCTTACGGCTAGGTTTGGGCCGACCCGGACCAGGGGATCCAGCCCACTAGAAGATGACGTGCAGCCCAGCCGATCTACTCGGAGTCCCCGCAAGGAATCAAAACAGACATGGAGATCAAGCAAGATCCTGGTTGGTTAGAATAGGAATCCTTATCCGGCCACCTATGGCAATTGTAACTGATTAGGATTAGTTTCCAGATCTGTAACCCTACCCCCCAGACTATGTAAGGTGGGTAGGGGACTCCTCTCAAAAATCATCTCATTGACATACAGCAATACAATCAGATGTAGGACATAGGTATTACGCCTTCACGGTGGCCAAACCTAGATAAAACCTCGTGTTTGTCTTGCGTCACCATCTCGTTTGTAGCTTACGCACTTGTCTGCCGATAATCTACTACCTTGGGCATACCCCTAGGTAGACTGCCGACCATATTTTGTCGACACCCGTAGTCGCGCTGCCGCACCACGCCTTCTCGAACCCACGCATCGCCGCACGCCGTGTAGCAAGCTCACCGCGCTACCCAGCTCCCATGCTGTACCGCCCTGCTCCCATGCCCTCGCCGTTGTTCCCTCGCATAGCCACTCCAGCATGCTGTCGAGCCCCTACCCTAACACCATCGAGCTCGTGCCCTTGCGCCATCCTCACCACAGCCAAGCAACAGTGCCACATTGCTCCACGCCGTGCCCTAATCCACTTCCCTACATCTTCTCGACTATGGCAGCACTTCGCTGGAACCCTAGCTTCATAGTGTCGATCCAGTGGTTCCCCAATTTGTTCCTTGTTTATGCGGTTCGCCAGTTCATCACGTAGCAAGCCCTCGTTTCCAATTTCATATCTATTGCTTGCTTCTTAGGGTTTTGTATCTCTAGAATGTTGTAATTATTTATAAATCTGATCTATTCTAATGTGCAGCGAGTCAGTGTTTCTGAGGTCTTAGTGATAGTTGACAGTCAACTTGGGGCTAAGCTCGCGAGTATGGATCAAGGCCAAGCCTCAAAAGTGACAGTTGGCAGTTGATCTTTGTCAGCGGTAGTTGTTCTTTTTAGCTCCATCAGATGGCTCATGTCAAGAATGTTGGAGGAGGTCCCGGTGATGAGGATCCGAGGCCCCCGCCTCGCCTACCTACAGATACAAAAGGCAAGGCAATGAAGAAGCTAGCAACGAGGAAGCACAAGTATCCTGATGCAGATATAGCGAGAGCAACCGTAGTTGTAGAGGCCATAGAGTGCATAGAGAGAGGAGGTGCTAGGAGTGGTGTTGTTATTGCAGATCAGCTTTCTCCATCTACGATGGCTACACTTGAGCAGGTTGAGCGTTGTCATGGTGGTCTAGCTAGGACTATCATGGTTGGAGGATGGCGTGTGGTTATTGATGAGAGTTAGCCTTAGGGGTAGTCACAGCAGCAGCCACAGCTAGCAGAGCAGACTCAGGAGGGAGAGCAGACTGAGGAGACAGAGTGGGCACCTTAGCCACAGTTACGCTACTCTAGTCATACCCGTGCTCCAGTCACACCAAGGCTAGAGACACAGCGGAGGGGTTCTCATCCGCCTCCTAGACCACAGGGTCTGCCTCCAGTGACTCACCTAGATTTGAGGGCCGTCACGGCCAAGCAGGTGCAGTAGCTTAGATTTGTGGACTTTGAGCAGTGGTTCCCACCGAGGAGGGATGATCGAGCTTCAGTGGGCTTCTACACACCACTACATGAAGATTTTTATAATGCATATCTTAATAGTGGGGCAGTATTTAGATCTCAGAGGGTGTGCAACATTGAGTCCATTGTAGCAGCGGCCGGAGAGCATATTCACCCTTTCCTATCTTACCTGCCAGGGCTGACAAATTTACTTGGATGGACAGGCTTATATGTTCCATCTTGGGTTCGTGAGCTCTATGCTACACTTTGGATTGACCTACTGCACAGATTCATTCACTTTGCTTTTAGAGGTAGAGATTACAGGCTGATGAGCTCTAGGGTTAGAGAGATACTCAGACTTTAGGAGCAGCCCATCCGGCTACATGAGGTTTGCTAAGGATAGATAGCGCCTCCTAGACGCCCTCACAGCGGTCTTGTGCCCCCTATAGATCTAGTCCGCCATTGCTTCTTAGAGCGTTTCAGTGAGGGGTCGAGCAGGACACCCAGTGATCTCACTCCTACTACTAGAGTGCTTGATGCTATTATGAGGAGAACACTGCTTCTAAGGATGGGGTATCTCGAGGGCTTGACTTGCATACAGCTATGGCTACTGAACTCTCTGATGTAGCAGACTATGTTTGACATTTGGGATCTCCTTCTATCAGAGATGGAGGATACTATTGTAGAGGGGTTCAGGGGTCACAGACAGCTACCATATGCTTACTGGATTACATTCTTGATCCATAGGGCAGTTATTGTGAGGCCACCTGAGATGCTGGCAGAGTATAGTGGTGTTACTACAGAGTTCTCTGCATACAACATGACTCAGATGATCCGCCATAGTGTAGTAAGGACTCCTAGCCAGCTACGCCATCGTCCATAGGTACCAGAGACTACAGCCTAGCAGGATGAGACCATCAGCGGTATAGCAGCTATAGAGGAGGAACAACTTGATGCTCAGCAGGAGGGGATGGTCGAGAGCGACCCTAGTGACAGCTTAGATGATGACTACCATGATATCCCTCAGATGCCTCCATGATGACATGACCATGAGGCTGATAGCTCCAGTTCAGCTCCACCTGCACCGCAGATAGACCCCGCTCTACTTGCCATACTTAAGCGGATGAGGCAGGATCAGGCTCGCTAGGCTCAGGAGACCACTGGCTACATTTGTATAGTTTTAGACTCGGCAGGATGAGTTCCAGCGATAGCAGCGGGCGATCCAGCAGCAGCAGCAGGCTATACAGCAGCAATAGTAGCCCATGCATCAGCAGCAGCTACTTGGGTTTATGCAGTATGTTGTGATAGCTATTGGGGCTCCACCGCCATAGCCTTCACCCCAGCTTGGTCAGCCTACCACCACTTCTATGACTCTAGGTTTATAGCCCAATGGGCTTTAGAGTCAGGGACCGCTAGTGCCACAGTTTCCTTCACCTATAGAGCAGGTGTCCCAGTGGTTTGCTTTGCCAGTGCTAGCCCCGTAGTTCACTCCTCGTCATACGGGCTTTACTCCGCCTTAGAGTTCGTTAGTGCTCTCCCTAGTTTCTAGGAGCCTTGGTGCTTCATTCAGTGAGTTGACAGGGCAGCTTACTCTGCCAGAGCTATATGTCCTAGGTCCTTCCACAGTTGCACCTATTACTAGGACTACAGAGACACACCCTTCTTTAGTTGCATCATTAGAGCCGCCTGCTATAGTCATATCTACAGAGCTTATGGCCGCACCTGTCCCTGATCTAACTCAGACTGCTTCATCATCATTTCTAGCTACACAGGGTCAGACTACTCAGAGCTCAGGATTAGATGATGATGGCACACAGTTCCAGCTCGCTCCTCGCACCTCAGCGCTCGACTTGTCCACTGTAGCCCCACCGATCGACCCTTAGGTTTTGGTGTTTGACGCCAAAGGAGAAGAGAGATCGAGTATGTTAGTCTTAGGTGGAGTGATACATTTAGGGGGAGTCTATCTATTTGCTTATAACTGATCTATTACATTTGGTTTTTTATACATGTGTTTACTTTCATGCATCGAACTATATTTATGTGATAGTGATATCTATATGATCGTGATAATTATATGATATGTGACATGTGTACTCTCTACTTTGAAATATTTATATGTCATATCACTTGTGTTATGCTCTTTTGCTTTGCTTCCGCGTTTTACTCCGATGCAAATGAACTTTATTTCTTGTACTCATGCTTATTTCATATCTTTTTAGTACATCATGTTGGCTTGGGTCATATAAGCTTGCCTAACACTTTTGTTCTTAATGACAAAGCTTATATGAACCAAGCATGTTAAAAACCTCATCTCTTTCACATACTCGAGGTGGTATTGTCATCAATCACCAAAAAGGGCGAGATTGAAAGCATCTAGGCCCCTAGTTGGGTTTCGGTGATTAATGACAATACATGATTACTGTGACTAACGTGTGTTTTGCAGAGGCAATTAAGTTAGGTCACGGTAATTGAGATCGATTGGGCTATCATGGTGGTCATGCCCCTACGATGGAAATCATTTCGGTTTTCTAAGGATGGATGACAAGGTTAAGGATGGACTAGTTCTAAGTATCATTTGGTGTTGAGGAGACACTTAGAGTAGTTTAGAACTTTGTTTTTCCTTTGGCCGTACTATTAAGGGGGGTATGGATGGGTAGCTTGACCTAGGTGAGTCTAGTGAGTTAGGCGTGGTGCACACTTGCTAAATGTAGCACTTGGTAGCTCCTAAAAAGCCCTTAGATCCATTGGAGCAAACTTCATTCACGTATGATCGAGAGTTAGAAGTGAATAGAGGGTCAAATGCTGACCGAATGCTGGCGTAGAGCCCGGTCAGTTCATTTGATCAAGGTGAAATCGTCTGGATGCGACCGAACGCTGAGAGGTGAGTGACCGGATGCTGGGTGGCAGCATCCGGTCGACTCCAGTAAGGTTCTGGAGGGAAAATCATGACCGGATGCGTCCGATCACAACTTATACACTGGAGTTTAGGGAGAGCTGACCGGAGCACCCGGTCACCCCGTAGAGGCACATAATGGTTTGTGTTTCAACCAAGGTTATAAATACTTCCACCATTCGTGTTTGGGGGCTCTTTTGCTCATTCCAATAGCTGAGAAACACCTTTGAGAGTGCCAAGAAGAGCAAGGTCCTACTGAGGTGATTAAGATTTGAGAATCCCAAAGAGAGCCCTTGACGAGAACATCACTTCTTCATCACATACAAGCCAAGGAGAGGAGGAGGACCATCATAGGCGTCCAATTCATCTTTCTCATGGTGAAGGCCTAGTCCAACTGAAGTTGGAGCCCATCTCGGGTTCCAAGACCAGTCTGGCTTAAATTGGTCACCTAGGACGCATCCGAACTCCGTGTTTGATGATCCACATAAGCTCATATTTTCTGTGGTTACTTCTTTTGTGCTCCTAAGTGAAGAAAAAATATCAAAAAAATAAAAAGAAAATTCAAAGAATCCCAAAAAACAACGACAGCCAAAAAATAGAGAAAAAAGAGAGAGGCAAAAGTGGAACAATATCTAGAGGAGCTCATAGAGAGCGCCATTTGAGCTATGTTTGCGTGTGCTGATTTCTGCCTTGTTCCTAATCATATTTCTGCTATTCACATCACTTGATACATCTGGTACTTGGAACGTGAGTAGGCCAGCAACTAAGACAAGTACTTGGGATACTTATTCAGCTTTGTTATTCAGTTGTGAATTTTGCTATTCCTTGCTACTATATTGTGCCTGTCCAAGCTCCACTTTCTTCTAACCAAGTATAGGTTCGCCTTGCAACTGTTACACTCAAGCTACAATGGTATCACAGTCACTGACCGATTGCACCGCTTGTTGCTTTGGTAAGAACACTTGTAAGACCGTGGTAAGACGCTTGAGAGTTAAGTGCCTTGTTTTTTCTTGTCCACAACCTAAGTAGTTGGTAGGGATAATACTATTTGTGTTGTCTTCTTCTTTCTACTAACCATGTCAGGAAAAGCGGAAGGCAGCGGCAAAGGAAACGGGGACACACCTACAGATTTCAATGACTGTTTCTAAGAATGAGCTTCGTGCCGTTCTGGATGACAAGTTCAATGAGATCCTTCAACAAATCACCAACTTGGCCAAGAGGATTGAAGATGTTGAACAACGACATCCTGGACCACGTCTTGAAGATGATAATGATGATGATCTCTCTGAGGAGGATGATGGCGATGCGGAGGCTGAAGCCAAAGCTCAACGACGTGCTGAGGATGCATGTAACCATGATCAGTTGAACTTTAACCGACGCGGTATGGGAGGTAATAACCAAGGTAATAATGATCCTTTCTCTAAAACCAAGCATAAGATACCTCCTTTTTCTGGTTCTACTGATCCTGAAGCATATTTAGATTGGGAGATGGCTGTAGATCAAAAATTTAGCTCCCATCAAGTCCTTGAAGAATATAGAGTTAGACTTGCTACTAGTGAGTTTACTAGTTTTGCTCTTTTCTAGTGGAATGATATTTGCAATAATGTTAATGCTAATGCTAATGCTCAAATACCTCAAACCTGGACTGTACTTAAATGACGAATGAAATCGAGATTTGTTCCTCCATACTATTGGCGTGATCTGTGATTAAAACTGTAATGTTTAAATCAAGGTAGTAAGACTATTGAGGAATATTATTTGGAGCTTTTAATTGGTCTAGCACATAGTAACATACAAGAGGATGAAATGGATAAGTGTTCTAGATTTTTTAGAGGTTTGCGTCATGAAATACAAGATGTTCTTGACTATAAAGAATGGACTAGATTTTCCCAGTTATATCATTATGCTCTTAAAGCTGAAAGGGAAGTATAGGGACGACAACCTAGGTGTTCATCGACTCCTTCCACTCCTTCACGTCCAACCGAGGTGAGTAAATTTTCTGATGTGTAGACACCACCAGCGCCTATAAAGAAGAGTTCTTCTATCACACCTTTTTCCAGTGGATCTGCTACACCTTCCTCTAGCCACTCTTCTAAAATTGTTTGCCACCGCTACAAGGGCATGGGACATATTGCTAAAGAATGCCCTAGCAAACGCGCATACATTGCTACTGATGATGGTGGGTATGCTAGTGCTAGTGATGAAGAGAATGAATTTGCACTTGCAACTGATCTTTATGCAGATAAATTTGTGGATAGTGCTGAAGATCCTGATGAGGTAATTGATAGTGTGACATGCACTGCAAACTACAAATCAATCCTTGTTCACCATGTTTTGAGTACACAAGTTGAGCCAGTAGATAAGCTACAACGCCACAATTTGTTTCAAATGTTCCTCATTGTCAATAATTTCCGTGTTCATGCTATAATTAATGGAGGGAGCAGCAATAACTTGGTAAGTTCTAAGATTGTCAAGACCCTTGGTTTATCTACATGTGCTCTTCCACATTCATACCATGTTCAGTGGTTCAACAATAGTGGTAAGGTAAAGGTAACACAATCTGCTCGTGTGCATTTTTCTATCGGATCATACCATGATTGTGCTGATTTTGATGTCGTGCCTATCTAAGCTTGTTCACTTTTATTAGGCCACCCTTGGCAATATGATAATAATGTTCTACATCTTGGTAGGCAAAATAGATATACTTTTATATTTAAGGGAAAGACCATTGCTTTACTTCCTTTAACTCCTGCTGAAATTGTGCAATATGAAAAGGAACTTGCTGAAAAGAAAAAGAAAGGCCATGATAAAGACTTTAGCAAACCAATAAATGAACCATCAAGTAACATGAAAGAAGTTTTATTTGTTCTTAAATCTGTTCTTGTTGATCATGATGAACCTTGTTATGCTTTAACTTGTACATCGCCTATATGTCCACTCGGTCCTGCTTCTAGTGCTATGCCTCTTATTGATACTAACCTTTTGCAGGAGGAGGATGAATTCCTAGTAGGGAAGCCACCATGGCAGCCGCCTTTACGAAGGATTGGGCGCCAAAATGAATGTCTTCTTCCGGAGCCATCGTTGCTGTCATCCAATGGAGGAGACGATCTACTTTAGTCGAGGATGACTTCAATTCAAGAAAGGGAGGATGATGAGGACATCACTTCTTCATCACATACAAGCCAAGGACAGGAGGAGGACTAGCATGGACGTCCAATTCATCTTTCTCATGGTGGAGGCCCAGTCCAACTGAAGTTGGAGCTCATCTCGGGTTTCAGGACCAGTCTATCATAAACTAGTCACCCAAGACGCATCCGGACTCCGTTTTGTATGATCCAGATATGGTTGGAAAGCTAATTTGATAAGGAAGCCAATCCAAGTGGTCTCACATCAAAATACCTTTGGAATCAACAGGAATCATCGAAACAAGTCATCATTTAGAATCTGCCAGGGTGCTACGACACCGTCTTTTGGTCCGTTGGACCGTGTATCGTGTTTGGGCCATTAGGGGGCGCGTCCAGGGGGGTGACACCCAAGACTCTATAAATAGCAGCTGTCGCTCTCCTTAGGGTTTGGGTTTTATTTAGTTCTTGATTTCCTCGTGAAACAGACATCGTTTTACTGCAACTATGCCGCCAAGGCTGCTTACTGTGAACAGGGCCCCAGTTCTTGATCTTGTTCGCCTATGGCGGTTAGTCCTTTCGAATAAAGACTTGATCGAACTCCTTCTTGTTATCATAAGCCTCATATTTATTTGCAATTTCAGATTGCGTTCATCCCGTTCTTGCTTGTGTTCTCGATTCGCTTGCAGGAAAGCCTCGGCGAGGTCAATCGCATTCGCGTGGTTGATAACCAATGGAGCAGCGGTGTAATGGTTGTGGGGGTCTGAATTAGTCTTGGTTTGAAGCCTAGATCGTGAATGTCGAGTCTCCACCAATCGATGCTATCATACCTTTTGGAAGATCGGGCCTAGTCTACATCAGCCCTCATTAGTGAAAGCAAGAGTAGCAAAGTGTGCATCCACCTTTCTCATTAGGCTTATCGTGGTCAAGTGAGAGTTCGTGCTTGTTACTCTTGGTGATCGCCATCACCTAGATGGCTTGGTGGTGATTGGGAGCTTAGTGATCATTCGGCGGAGCTTGTGGATGACCCAACTCAAGTTGTGAGCGGTTGTGGGTGATTCACCGTGACAGAGTGTCGAAGAATCAACCTGTAGAGAGCACTTGATCCTTGCGCGGATCAAGGGGGGGGGCTACACCCTTGCGCGGGTGCTCCAACGAGGACTAGTGGGGAGTGGCGACTCTCTGATACCTCGGCAAAACATCGCTGCGTTCCTCCTTCTCTCTTTACTTTAAGCATTTACTTTGAGCAATTCAATTCTTGTCATTTACATTCATAGAATTGTCATGCTAGAGTAGGATTGGAACATAGGTTGCTAAACTTTTGTGCGGTAGATCAATAGAAACACTTTCTAGGCACAAGGGGTTAATTGGGCTAATCGTAGGACTTAATTATTGCAAAGAAATTTATAATTAACCCAATTCACCCCCCCTGTTGGGCATCTTGATCCTTTCAATTGGAAGGGATGTGCCGTAGGTCACCAGAGAATAACTGATTTCTTATGTTTCTTGTTTTATAAATATAGCCAATGGACACTGCTTAACAACATCAACTTTACTCTATAGGAAATGAATTTATATGTTGTGCTGCCCACAACGAAGATTTATCTCAAAAACTATGACTTTGTCATGCTATAATTTGAAGTGTTTTTTAAAACAAATCTCTAATGTTTTAGGTTGATAAAGGGGCATCTCACATGGTGTTGGCTGATGACAGTTTTAGTACTATAGTTTCTATAGTTGGTGAAGTAAAGATCTATTTACAACAGCATCAAAGCTTTCATAAGGTTTGTGCTCTGAGCGTTTGTTTAATTATCATTGACACTTTGTAGCTACATGAACATACACATTCTCATTAGAATATAAATGTCTCCAACTATTCTTTTCCGAGCAATTTTGCAATGTTTGTGATATTTGATTTGATTCTGGTAGCTACATTCGCTAATTAGTTTTGCCTATTAGTTGAGATTTTTTCAGTTTAACTTCCTGGTCATCAGGTTAACTGCTCACATAAAAAACATGGTGTTGAATCTTTTTTACCCCAATCTATTGTCTACTTTGATAGCTACATTCACTAATTAGTTTTGTCTATTAATGGAGATTTAATGTTTAGTTAAACTTCCTGCTCATCAAGTTAGCTGTTGAGCTCAAAACCATGGTGTCGGATAAGATTGCCTAGATTGAACCAATTTGTCTTTATCCCTCAGTCGAACCCATTTTATGTACACATCGTTCATTCGTGGGGTAAGATTGCCTGGATTGAACCACTTTGTCTTCATTCCTCAGTCTAACCCATTTTATCTACACATCATTCATTTGGATTGCTAATTCTGTTGGGAAGAAAATATGGCAAATCATTCATGAACTTCATGGCTTACATTTCAGGTTTGGGAATCGCTGCTGCATCCGGCAAGAGCAATAACATTGATAATCTTTACAGGTACAATTGGGTTAGCATCCCTTGATAGCACAGCTTTTTAAGTGACTGTTTCTGTAGTCTATATACTTAAGTTGCTTTTTCCACTGAATGTGGATTTAGTCTGTAGTCCTGAGCTATTTTCTATGATATAATTTCTTGTGTGCACGTTTACTCAGCTTATTTTCCCATTACTTACTCCATGTAGTGTCTTAGTTGAGTTGTTGATTATTGAAATGGTAATGCCTTTGAGTTTGGAACCATAGCGCTTCCAGAAAATTCTGAAACTCAAAGGTTAGTTTGAAAAGAAATATTTTGTTGGCAATATCTACTGTCTTGGTTATATAAACATTGCCATTTTTCATGTTACCTGTTCTTCTTGTTGATCATTTTTATGAAAAGTTACTTACAGTATTGACATAATGGTAATTCAGATTCTTGTAGCTTTGTCGTCTCTTATACAATCCAGTTACCTGTGTATAGGCAGTGTATTTCCCACATCTCAGTTCAATTAATTCTTTGATTTAGTGGTTTACTAATGTATTCATAAGTGTAGTTTGTTCAAGTTTTTCCGCAGATGTCATTTCCTGATTACATTTGTCTTCCTGGTTTTTTACATATTCAATGTGGTCGATTCTCAATGGTACCAACATCAACCAGGTATACGCTCCTCCTTTTTTGCCCATTTGGATCTTCATGTTACATGCGTCTATATATTAACTTACTCATCTTATCAGCATTCCCTCTGAACATACTAAACTGAATTTATTGTAACACCTCGGGTGTCTAAATATTAAAATCTAACATGTCATCATATGCATTGCAAAGCATTTGGCATTTGGTGAAAACTTTGATGTGCATTTATTAAAACAAGTTTACATTTGTGTAATGAGTGTTGAATTGTATTGTTTGACTCAAGTTCAAAGTTTGTCTGGGTTTTGAATTTTTCGAGAAAACCCTGCTTTTCGACATTTAAACCCTACCCTGAAAATCCATTTCAAAATCTAAGCATATTTTGGGGTTAGGCCCAAAAGCAAAAGTGTAGAGCTTGGCAAGTTATACAAAGTTTGTTTTTGGAGTTTTTCAAATTGTTTAGAAAAATTTTGAGTAATTCAAAAAGGCGTAATTCGTTAAATTTCCCTATTCAAATTCAAAAGTTCATTTCAAAATCTAGACCGAATTAGGAGATGGTTATAAAAGCAAAGTTGTAGAACTTTTGATTTTGAACAACTTTTATTTTTGAAGATTTTTGAGTTGTTATGAAAATTTGAGAGTAATTTGAGAATTTTGGCGAATGGCAAACTTGTAATTACTGTGAACAGTGTCCACCGCCGAGGCTACACCACCGGCAACCTTCTTCGGCGTTCCAGGCGCGCGCGTGGACATCCTCGGCTTCGCGCTGGCGTGGAGACGTCTCCTGTGTGGCTTCCTTGAGCTTCTGAGTCGCGTTATAAGAACCAAAACGCCGTCGTCGTCGTTCTTCTTTCTTCTCTGTTTTTCCAGTCATCACCGCCGCAGCTCCGTCGAGCTTTTGCCACCGACCTAGCGTCGTTGCCATCTCGGCAAAGCGTGCTCCAGCTTCGCCGTATCTTTGCGCATCCAGCCAACCCATCAATTCGGCTAGTCTTGGTCGGGAACTCGAGTTGCATCGTCTTCTTCCTCGCAACCGGCAATTCCTCCGCCGAGCGCGATTCACCGTGGCCAGAGCTATACGGTGCATCTTCATCCCTGGTTTTGGCTGATTCTGTTTCGTCTCGATGCTGTAGTACTTAATCCATAGCTGGTTGCTCATTTTGATCACTGCAGTCGCCGGTACACCATCGCCGACGACGTGTTGCTCCGCCATGATCACCGAGATCGTCGTCACGCCTCTCCGTTGCTTCTCCGACCTTGCTCCTTGCTTCAACGTGTTCGGGGTGAGCTACTGGTGCTTCCTCGACCTTTAGTTTGACCGCTACCGGTCTGTAGTCGCCGGTGTAGCGCTGCCGTGTCACCGCGTCCGCCATGGCCGACGACGAGCTAGTGTAAGGCCGTAATCAATGCTGATAGGGATGTCAATCGATGCGCCTAGGCTTGGTGATCATTTTGGTACGTTGGCCGTCGCCGTTGATCTCAACGTCGGTGAGAAATCACTGGTCAGAGCTGTCGCTGCTGTGGTCAACGTCGGAGGTTGAAGATGACATGTGGGAACCCGTTGTCAGTGACTCAGCGTTCAAATGATTTTTCTATTTTCATATTTGAATGAATAGTGTCTGTTTTTGTTAATTTTGTGTAGATTTATTTAGAGCTCCAAAAATTATGAAAATTTTTGTGTGACCTCTCTGTGATGTATAGTATTTAAGAAAAATATGAAATAATGTTTTTCAGTACTTTTTGAATGTGATAAAAATTGCTCAATTTATTAATAAATGGATTTTCATGATTTTTCTAGGCTTATCTATTTATCCAAAAATTATGAAATTTGTTTTGCCACTTAGTTAACATGTAATGAACATGTACTAAAATTTTGAGCTCAATTAGAATAAGTTGATTTATTTCATAATTTTGAATTAAATAATTAATTCATAAAAGCGAATAGTAACCTTTAATGATTTAGGTTTTTGTTTGGACTTTTGGATTGAGTGATGACCTTGGGTCATTAGTGATGATGATCCTTGGCAATTGATGTATGTGTTATGAAAAAGATTTAGTTGTTGACTTGCAACTGTACCGCGAAGGAAAGTTGTATTCAAATTGTTAATTTTGTATCCATCATCGAGCATCATATTTAGTATTCCGCATCATGTTGAACATGGCATTGTTATCACATGTAGTGAACAAAGGTGAAAATGTGGTAGTTAATCAAGCTGTAGAGGAGCTTAATCCATCTGTTGAGGTCGGATCGAATTCTTGTGTAACGTCGCAGGAGCTAGACTTTTCCGTCAACGAAGGCAAGCCCCGGATGCATACAACCCTACCTTGTGTTTTATAAATAAATTTCGCTTTTGCTTTCCGTTACTGCATTAAGTAATTAGGAGTTAAGTAAAAGCCTAATTGTTGCATTACCACCCTTGTTATTCCATGTTTACCATATTACCAGTTTTAAATTCGTATATGTCTAGTTTTGCTTAGTTATGCGTAGAACAATAAAAGTCAGGTGACTACCTACCACCTGCAAGTTTTAAACGGAACATTGGTTAACTTTGTTAGCATGTGATATGGGAATGTGGAGTAATAAATCTAGACCGGGCGGACTCGGTGTGTGTGAGCCACAAGACATGGAGGTCTTGTGAGCGGGTTCTTTCTGCCTATGTCGATTAAGGCACGTCCGTTGTTGAATTATATGAGGTGAGAATTTATAGTACTAACCACATACTCCGGTAAGCCTAAACTTGGCAATTCTATTACGAGAATGGCTACTCGCGCACTGGGAGTGGAGAGATGGCAGGAATAGCGTGTACCCACGTGGCCATAGGCTGGAATGGTGGAGTACTGTGTTCTCGGGTGGCGCGGACCCATTCTTGTTTTAGGGGATCCAAGGGTAGGTTGGTATATGCAGGTCAGGGACCTGCATATGTCGTGTGGTCTGGAATCCCCAGCTGGGTTTAATCGGTTCGAATCGTCGTTGCTCCTCGGTTAAGGAGACTCAACTCACTGTTCATCATCGTAGAATTAATAACCGAAACTTGAATAAGGCTTGTGAAGGTGCTAGATATAAAGTTTCATGATCTCAGTGCGGATGGTGTCAGCTTTGTATATAATTCTTAAGAAGTTTTCTATATAAAGAATGTTGTTAAAAGAGCTTTTATGCAAAAGAACTTTGATCATTGTTAAAGCTATACCTTGAATCCTTGAGCCTGCATTACTGAGTTTATCAGTTAATATTTCAGATAAGTCTTGTTGAGTACTTCTATACTCAGGGTTCGTTGACCCCTTGTTGCAGGTGAGCCTCATGAGCAGATCTATTTTGGATCGTGCTGCATGACTATCGTTCGTTTTGACGATGAGAAGTAAATGTGTGATCCTTGGGCAGGATATTTTTTTTGTGTGATAAGTTTATGTTAATTATGCCACTCCACTACTACTATGGTTTGTAATAATTATCGAACTTAGTTGTAAGGTTTGAAACAACTGGTTTGTAAACTAAGTTATCATAAGACTTCCACTATTTTACTCTGATGTATATATTTGAATAAATGTTGTAATACTGCAATGACTCTGTAACGTGATCCTGCTCGGAAATCGTGGATGATTCGGGGTTCCCCGAGGACACCCGACATTCTTTTTAAGTTATTGGAAACATATGCATAAATGTCAAAGGTTGTCGGATAGTGATAGGTGCATGTGGGCCCTATAACTTAGGAGGTTCTGCCATAGAATGGTATCAGAGCGATTGTTACAAGGTTTTTGTTGTATTGTTTTACAAAAACTTTAAAATGAATTGGGATGACTAAATTTAACTTGAAAATTTGGTCCAAATTGCTTCTGACTTATCTTATTTCTTTCTCACCATTCCCTATTTGATTAAAAGGTTTTTGTGTGGTGGAGTAGTAATTATACTATGCCCTATATAAAAATAAATGTTGTTTAGGTGCATTATAAACTTTGATGTTTTTGTTCGTAAGAACGATGCATGTATCATGAATAATTCACTTGTTACTTCCTTCACCTCTTAGTCTGGAATTAAGTAGTGAGTCTGGTTGGAGGAATATAATCCATCTTAGCTACTTTTTGGATTTTGATCAAATGGTCTTACTTGGATTAAATTGGCTTCCTACAGTATGGCTCGTGCCAAGATGATGCCCTGTAAGTCCACCGGACCTAAAGGAGTTCCTCGTTACCAACTTGCCCCTAGAAATGATAGTGCTAGCAGTAGCAGTACTAGGCCTGATCCCCAGGCAGAGATATTGAGGGTTTCTATGGAGTTAGCACAATCTACGAGAGATAGGGCTTTGGATGTTATACAAATAGGAGAATTACAGGGTCAATTGAGGCAGCTCACCACCGCACATAGGAACTACGAAAGTATGTTAGTTCGTACGGTGGAAGGAAGAAATGAAGCTTGGCACAGGGAAAATGTAGCTAGAGCTAGAACTCATGAGCTAGAATTCTATGTAGATGATTTAGAAGAACATAATACATATCTACATGAGGAAGTTCATAGGCTTAGCAATCTACTAAATCTGAATCATGAGCCTCAAGCTGATGCCATGGACCCCAGTGTCATCCTTGCCAATGATGATGAATCGGGAGAGGAAGAAGAAGAAGATCCTAAAGAATTATTAATGATCGATGAAAGCGATGATGAAGGCGGTAATAATTCTGGAATGGATACCGAGCCTGAAGTTTGAAGAAATTGAGGAAAAGAGTAGAGTTGTATAATAGTAGCTCTAGCTAAGTTATGTAGTTTTGTTCTCGTACTCGTGGGTTTGTTTGTACATTAGTAAACTCTATGTAAGGTGTCTAGAGTAAGCTTTGGTACAATTCAATAAAGACATGTGAATGAAGTTTGGTTTGTTATGAGCAGATGCGTCGTACACGGGGTTCATTTATTCCGGGAACTTCACAAGATGAGGACGGTATTCCAGATCCGCCACCAGTTCCAACCAATTTAGCTGATGCTATAACTGCACTTGTCAATGTGACAGCTGAAAATTCTCGTTTGCTTCATGAGATGGCTCAGAGTAATCAGAATTAGATGTACAGAAATCATGGACGCCACCATAACCGACAGGAGGCTACATATGTTGATTTTACAGACACAAGACCTCCAGTGTTCACCAAGGCAGATGAACCATTGGAGGCTGATGACTGGCTTCGAACCATGGAATAGAAATTTGACCTTATCCCATGCACGGAGTATCAAAAACCTACATTTGCCGCCCAACAACTTAGAGGAGCAGCAAGTGCTTGGTGGGCAAACTTAGTGGCTATGCAACCAGCTAGCATTCCAATAACTTGGGCTGAGTTCCGTACAGCCTTCAGAGCCCATTATATTCCCGAAGGAGTTATGGCTATGAAGCTAGATGAATTTCTTGCTTTGAAACAAGGAGATCAAACCGTGATGCAGTATGTGGGAAGATTTAATCATCTGTCCCAATATGCATCCGAACATGTCAATACTGATGCCAAGAAGAAGAGGTGGTTTATGAGAGGCCTAAATACCAAGTTGCAGACTATGATGATCTTCAGAGTCAAAGTATCGGCAGCATAAGGAGCTCAAAAAGAAAAAGAGTGTGTCGTCTGGATCTTTTGGGGGAAATCAGAAGAGGCAGAGGGTGATTTATCATCCAGTACAGCATAATCGTCCTCCTTATCGTCCGCCGTAGTTCCAAGCTGGGCAACAGTCAAATGTCTGTCCTGCTATAACATATCTGAGTTCACAGTCAACCAATGCTCCTGGTGGCAATGCTCCAACATCCCAGGGTCACAACTATCTGTGCTACAATTGTGGAAGGACTGGTCATTTCTCTAGGGAATGTCCATATCCTAGGCAGGCTAATCAAAATTATAAGAAGGCTCCTGCCAATCAACAATAGGGTCAAGCACCAAACAAGAACCACAATCAGAATGCTCAGAAGGGCAAAGATGAGAGGAAGACAGGACGGGTGTTCTATATTCAAGCTGGAGAAATTCCAGAAGGGGAGCCAGTGATGATGAGTATGTTTCCTGTTGCCAATCACCCTGCAGTTATACTTTTTGATTCTGGCGCATTGCATTCATTCATCAATAGAACATTTGTCGTGAAGCATGAAATTTCAATTGGGGCAACAAAGGAAAGTTTCTTTATACAGTCACCCGGGGGATGTCTGTGTACTAAGGAAATGGTATACTAGGTACCCGTAAACCTAGGTGGGCATATTTTTCCCACTACCATGATTATCCTTAAGGATCAGGATATAGATGTAATCTTGGGAATGAATTGGATGTACCAGCATAAGGCTATTATAGATGCTTTGAATAGGACCTTAAGAGTGAGTTTGCCTGATAATAATTCTCAACTTCTTATCCAACTTCCAACCGTAAGAAAATCAGTGGGCAAGATTTGTGCAACTGCTGTCAAAGAGATTAGAGATATTCCAGTTGTGTGTGAATTTCCGGATGTGTTTCCTGAAGATTTACCCGGTCTACCACCTGATAGGGATGTATAGTTCAATATAGAGTTACAACCTGGAACAGCTCCGATTTCTCGAAGAGCTTATAGGATGCCACCTAAGGAATTGGCCGAGTTGAAAACTCAGTTACAAGAATTGATTGAGAAAGGGTTTATCCAACCTAGTTCTTCACCTTGGGGATGTCCGGCAATTTTTGTGAAAAAGAAAGATGAGACTTTGAGGTTATGTGTCGACTATCGTCCATTGAATGAAGTGACCATCAAGAATAAGTATCCATTACCTCGGATAGATCTGCTTTTTGATCAATTGGCCGGAGCCAAAGTTTTCTCCAAGATAGATTTGAGATTAGGATATTACCAAATCAAGATAAAGCCTGAAGATATTCCCAAAACGGTATTTACCACAAGATATGGATTATATGAATACTTGGTAATGTCTTTTGGTTTGACAAATGCTCCAGCTCATTTCATGTATCTAATGAACTTAGTATTCATGCCTGAGCTAGACAAGTTTGTAGTGGTGTTTATTGATGACATTTTAGTATATTCCAAGAATAAGAAAGAACATGCAGAACATCTCAGAATTGTTCTGACCCGCTTGAGAGAACATCAACTATATGCCAAGTTTAGCAAGTGTGATTTTTGGCTTAAGGAAGTGCAATTTCTTGGACATGTCTTGTCAGCCGAAGGAGTTGCAGTTGATCCCATCAAAGTGAAAGATGTGCTTGATTGGAAACCGCCAGCCATAGTTCATCAAGTTTGGAGTTTTCTGGGTCTGGCGGGATATTACCGTCGGTTTATTCTAGATTTCTCAAAGATATCAAAGTCCATAACTGAATTGTTGAAGAACCAAGTTAAGTTTGTCTGGTCATCAGATTGTGAGAAGGCTTTCCAGACTTTGAAGAGACTGTTAACCACTGCACCAGTATTAGCCCAACCTGACATCGAGAAGCCATTTGATGTTTATTGTGATGCTTCAGGTATTGGTATTGGATGTGTGTTGATGCAAGAAGGCCGAGTCATTGCCTATGCATCTAGGCAACTTAAGCAACATGAAGAACACTATCCGACTCATGACTTGGAGTTAGCAGCTGTGGTTCATGCTCTGAAGATTTGGTGGCATTACCTGCTTGGTAATATGTGTCATATGTATATAGACCACAAAAGCTTAAAGTATATCTTCACTCAGTCAGAGTTAAACATGCGACAAAGAAGATGGTTAGAACTGATTAAGGATTATGATTTGGAAGTACATTATCACCCTGGTAAAGCAAATGTAGTTGCAGATGCCCTCAGTCGCAAAGGTTATTGCAATTGTCTGACAGTGAGAACAATGGGTTTGAATTTATGTCAAGAAATGGAAAAGCTGAATGTAGAAGTAATTCAACAAGGAAGTTTGACCAACATAATTATTGAAGCCACTATTCGAGATCACGTTATTGCTGCTCAGAAGGAAAACAAGGGTATAGCCCATATCAAGGAAAGAGTCAAGAATGAAAAAGCGGAATGCTTTAGTATTGACAATGAAGATGTGTTATGGTTCAAGGATCGCCTGGTGGTACCAAAAGTTCCTGAGTTGCGGCAGTCAATTCTAGATGAGGCACATGCTACTAGGTTATCAATCCATCCGGGAAGTAACAAGATGTACCATGACTTGAAACAAAGATTCTGGTGGACTAAAATAAAAATAGAGATTGCTAGATACATAGCAAAGTGTGACACTTGTCAAAAGGTGAAAGCTATACATTTGAGATCTGCTGGTGAATTACAACCATTACCTATTCCATCTTAGAAGTGGGAGGACATAAGTATGGACTTTATTGTTGGTCTACCCAAGACATCAAAGGGATTTGACTCAGTATGGGTTATTGTAGATCGACTCACTAAGTCAGCACATTTTCTTCCAGTCAAGACAATATATCCCACGATCCAATATGCCAAGATGTATTTAGCAAGAATCATGAGTCTCCATGGAGTACCCAAGACTATTGTGTCAGATAGAGGTACACAGTTTGTCTCCAACTTTTGGAAACAATTGCATTCTTCATTGGGTACCAAACTTCTGTATAGTATAGCTTATCATCCGCAGACTGATGGACAGACTGAAAGAGTTAATCAAGTGCTTGAAGATATGTTAAGGTGTTGTGTCCTTAACTATTCCAATAAGTGGGATGAATGCTTACCTTTGGCTAAGTTCTCATACAACAATAGTTATCAGGAAAGCATTAGAATGGCTCCATTTGAAGCACTCTATGGTCGTAGATGCAGGACATCATTGAGTTGGTCTGAGCCTGGAGAAAGAAGATTCTTTGGAGTTGACCTTGTGAAAGAAACAGAAGACAAGGTTAGGCAAATACAGAGTAATTTGAAGATAGCTCAATCCTGACAAAAGAGTTATGCGGATAGAAGACGGAGACCATTGGTATTTACCAAAGGAGATTTTGTATATCTGAAAATATCACCAATAAAGGGAGTTAACCGTTTTGGTGTTAAAGGAAAGTTGGCGCCTCGATATATTGGACCATATCAAATTTTGGAGAGGTATGGAAAAGTGGCATATCGTTTGCAATTACCTGAACATCTTGTAGTTGTGCATGATGTGTTCCATGTTTCTCAATTGAAGAAGTGTCTCCGAGTGCCTGAATAGAATGTTGAAGTTGAAGGAGTGGAACTAGAACCGGATTTAACTTATTCCGAATATCCTATCTGAGTGTTAGATCAGAAAGATCGTGTTACTCGAAGAAGGACAATCAAGTTCTACAAAATATAATGGAATCAACATTCAGAAGAGGAAGCTACTTGGGAATCAGAAGATTACTTATTAGAAAAGTTTCCAGAATTTCTAGCGTCAATATAGAATAGAGTAATGTTATTTGAATTCGGTAGTACAAATTGTGTTTTGTAAAGGGACCTCAGTTGTTTTATGGACAGAGTTTGTATGTGTTCTCGCGACACATTTCCTTTTCCATTACTTACCCTATGGCTTTGAATCTCGGGGCGAGATTTCTTTTAGGGGGAAGGATTGTAACACCTCGGGTGTCTAAATATTAAAATCTGACATGTCATCATATGCATTGCAAAGCATTTGGCATTTGGTGAAAACTTTGATGTGCATTTATTAAAACAAGTTTACATTTGTGTAATGAGTGTTGAATTGTATTGTTTGACTCAAGTTCAAAGTTTGTCTGGGTTTTGAATTTTTTGAGAAAACCCCGCTTTTCGACATTTAAACCCTACCCTGAAAATCCATTTCAAAATCTAAGCATATTTTGGGGTTGGGCCCAAAAGAAAAAGTGTAGAGCTTGGCAAGTTATACAAAGTTTGTTTTTGGAGTTTTTCAAGTTGTTTAGAAAAATTTTGAGTAATTCAAAAAGGCGTAATTCGTTAAATTTCCCTATTCAAATTCAAAAGTTCATTTCAAAATCTAGACCGAATTAGGAGATGGTTATAAAAGCAAAGTTGTAGAACTTTTGATTTTGAACAACTTTTATTTCTGGAGATTTTTGAGTTGTTATGAAAATTTGAGAGTAATTTGAGAATTTTGGCGAATGGCAAACTTGTAATTACTGTGAACAGTGTCCACCGTCGAGGCTACACCACCGGCGACCTTCTTCGGCGTTCCAGGCGCGCGCGTGGACGTCCTCGGCTTTGCACTGGTGCGGAGACGTCTCCTGCGTGGCTTCCTTGAGCTTCTGAGTCGCGTTATAAGAACCAAAACGCCGTCGTCGTCGTTCTTCTTTCTTCTCTGTTTTTCCAGTCATCACCGCCGCAGCTCCGTCGAGCTTTTGCCATCGACCTAGCGCCGTTGCCGTCTCGGCAAAGCGTGCTCCAGCTTCGCCGTATCTTTGCACATCCAGCCAACCCACCAATTCGGCTAGTCTTGGTTGGGAACTCGAGTTGCATCGTCTTCTTCCTCGCGGCCGGCAATTCCTCCGCCGAGCGCGATTCGCCGTGGCCAGAGCTATACGGTGCATCTTCGTCCCTGGTTTTGGCTGATTCTGTTTCGTCTCGATGCTGTAGTACTTAATCCATAGCTGGTTGCTCATTTTGATCACTGCAGTCGCCGGTACACCATCGCCGACGACGTGTTGCTCCGCCGTGATCACCGAGATCGTCGTCACGCCTCTCCGTTGCTTCTCCGACCTTGCTCCTTGCTTCAACGTGTTCGGGGTGAGCTACTGGTGCTTCCTCGACCTTTAGTTTGACCGCTACCGGTCTGTAGTCGCTGGCGTAGCGCTGCCGTGTCACCGCGTCCGCCATGGCCGACGACGAGCTAGTGTAAGGCCATAATCAGTGCTGATAGGGACGTCAATCGATGCGCCTAGGCTTGGTGATCATTTTGGTACGTTGGCCGTCGCCGTTGATCTCACCGTCGGCGAGAAATCACTGGTCAGAGCCGTCGCTGCTGTGGTCAACGTCGGAGGTTGAAGATGACATGTGGGACCCGTTGTCAGTGACTCAGCGTTCAAATGATTTTTCTATTTTCAGATTTGAATGAATAGTGTCTATTTTTGTTAATTTTGTGTAGATTTATTTAGAGCTCCAAAAATTATGAAAATTTTTGTGTGACCTCTCTGTGATGTATAGTATTTAAGAAAAATATGAAATAATGTTTTCAGTACTTTTTGAATGTGATAAAAATTACTCAATTTATTAATAAATGGATTTCCATGATTTTTCCAGGCTTATCTATTTATCCAAAAATTATGAAATTTGTTTTGCCACTTAGTTAACATGTAATGAACATGTACTAAAATTTTGAGCTCAATTAGAATAAGTTGATTTATTTCATAATTTTGAATTAAATAATTAATTCATAAAAGCGAATAGTAACCTTTAATGATTTAGGTTTTTGTTTGGACTTTTGGATTGAGTGATGACCTTGGGTCATTAGTGATGATGATCCTTGGTAATTGATGTATGTGTTATGAAAAAGATTTAGTTGTTGACTTGCAACTGTACCGCGAAGGAAAGTTGTATTCAAATTGTTAATTTTGTATCCATCATCGAGCATCATATTTAGTATTCCGCATCATATTGAACATGGCATTGTTATTACGTGTAGTAAACGAAGGTGAAAACGTGGTAGTTAATCAAGCTGTAGAGGAGGTTAATCTATCTGTTGAGGTCGGATCGAATCCTTGTGTAACGTCGCGGGAGCCGGACTTTTCCGTCAACGAAGGCAAGCCCCGGATGCATACAACCCTACCTTGTGTTTTATAAATAAATTTCTCTTTTGCTTTCCGTTACTGCATTAAGTAATTAGGAGTTAAGTAAAAGCCTAATTGTTGCATTACCACCCTTGTTATTCTATGTTTACCATATTACCAGTTTTAAATTCGTATATGTCTAGTTTTGCTTAGCTATGCGTAGAACGATGAAAGTCAGGTGACTACCTGCCACCTGCAAGTTTTAAATGGAACATTGGTTAACTTTGTTAGCATGTGATATGGGAATGTGGAGTAATAAATCTAGACCGGGCGAACTCGGTGTGTGTGAGCCACAAGACATGGAGGTCTTGTGAGCGGGTTCTTTCTGCCTGTATCGATTAAGGCATGTCCGTTGTTGAATTGTATGAGGTGAGAATTTGTAGTACTAACCACATACTCCGGTAAGCCTGAACTTGGCAATTATATTACGAGAATGGCTACTCGCGCACTGGGAGTGGAGAGATGGCGGGAATAGCGTGTACCCACGTGGCCATAGGCTGGAATGGTGGAGTACTATGTTCTCGGGTGGCGCGGACCCGTTCTTGTTTTAGGGGATCCGAGGGTAGGTTGGTATATGCAGGTCGGGGACCTGCATATGTCGTGTGGTCTGGAATCCCCAGCTGGGCTTAATCGGTTCGAATCGTCGTTGCTCCTCGGTTAAGGAGACTCAACTCACTGTTCATCATCGTAGAATTAATAACCGAAACTTGAATAAGGCTTGTGAAGGTGCTGGATATAAAGTTTCATGATCTCAGTGCGGATCGTGTCAGCTTTGTATATAATTCTTAAGAAGTTTTCTATATAAAGAATGTTGTTAAAAGAGCTTTTATGCAAAAGAACTTTAATCATTGTTAAAGCTATACCTTGAATCCCTGAGCCTGCATTACTGAGTTTATCAGTTAATATTTCGGATAAGTCTTGTTGAGTACTTCTGTACTCAGGGTTCGTTGACCCCTTGTTGCAGGTGAGCCTCATGAGCAGATCTGTTTTGGATCGTGCTGCATGACTATCGTTCGTTCTGACGATGAGAAGTAAATGTGTGATCCTTGGGCATGATGTTTTTTTGTGTGATAAGTTTATGTTAATTATGCCACTCCACTACTACTATGGTTTGTAATAATTATCGAACTTAGTTGTAAGGTTTGAAACAACTGGTTTGTAAACTAAGTTATCGTAAGACTTTCGCTATTTTACTCTGATGTATATATTTGAATAAATGTTGTAATACTGCAATGACTCTGTAACGTGATCCTGCTCGAAAATCGTGGATGATTCGGGGTTCCCCGAGGACACCCGACAGTCTTTTTAAGTTATTGGAAACATATGCATAAATGTCAAAGGTCGTCGGACAGTGACAGGTGCATGTGGGCCTATAACTTAGGAGGTTCTGCCACATTTATTTAGTCAGCGGTGGTCAAGGAGAAACAAATTCTTTATCAACAAAAATTCTACACCTATATATGATAATTATCCTAATATACTACGTGTGCAAGGGCGCCTGTGATGAACTAGATGATAATACGTACTTGTGTGAGCTTGTTGCAGTCCATGCTCAGCTACTGCTTTTTCCCCAGCACTGCAGTGAACAGTGGATGCATGGCAAGGGTGAGACAGGGAGAGCACCAAAGTACCGTACTGCAGGCCTAGGCTAGCGAGCGAGCTATTGTACTCATCAGTGCTCCTTCCTATAGCTACGAGCACTGACCGTGACCGAGTGACTGATGTTAATTTGTTTTTCTCAAGCCCAAGGGGGACAGGGGCAAGAGACAAGGCCAAAAAAGCAAAAGACCTGCTTCGGGACTCTGCAATTTTCTCCTTTCTCTCCTTTTCCTTTCCCTTTTCTTTTCAATTTTAACTTTCCTTTCGTTTCAGCTGATCCATTCCATCCATCATATATACGTTTGAGCTCAATTTCGTGACCCACGCAGCCATGCTGCTGGCGCTCAGTGATTCAGTCGAGTCAAAAATATTTGACGACGTCGATGCATGATGAACGTACTACACCAACTGTTATGACCATTGACCGCTCACAAACACTGGATGCAACTCTGCTGCACACAGGGTCCCTTTTTCTTCTCCCATGCATGCATGGCCTGCCTGACGAGCTGTTTGCGGCTCAAGTCTGTACATGTGGAGACAGTGGAGTGGACCAGAACTGATGCTTGCGCGACGGTAAAATCAAAAGGAAAGGAGCTCGAGAGATTTTTGCCCTTGCGAGAACTTTACCTCAGCATCGCATGCGCGCGAGATGCCTGGTGCCGGGGAACACCAGCAGCGCACCTCAGTGGACATGGAAGACTGCTCCTATCTTCTCGGACAGCAAGCGCGTGTTTAGTTGGAGGGAATTTTGGAATTTTGCTACTGTAGTACTTTCGTTTTTATTTGACAATTAGTGTTTAATTATGGACTAATTAGGCTCAAAACGTTCGTCTCGTAATTTCCCACCAAACTGTGTAATTAGTTTTTTTTTTGTCTACATTTAATGCTTCATACACGTATCGCAAGATTCGATGTGATGGGTACTGTAGCACTTTTTGGGAAGTTATTTTGGAACTAAACACGATGCAAAAATTCAACGGGGCAAATCAGAGATCACCTCAGTTTTAGGCGTTAGACTGTCTTCAATAGGTGATTTATGCATCCAAATCTAAAATGGGTAACAGTAGATTCAAAATTAACCTCTAACAGAGTATCTATACGGAAGACTTATTTTGAATTGTCTGAGAGGCACAACCTAAATATGAGTATTCTCTCTCCTGCAAACTCATTTGTAGAATGGATTCTCTTTTGGGACCTGTTGTTGGAGAAGATGTCAAATGGGTATTGAACCTTTGACTATAGCGCTACCCCAAATGTTGAATGAGTCTTATATTTTAGATGGTGTTGTTAAAGATAGTCTTACTAGAGTGGTAGTGGGACACCTGTCGCCAACCAAACCCCGTGGGCCGTGGTTGAAAGCCGATGAACACAGCCACTTCTCACTAGCTAGTGATCGTGCTCAGTTTTACAATACCCTACCGGCTACCACACGATTCTGTCTTTCCTTAGCTCCAGATAGATGTGGCTATTGATCTACGCTACTCTTTCTCGATTAACACTTAATTAGCTAAAAATAGGTAGTTCTCCTTAGGGGCGGATCTATAGATTTTTAGAATGGAGGGTTTTGGGTCAGCTTTAACCTCTAGTAAAACCCGTCGTTACCCTCTTTCATATCTAGACAATTTATGAGCAAATTAGCAAAGAAACCATCGAAACTCTCGCCAAGAGAAGTCCCATCTGGGCAAGAACATCAGCGAGTTGCCCTTTATTGGCTGGCAAGCCTAGAGTATCATCCTTATTGCGCCGGATCAAGAGATGAACATCAACGTGAGGTTGGAAAAAAGTGAAAAAAGAGTATTTAATTTATATTTATATTTTATAAATATTTTATTTATAAATTATAAATTTAAATGCAAAATATCGATTGATGTTGGATATCTAAATTGGCCATGTACCTTTTATTTATAGGGAGTAGGGGTGGTCTTATCCCATTAAAAAAATCAATGTGGTATTATTATTATGTTGTTTTGAGCTCTTCTTAGATTGGGCTAAAAATGTTAGACCTTTTTTAAATTGGCTTCGACCCAATTTGAATGTCAACAGACACCCCTGTCACCCTACTCGATCCCCCAACCCCATATCCCAGCGCTAGATCCACACCTCCTGGTTCTTGGCAACTAAAATTAGCCACACGTAATTTCTGTTGATCACAATTTACTACTAGTTAGTGTCTGGTTGTTAAAGTTTAGTCTAGCTGTTTCTCTTAGCCCATATGACATCAACTCTTTTTCTTTTTTCCAATATTGCCTATTTTTACAAGGTTATTTTCCTCGCCACACCTAGCAAGAATGCATGTCAAATTAGACGGACACTAAACACGTCCTTACTTCATTTGTATCTGACTATCTTTTTCTTTGCAAACTAAATAAGTTCAACTAAACAAGGTTTTTAGTCCATCCCATATCCCATAATAGAAAGAAATCTTGCACGCCTTTTTTATCAAGGAATAAAAAAATCTGGCTTTACCCCATGTGACCAAGAGAATCAGGCCACTTATTACATCAATTAGAACAAAACCAAATATATCCAACTCAAAACTCAATTTTAGCATTATTTGGCCACCCAAAAGAATCAAAGAACTACATAGTAGTTGTTTCTAACACAAGACAAACATGGAAGATTCGCTTCCAACCATTGTAACAGTGCCCATTTGACGCAACCAGTGTGTTCCCCTGAACATGGAACTGCAAAAATGTTTTGGGTCGATAATTCTCAAAAACTTTTTTTATTTCTTGTAAGCCATATATTGTCCAACAAATGGCAGCACCTCCTAATAATGGCAAGGTATTGTTTGATTTTGCCCCCTGTTTGTACCATCCATGAAAAAAAGATCAAGAATATTTAAGGGAGGTTGTAGACCCGGACCAAGTAAATGGTTTGCCAAAGGAATTTAGCATAGGTACAGTAAAAAAAGAGGTGCCTAATTGTTTCATCTCTACAACAAAACACATGATTTGTTCCCTCTTCAATTCTTTCTTGCTAAGCTATGTTTGGTTAAAATCACTCCTCTCTTTAGCAACCACAATTTTTTAATTTTTAATGACATCGTTAAATGCCAGATTTGTTGTGAGACAATGATGACCATACTGATAAGGTGTGTACATATGGAATTTAATGTGAAGGAACCATATTTTTGAAAAGCAAAAAAAGTGCCCCTTTCAACTTGTAAACCAATGTTTGCAATTCGTGCTACCAAATTATTCCACTCTAACACCTTATTTCTTATTAACGTTGGGCCTGAAGAAAACATTAAGAGAAATAATACTAAGAGTTGAAGTTGTTATTGTAGCTTGTTTTCGTCGAACAATATTATAAAGTTTTCGATATTGTGCTTTTTTAGGATGTTTCCTCAATCGGATATCTTGTCAAAACCTAATTTGAGGACGATCATCATCCGGTTTAAATCTTGAACACCTATACTAATCATACTGCATCTTTTTTACTTGGCAATGAAAAACAACTGAAAAGATCTAGAGGCGTACATATGCTGCATCTTTTCGATCATTTTAATTTGCACAGCTACTGTACATATGCTGCGAAGTGCGAAGGCAAGGGGAGTGCACTTTGTTGAACCTTATGCGCGCGCATGAGAGTACATGACTATATGTTGGCAGTTTTTTTTTTTTGACAACACTATACGTTGGCAGCTGAGTGTTGAGACAAAAAAAAAAACAAAACAAAGAAAAGAACATCATTCTTACCACCGCTAGCTATCCGTCGTCATAAATCAAGGCCTCCGGCCCGTTTCGTTCCCGCCACTCCACTACTACTCCAGTCCCGGTCCATGGATCGGTGATGCTCTCTTTTCTACCCTGGGTCGCCCACGCCTTCCTCGCCTCGAAGCTGCGCTTCGTCATGCATGCCGCATACACTGCCCTCCGCCACTACTGGAATCTCGCATTTTTGTGCGTGTGCCAAAATACACAGAAAAATATGAATATCGTTAAAAAAATATTTTTTAGTGTACCTACAGAAAAATACCCATGGAAATATAATGACACAAAAATTCAATTGTTCTATGTGTTTGCCGTCAAAAACAATTTTTCTATGGGTGTTACATGCACAGAAAAATTGCGTTAGCCCAGATTAAATTAAAATGTTGTGTGCGTTGATCCTTACAGGAAAAAAGAAAAACCCGACAGAAAAATAATTTTTCTGTGGGTGTTACACGCACAGAAAAATTGTGTTAGCCTAGATTAAATGATTTTTCCTCACAGTAGCAACAACATATTAAATATGGACTGTCCATACTGTAATTTCATCACAACATAATAGATAGCATAATATAAAGATCCAAATGTTCAGCACATTCATTAATGGCATCCGGGCTATATATAGATGATGTCCAAATGGTCCAGCATCAATACATTCAAAAGCATTACCATCTCATCTCAATAGTTCAAGTCTTAGTCAAGATGAGTAAAGTACCTGAAAGGATCAAGATGCCCAAGAGTAGGGTAAATTGAACTAATTACAAATTTCTTTGCAATAATCAAATCATATGATTAGCCTAATTAACCCATTGTGCCTAGAAAGTATTTCTATTGATCTAACGCACAAAAGTTTAGCACCCTAAGTTTCAATCCTACTCTAGTATGATAATTCTAGGAATGTAAAAGACAAATAATGAATTGTTCAAAGTAAAAGCTTAAAGTAAAGAGAGGAGAAGGAACGCGGTGATGTTTTACCCAGGTATCGGAGAGTCGCCACTCCTCACTAGTCCTCGTTGGAGCACCCGCGTAAGGGTGTAGCTCCCCCTTGATCCGCGTAAGGATCAAGTGCTCTCTATGGATTGATTCTTTGATACTCCGTCGTGGTGAATACCCACAACCACTCACAACTTGAGTTGGGTCACCCACAAGCTCCGCCGGATGATCACCAAACTCCCAGTCACCACCAAGCCATCTAGGTGATGGCGATCACCAAGAGTAACAAGCATGAACTCTCACTTGACCACGATAAGCCGAATAAGAAGGGTGGATGCACACTTTGCTACTCTTGCTTCACTAATAAGGGCTCTCTTTGGGATTCTTAAATCTCAATCACCTCACTAGAACCTTGCTCTTCTTGGCACTCTCAAACATGTTTCTTAGCTGTTGGAATGAGCAAAAATACCCCCACACACGAATGAAGGTGGTATTTATAACAAGGGCTGAAAAACGAACCGTTATGTGCCTCTGCGGGGTGACCGGACACGTCGGTCAGTTTACCCCAAACTCCAGTGTTTACAGTGTGATCGGACGCGTCCGGTCGCAATTTTCTCTTACTGGAACCTTACTGATGTCGACCAGACGCTGGACCTCAGCGTCCGATCACTTCACTTCTCAGCGTCCGGTCACTTCCAGACGACTTTACCTTGATCAAATGAACTGACTGGACTCTGAGCCAGCGTCCGGTCACACCGGAGCCAGCGTCCGGTCAGTATTTGACCCTTCATTCACTTCCAACTTTCGATTATATGTGAATGAAGTTTGCTCCATTGGATCTAAGGGCTATTTTGGAGCTACCTAGCGCTAGTTTTAGCAAGTGTGCACCACACCTAACCCACTAGACTCACCTAGATCAAGCTACCCGTCCGTGCCTCCCTTAATAGTACGGCCAAAGGAGAAACAAAGTCCTAAACTACTCTAAGTGTCACTCCTACTCCAATCGACACTTAGAGCTAGTCAATACTTAACCTTGTCGTCCATCTTTTGAAAACCGAAACAATTTTCATCGTAGGGGCATGACCATCATGATAGCCCAATCGATCTCTATTACCGTGACCTAACTTAATTGCCTCTACAAAACACACGTTAGTCATAGTAATCACGTATTGTCATTAATCACCGAAACCCAACTAGGGGCCTAGATGCTTTCAATCTCCCCCTTTTTGGTGATTGATGACAATACCACCTCGAGTATGTGAAAGAGATGAGGTTTTTAACATGCTTGGTTCATATAAGCTTTTGGCAATAAGAACAAAAGTGTTAGGCAAGCTTATATGACCCAAGCCAACATGATGTACTCAAAAGATATGAAATAAGCATGAGTACAAGTAATAAAGCTCATTTGCATCGGAGTAAAATGCGGAAGCAAAGCAAAAGAGCATAGCACAAGTGATATGACATATAAATAATTCAAAGTAGAGAGCACACATGTCACATATCACGATCACATAGATATCACTATCACATAGATATAGTTTAATGTATAGAAGTAAACACACGGCGAATGCATAAAAGTGTATCACACATAAAACTCCAAATATACTAGATAATAAGCTACTAAGTAAGCTAAGCTCCCCCTAAGACTATCATACTCGAACCCTCTCCCCCTTTGGCGTCAAACACCAAAACCTAAGGGTCGGTCGGCGGGGCGGCAACGAACGAGCCGGGCACTGAGGTGCGAGGAGTGAGCTGAAACTAGGCGCCATCATCATCCGACCCTGAGCTCTGAGCAGTCTGACCCTCTGTAGCTAGAAGTGATGCTGAAGCAGTCTGGGTCAGATCAGGAACTAGAGCTGTTGTAGGCTGTGCTGGTATGACTGAAGCAGTTGGCTCTGATGATGCCACTAAGGAAGGGAGCGTCTCTGTAGTCCCGGTAATAGGTGCAACGATAGAAGGACCTAGGACATGCAAGTATGGAGGAGTAGGCTGCCCTGTCAACTCACTGAAGGATGCACCAAGGCTCCTAGACACTGTAGTCTCTAGCACTAGCAGCGAGGGCGTCTCAGCTGGTGTGAAGCCCATCTGAAGAGGTGTGAACTGTGGGGCTATCACTAGCAAAGCAAAATACTGGGACACCTGCTTTATAGGTCAAGCAAACTGTGCTAGTGGCTGTTCCTAACTCTGAAGCCCACTAGGCTGTAATGTTGGAGTCATCGAAGTGGTGGCAGGCTGACCAAGCTTAGGCAAAGGCTGTGGCAGTGGAGCCCCAATCGCTGTCACTACATGTTGCATGAATCCGAGAAGCTGCTGCTGATGCATGGCCTGCTGTTGCTGCTATATGGCCTACTGTTGCTACTAGATGGCCTGCTGCTGGCACTAGAACTCGTCCTACCGAGTCTGGAACTATACAAAAGTGGCAGTGGTCTTCTAAGCCTGGCATGCCTGATCCTGCCTCATCCGCTCAAGTATAGCAAGTAGAGCGGGGTCTATCTATGATGCAGGTGGAGCTAAACTAGAGCTGCCGGCCTCATGATCATGTCGCCGTGCAGGCATCTGAGGAATGTCCCGGTAGTCCTCGTCTGAGCTGTCACTGGGGTCGCTCTCGACCAACCCCTCCTGCTAAGCATGCTGCTCCTCCTTAGTAGCTGCAATACCCCTGATAATAGCATCCCGCTGGGCTACAGTCTCTAGTACATCTGGATGATGGCACGCCTGACTAGGTGCCTATGGTGTATTATAGCGGATCATCTGAGTCAGGTTATATGTAGGGAACTCTGTGGTAGCACCACTATACTCAGCTAGTATCTCAGGCGGCCTCACTGTAACTGCCCTATGAATAAGAATTATGATCCAATGGGCATAGGGCAACTGTCGATGACCTTTGAACCCCTTAGCAATAGTATCCTCCATCTCTAATAGAAGGAGATCCCAAATGTCAAATACGGTCTGCTACATCAGGGAGTTGAGAAGCCATAGCTGCAAGAGAGTCAAGCCCTCATGATACCCCATCCTCGGAATCAAGGTCCTCCTCATAATGGCATCCAGCATTCTAGCTGTAGGAGTGAGATCACTAGGAGTCCTGCTCGACCCCTCGCCAAAAGGCTCCTTGAAGCAGTGGTGAACCAAATCTATGGGAGGAACCATACCTCCATGAGGACATCTGGGAGGCGCTGTCTGTCCATAGCAAACATCATGTAACCTGATGGGCTACTCCTGAAGCCTAAGTATCTCCCTGACCCTAGTGCTTGTCAGCCTGTAATCTCTGTCTCTGAATGCAAAGTGAATGTATCTGTGATGTGGGTCAATCCATAGTGTAGCATAGAACTAACGGACCCAAGATGGAACATATAATCCTATCCGTCCAATCAAGTCTATCAACCCTAGTAGATATGTAAGGTAGGGGTGAATATGCTCTGTAGCTGCTGCAACTATAGACTCAATGTTGCACATCCTCTGAGGTCTGAATACAGCTCCACTGTTGAGATATGCATTGTAGAAATCCTCCTAGAGTGGTGTGTAGAAGTCCTCTGATGCTCTGTCATCCCTCCTCGGTGGGAACCACTGCTCAAACTCCACAAACCTGAGCTACTGCACCTGCTTGGTCGTGGCGGCCCTCAAGTCCAAGTGTGTCATAGGAGGCGGACCCTGTGGTCTGGGTAGTGGACGAGAACCCCTTCGCTGTGTATCTGCCCTCGGCATGACTAGAGCATGGGTATGACCAGAGCGGGGAAGCTATGGCTAAGGTGCCTGCTCTATCTCCTTGGCCTGTTGTCCCTCCTAAGTCTGCTCTGCTGATAGTGCCTACTGCTATGACTCCCCCTGAGGCTTATCCTCATCGATGGCAACACACTGACCTCCAATCATGAGAGTCCTAGCTGGACCACCATGAAGGCACTCAACCCGCTCAAGTGTAGCCCTCACTTCTGGTGAAAGCTGATCTGCGATTCGTACTCCACTGCGAGCACCTCCTCTCTTGGCACGCTCTGTAGCCTCTACAACTATAGCTGCTCTAGCTATCTCTGCATCTGGGTACTTGCGCTTCTTTGTTGCAGTCTTCTTCGTCGCCTTGCCTTTTGGATCTATAGGCAAGCGAGGCGGATGCCTCAAATCCTCATCATCCGGACCGCCTCCAACATTCTTGATGCGAACCATCGGTTGGATCTGAAAGGAACAACTACCAACTGTCACTTCCAAGGCTTAGCCTCGATCCATACTCGCGAGCTTGGCCCTGAGTTGACTAACAACTGCAAACACGATCTCAATGGCACCGACTCGCTGCACGATAGAATAGATAGGATATACAAATAATTTGAATTATGCATCTAGAGATATGAAAACCTTATGAAAGCAAGCAATTAGGTATGAAATAGAAACATGGGCTTGCTACCTGACGAACTATCGATCCGAGGAGAAGAGAAACAATGCGTGGGGAACCATCGAAATGCGAGGCTAGGGTTAGGTTCAAATGTCGCAACTTGGCACTGGATGGATCTAGCGGCGTGGGTAGTGATCAATGCGGCTCAAGTGCATGGAGCAGAGGCAAATCCTAGGGCACGGTGGTGGCACTAGAGCACGGGACGACATCAGCGCTAGGGCAAGCGGTGGCGGTGTTGGAGCATGGGATGACATCGGCGCTAGGGCAAGCGGCGGCAACGCTATGGTTGTGGCGCGAGCAGGGCACTGCGGTGACACTGTGGCGCGAGGCAATTAGCATGGTGGTGCGAGGAGATGTGTGGGCACATGGGGATGACGTCGTGGGGTGCGATGGCACTGCTGGCGTGGCTGTGTGGGAGCAGCATAGAGGAGCACGGCGTGGATGCGACTGCGACAGCGGCTAGGGCTAGATCACGGCGATGACGGCGTGGATGCGGAGTTGGCTGAGGCGGCATTGTGATTATAAAGGGTCCCCCGCAGGATGGAAAAGGAAACAAAGTGTGAGTGCTGATTACGCACGCTTCCTATTGACCGAACGCTCTGGTGGCAGCGATCGGAAGCTGCCACCTAGCGTCCGGTCAATTCCAGAGAGGTCTAAATCTCCTGGAATCATGACTGGACGCATCCGGTGGACACCGATCGGACACAACTAGAGTCTGGTCACCTTGCCTTGAACGCCTTCATGCTCGACCGGACGCTGATCCTCCAACTAATCGGATGCTGAAACACAGAGTCCGGTCACCCCTCCACAGCGAGTTCACCTCCTATGAACTGATCGGACGCTGGACTCTAGAGTCTGGTCACTCTTCTTCTTCTATTCTTTTTCTTCATTACTTGAGTCATCTTTCTTTCCCTTGTATTTGTTCTTGAACTTGTCTTTCTTGGGCTTAGTGCATTGGTGTGCTAGATGACCAAGTTCTCCACAATTGAAGCAATCCATCTCGGAGATTGGCTTCCTTCTAGAGTTAGTGAAGAACTTCTTCTTCTTGCCATCAAACTTGATGCCACTCTTGTTTAGCTTCTTTAGCATATTGGCGGTCTTTTTCACCATGAGAGCAAGACTTTCATCATTAACTTCATCATCACTTGAGCTCTCACACTCAAGTCTTGCTTTACCGTTCTCTTGGCTAGCTTTGAATGCTAAGTCCTTATCTTTCTTCTTAGTAGAGGATGAGCCATCTTGTGGCGTGATGTGCATGTACATCTCATGAGCATTGATCTTTCCCAAGATTTGTGTTGGTGTAGCGGTGGAAAGATCACCTTGATGAAGCACGGTCATAATATGCCCATATTTATCAATGGGGAGGACACTCAAGATCTTTCTTACAACATCAGATGGTTGCATTTGAGTGAGTCCAAGCCCATTGACTTCCTCTACAAGAACATTCAAACATGAATATATCTCATTAGCATATTCTTTAGGAAGCATTTTAAAAGAGTTGAGCTTTTTCATGACAAGATGATAGTGTTCCCCGCGCTCACTCTTAATTTCCTCATGGAGCGCACAAACGTCCAACCATAGTGCATGGGCATCTTTGTGGTTCCTCACCCGATTGAACACGTCTTTACAAAGGCCTCTAAAGATGGTGTTTCAAGCCTTTGCATTCCACTTCTCTTAATTCACCTCATTGCCTTGTAGGTGAGTAGCATCTTGAGGTTTTGGGAAGCCTTGTGAGGTGGCTCTAAGAATACCAACATCTAGACCTTCTAGATATGCCTCCATTTGAATTTTCTAATAAGGAAAATCATCTCCCTCAAAGATAGGAGGAGGTCCATCCCCGTGAGACATCTTGCTCTAGGTGGTTAAGCCTAAATACGTTAGCACGAGGTTCTGATACTAATTGAAAGGATCAAGATGCCCAAGAGGGGGGTGAATTGGGCTAATTACAAATTTCTTTGCAATAATCAAATCCTATGGTTAGCCCAATTAACCCTTTGTGCCTAGAAAGTATTTCTATTAATCTAATGCATAAAAGTTTAGCACCCTAAGTTCCAATCCTACTCTAGCATGACAATTCTAGGAATGTAAAAGACAAATAATGAATTGCTCAAAGTAAAAGCTTAAAGTAAAGAGAGGAGAAGGAACGCGGCGATGTTTTGCCGAGGTATCGGAGAGTCACCACTCTCCACTAGTCTTTGTTTGAGCACCTACGCAAGGGTGTAGCTCCCCCTTGATCCATGCAAGGATCAAGTGCTCTCTATGGGTTGATTCTTTGACACTCCGTTGCGGTGAATCACCCACAACCGCTCACAAGTTGAGTTGGGTCACCCACAAGCTCCGCCGGATGATCACCAAACTCCCAATCACCACCAAGCCATCTAGGTGATGACGATCACCAAGAGTAACAAGCATGAACTCTCACTTGACCATGACAAGCCGAATGAGAAGGGTGGATGCACACTTTGCTACTCTTGCTTCACTAATGGGGGCTCTCTTTGGGATTCTCAAATCTCAATCACTTCACTAGGACCTTGCTCTTCTTGGCACTGTCAAACGTGTTTCTCAGCTGTTGGAATGAGCAAAAGTACCCTCACACACGAATGGAGGTGGTATTTATAACATGGGCTGAAAAACGAACCATTATGTGCCTCTGCGGGGTGACCGGATGCTCCGATCATGTTGACCGGATGCATCGGTCAGTTTACCCTGAACTCTAGTGTTTACAGTGTGACCGGACGCTGTCCAGCATCCGGTTAGCACTAACCGGACGCGTCCGGTCACAATTTTCCCTTAGTGGAACATTACTGAAGTCGACCGGACACTGGACCTCAGCATCTGGTCACTTCACTTCTCAACGTCCGGTCACTTCTAGATGATTTTACCTTGATCAAATGAACTGATTGGACTCTGAGCCAGCGTCCAGTCACACCGGAGCCGGCGTCTGGTTAGTATTTGACCCTCCATTCACTTCCAACTTTCGATCATATGTGAATGAAGTTTGCTCCATTGGATCTAAGGACTATTTTGGAGCTACCTAGCGCTTGTTTTAGCAAGTGTGCACCACACATAACCCACTAGACTTACCTAGGTCAAGCTACCCATCCGTACCCCCCTTAATAGTATGGCCAAAGGAGAAACAAAGTCCTAAACTACTCTAAGTGTCACTCTAACTCCAATCGACACTTAGAGCTAGTCCATCCTTAACCTTGTCATCCATCCTTTGAAAATCGAAATGATTTCCATCATAGGAGCATGACCATCATGATAGCCCAATCGATCTCTATTACCGTGACCTAACTTAATTGCCTCTATAAAACACATGTTAGTCACAATAATCACGTATTGTTATTAATCACCGAAACCCAACTAGGGGCCTAGATGCTTTCAGTACCAGCATGCATCATTGAGTTATATTATACCTAAAACTAAAGCTAACAGATTAGAGCCTATCAAGGGCCTCGAGGTACTTCTGCTTGCAGATGTCAAAGAAGATCATCATGGAGTAGCGGTTGTCCTCCAGCTTGGTGAAGCCGTTGAGGTACCTCTCCACCTTGTCCCACTCGCCGCCCTACACGAGGTCCTTGAAGTGCTTCATGTTGAAGTAGAAGCCCGACTCCTGCTCCAGCCTGCATGGGCAACCGCAAAAAAGCATCAGAAATCCCAGCTCACCCAGCAAAGCAAGGCTCCAAAAACCCCATTCATGATCATGGTGAGTACTCACTTATGCACCATCTCCTTGAACTTCTCCTCATCGAGGAACTGCAGGAACTAGAAATGCCAGGGGCAAAAAGAAGGCAGATGGTAACTACTAATGGGAGGAGCAGCCAAGCACTTACAAATAGAAGAAGACAAATGCTAATCATGATTCCTCCTATAACAATGTGATGCCACCATCAGGCAATGCTTGGAATGCTGGAGATGGAATTGGAAGACCAAATGCCAAGTCTAATGCAGGATCTAGTTGGGGTGAGAAAGATAAGATGGAGTCTAATGAGCATCTGAAAGTCCCAAAAGAATCAGACATATGGAATACAGGGAAATCAAATGAAAGTCCATGGGATAACACTGATGCACTACAGGATTCCTGGGTTAACAGTGCAAAAGCATAAGAAATATATATATTTCACCTGGAGCAAAAGAACAAGAGCAAAAGAACTCAAGAAGTGGCTCAGATTTACCCATTATCAGCATGACAACTGCAACTTAATTTCACCTGGAGCTTAATTTAATTCTCTCTCTCTAATGGGAATTGAACAGGCCACAGAACTGGTTGCTTGTACTGGTACAAGCCATCCTAGTTAAGCAGCAAACAGAACAAAATATCCCAAGTACCAGCTCATAAGGTGCTAAAGTGTAGAAGTTCTCTAATGGAAACTTGATTCATCATAGCCACTCAAGCATA
This sequence comes from Miscanthus floridulus, assembly GCF_019320115.1. Lineage (NCBI taxonomy): Eukaryota > Viridiplantae > Streptophyta > Magnoliopsida > Poales > Poaceae > Miscanthus > Miscanthus floridulus. Next base: position 106,889,769 of record NC_089581.1, on the reverse strand, counting down.
GTACAAAACAAAAAAGTCACAAGGTATGTGAATGGGAGGCAGGCAAGCGCTGCTCCAACATGCAGGGGTGTGACCTCAAGGACGCATCCCTCCCAGACCCCAGCGGCCTGAACCCAACATCCATGCGCTGGAAAAATAGCAAAGTGCAGATAAATAATTATCAGCATCATAGTAGCACTTCTTATTTCACTCCTCTCATGAAAAATAGTAGTCAGTACCACTCAAAACTAAATACATAGTAGTACATTCAGAAGAGTTATCTTAATTTCTGAAATATGAGGTTGGGACGAGCTCGCCTCACCTATGCTAAAACATATATAACAAACGCCAGCCCAGTCATAGAAAATACACCAGAGATGCACTATAAGGGATTCTTTAAGGTAATCACTACAGCATCCAAATACACGCTCCATCAGAAACTATGATTCGACTAGAGGTGCATGCTTATGCTTGCTGCTGAACAGTTAAAAGATATGCATGGGAGGGAGAAAGACCTGGTCGACTATGGACAGCTAATAAACAGGAAAGCAGTATCATGGCTAAATAAACCAGTATCACATATGTATGAGTATGCTACACTCACTCATTACCATTCATACAAAGATTGATCAACAATATAGACAAAAAGATTGAACTAATAAGATAAATTGTTGCATTATTATTGGGCTCGTACAACCACAGTTTAATCAACAATAAAATAAATTGTTGCCAGCCAACACATTTACAATATAGACATTGGCATGCTGGGACCTTAATTAGGCAAAAAGATTGAACTAATAAGAGATGCAATTATTAAACAATGATTGGGCAATGGAATTTAAAAATCCCCCCTACAGTTCGAGTTACACTTTACCTGCACACCAAACTAAAATTTAATGATAAAAAACAGTACATTGCTTCTGTACTAGCAAAGAGAACACAATTCATCCAACCAAAGTGCTGCAACCTAACAATGAGGAGCACAAGTGAGCCGAGCTGCTGTTGTTGGGATGGATCAGCAGAGAAGGGAGGGGGGAGATGAGAGTAGAGCATTGTGACTGATAGGGATGTACAGGTGAAGAGGACTACCAGAAACCACCTGGATCCATTGGAGGCTGCCATAGTCGCCGTCCACCTTGACGGATTCAGCCGTGGTTGCCGAATCCCACACTCTCCTATATGTCACCGCCCCTCGAGCCGCCCAGGTAGCGCGCACTACCTCCACCACCACCCATGTTGTGGCGCCGGATCCGGAGGAGGGAGGGAGGGAGGCGGCGGGACCGGATCCAGAGGGGAGGGGCGGCGCGGCGGCCAGATCTGGGGAAATCCGGGAGGGAGGGAGGGAGGGAGGGAGGCGGCGGGACCAGATCCAGAGGGGAGGGGCGGCGCGATGGTCAGATCTAGAGAAATCTGGGAGGGAGGGAGGGAGGCGGCGAGGCCAGATTCGGAGGGGAGGGGTGGCACGGCGGCCGGATCCGGGGAGAGAGAGGGGGCGGTGCGGCGGCCGGATCCAGGGAGAGAGAGGGGGCGGCAGGGAAGGAGAGGGAGGGGCCGGCGCCGGGGAAGAGAGGGAGGGGAGGGGCCGGCCACCGGTGGGATTCGGGGAGAGAGCGAGCTAGAGGGAGAGAGGGAGCTGGGGTGAAGGGAGGAGGGAGGGAGGGAAAGGAGGGGAGGGAGCGAGCCCGCCGGATCCGGGAGAGGGAGGGGCGGCGCCGGGGAAGAAGAAGGCCGGGGAGGGGCGGCGCCAGGGAAGAAGGGGAGGAGCGTTGGCAGGGAACAGGTGGGGCGCTAGGGGCCGGGTGTCGGGGAAGAAGAAGGGATGGGGCGCTGGGGTCCGGGTGCGGAGGAAGAAGAAGGAAGGGGGAGGGGGCGCTGGGGTTCAGGTGCGGAGTAAGAAGGGAGGGGGAAGAGGGCACTGGATAGGAAGAAGGGAGGTCCTAGTGGTCGTTTGAATTTTTTTGTGCGTGTGTATGTTTTTTTTGTGCGTTTTAAAATAACCGACAGAATAATAATATTTTTTCTATACGTGCATGTATTTTTTTGTGCGTTTTTAAAAAACCGACAGAATAAGTTGTATTTTTCTGTGAGTGCTGATTTTTTCCGTGTGTGTATTTTCACGCACAGAATAATCATATAATTATTCTATGAATTTTCGTATTTTTTCTGTCGGAATATGTGCGTAACCGAAAAAACACACAAAAAAAAATTTGTCACCCACGTAACCATTCGAGTTTCCAGTAGTGCGCTCTTTGCATTGCATCATCACGTACGCACGCATGCACCGTCATTGCATGCACTACCTACTCGAAACCACGAGACAGCATAATAAGCAAGCCAGTAGGTGCCACCTTGTCCCCCTCTGCTAGCTAGCTATCTAGCCCATTGTTAACAACTGGGCTCTGTTGACCAGATGATTAGATCGATCCTCCTAATTAACGCAAAAGAAAAGAAAATGAAAGGAAAGAAGATACATCCTTGTCGTCGTCAGCACTAATAAGCTAGACTAACCTTCGCAATCAAATAAAATCTTGGAGCTAATACACTTGTAACGTGCCATCGATTCGCCGTCGTTGATGGTTTGGCTTGGTATATATGTCCGTCGTGTAGCTATCTTGAAATTGACTTGCCTGTGCAGGTGATCTTCGTCGTAGCTTCCATTATCGTGTTGCGTGTGAAGTCAGGACTTGGAGTCCACGAGTCGTCGTCTATCCAAAATCCAGTGACGCCGCATGAATGAATACAGTATATATAGTACCCCCATGGGTAAGGTAAGGCAATTAAACAATCTCAGGAGGCCGGTATGTTTGGTACGTACGCAAGCTATGTATCGCGGCGACGGCGACTCATCATGAACCTAACGCCGCCAGTTCACGACGATCACGGATTTCGCTTGATTATTAATTGTTTTCTCAGTAGAAGCTGAGGGAGTACGTACTGATGACTCCATGGGCCATTGGCCCATGCCAAGTCATGCACGCACCTGCGTACAGGACACTGCACGTGCTAATTCGTGACAGCGACATCTTATGTCCATAACTACAACAGGCCATGGCAATATGGCAGCGACAACCTCCAAACACAGGTAGACTTTTTTTTCTTTCACCACTACGAAAAGGGTCTGTAGCAATACCTTTGTTTTTAGGGACGGCTCTATACTGAGCCATCGCTAGCTATAAACGGTGTCCAAACGAACTGTCCGTATAAATCCATCTCTATATGTAACTATGCGTCTTCGTCTAGTTGCAAGACGTACAATAGTATACTTGAATTGTACTATGCACTTACAGGTTAATACAGCGTAGCAGTATACTACATTGCACTGCTGAATGACTGTATACTGTGCGCCCCGTGTATATAGATACCGGCTCAGTGCTACATACCAGATCTGGCATGAATGTTAGCGTACGAACCAAGTAGAGTAGGGCCTGGCCAAGCAACAGCCTGTTTGCTGGGTCATATTTAATTTATAAGTTATGATTTATTAGTTAATAAATAGTATTTTTTTCTTATACTAAATCGGTCAATAATATTTTCAGTAATAAATTATCAGCGGAATAAACCCAAACGAATGCCGTACTTAGCGCATACAGTAGAGAAAGCCAAGCGGTGCATCAATGCGTGGCAGAAAGCTAGGACCGGCCGGTACGGTGCGTGCGCAAGAGCGACAGCATGTGTTGTTTACAGCTAGCGAACGTCTACGTGATCCGTGCAGGCAGACACCGTGGATCTACGTGCATCAATGCACGCAGCGCCCCGTCCGCCCCGCCCCCTACTGGCCCCTGCTGCAGACGCATAGCTGCGGCTGCCTACACCACCGTACCACCGGGCGACGGAAACTAGCATCTTTAGATAAGGGCCAGTTTAGTTCCCAAAATTTTACCAAATTTTTCAAGATTTTTTGTTACATCGAATTTTTGGACGCATGCACGAAGTATTAAATATAAATAAAAAATAAAATTAATTACATAGTTTAGACGAAATCCACGAGATGAATCTTTTAAGCCTAATTAGATTATGATTGGACACTAATTGTCAAATAACAACGAAAACCACTACAGTGTATTTTACCAAATTTTTTTTTGGCATCCAAACAAGATCAGTGACGGAGATCTAAGGTTTCAATCGAGAGGGCTCCTTATTTGTCAGCCCCATGGAATGGTAAGGGGGCATTCATGTATGGCCCTTTTAGTCTAAAATTCACTCCTGTGGAAGGTCAAATCCAACACCTAAGGAGTGCTTTTAGAACCATCACGCCCTCAACCCGCTACGTTGCACAGGGTTTGTAGGGACAGCTCAAGACTATTTGTAGGGGCGGTTTGGCCAGCCGCTCCTACCAAACTGTCTCTACAAATCATGTATTTATGGAGCGGTTGTAGTACCAGCCGTCCCTATAATACTTGTTTGTAAGGGCGGTTCGGTCTAGAATTGCCCCTACAGTATATTTTCCCGCAAAAAATTAAATTTACAATTCAAATTTGACCAGAACATACATATGGCCCTGTTTGTTTTCGCGTATTCCTGCGTTCGCGTTACGAGTGAGTGAGGAAAGCGAGATAATCCCGCCGAACGCCCCGCGACCAATGCGCGACCGGGAATCGCCCGCGGCATGGAACGCGCAAAACTTAACTATGACCCGCGATTCGCAAAACGTAGCCTCCGAACCGCGTTCACTCAAGAGTATTATATAAACTACAAGCACAAGAGTATTATATAAACTACAATTACAAGTCCAATTCACAAAAATATATACAATCCATCATTAAATAGATATAATTCACAAGGTAAAACCAATGTTAAATTCCATACATATTGTTATCAACGGCTTAGAGCTAGCCTTTCAGTCTCACGAAGGTGTTGGTACTGAGGATTTCTACCTAAGTCAGACTCTCGGTCATGGTAGGTGTCTTTGACGTGTACAATCTGGTCTAATATGAAGTTACAAAGGTCATCGACGAGCTCTAAGAGTTGGTCATCTTTGTATGGGTCTTTTTTCATTTCTTTATCTTATTTTCACTATAAGAGAACAAGTTTCGGTTTAGTATTTCATACCATGTACGGAGTTTTTATACTACGGGTAAAGAGATTCAAACTAACCTTTAAGGGGTGTCTCCTGTAGGCACCGATGTTACTCATCATAGAACATACATAGTATCCATAATGTACACTCCCAGACTTCTGCTTGGGGCACTATGTGTTTTGCATATGGAAATGTTAAGTAATGCTTTTGACAGCAATGCAATGGAGTACTGAAGAAGTAAGTTACACTTAATTACCGTATATAGTGTTTTTATAGCCAGTTTTTCCTTTCTTACTGGATCATGCCTTCTGTGATGTTTAGTGACATAGAACCAAAATGCTCTGTTTCAATTATTTTAGCAAATACAACTTGTTAGTATCCAAAAGTGAACGTTACAAGTATGTATATAAACATATAAGCTAATGAGGATTGTCGATATGTATATGTCTTGAGAATCGATATGAAGTCTTTGTATGTCACCGGGTCCCTATCTATTGAATCAAAGACCCATGCCATGCTCCTCCCGGCATCGACGCCTATACAAATCCAGTGGTTGTTGTATGGATTTAATCATAGAACTAGTAAGCTCTTTTGCATCGAATAAAATATATCGAACAAAGCTTTAAGTATAGAGTTGAACTTACTCAAAGTTGTATGGTAGCCATATAGTAGAGTGCTGTTGGAGATTTTTAAAAGCTAGGGCAATGTATGCCGAAACCTTAAGGGACTCTTGCCTTAGTTTCTTCGTACGGATGTCATCTTTCTCCCAAAGGGTCTTTCTAGCAGCTAGCTCTTTGTCATCTAGTTTCCACTGTTTAGGGTAATTAAAATTTGTTTATGCTATAACTTGAGGGTCTATATACCCGGCTTTCACACTTGGCATTTATTTTATAATGTGCACTTGCATTCTATAAATCACGGCATGGGTTAGTTACAACAAAATTCAAAGATTACATTCATATCATATCGGGAGGACAAGGACTTACAGGCACCACGTGCGAATTAGATTCATCTCCATTGCTCCGAGGTGAAAGCATGTCTGCATGTCATTGAAATCAAAGACAATTTTCCTGGCTGGGCCTCCAAATGTGTCGATGGAGAAGCATGCTTGTACGAGGTCTATGCTCGTTAGGAGAACACGCAAGTACCAATCATGGAACCTTCTAATTCCAAGTGGTAGGCGCTAGATGTCCCAGTTTGGTAGGAAGGGCTTGCCTCTTTTATATATTTTTGGGCAATCCTTTGACTATTTGATGGCATCAACATTTGGATATTGCTTTGCTGTTTGGTGGAGTTTGCTAGTGACAGCCTCCTCAGAAGCCTGTGATGGGACTTTTTTAACTTGGTTCTCAGGCTTGAATTGGTCATGGGAATACCACTTGTGCACCGACGAGACGTCTTTCATCAGAACATAAATTGGTCTTATGGTGATTGGATGCTTCTTTCAAAGTTTCTATTCAGACACATCCTCATCTTCTTATGCATCACCTTCTTCAGGAGGCACTCGTTGTTCATATATCGGTTGTGCTTGTTGAGAAGACTGTGGCATCTCATTATGCACTTGCTTGGTACGAGCTGGAGAAGGTTGTGGCTTATTAGGCACATGCTCGCTAGGAGGCGGGGAAGAATGTGGTATCTCAGGGATGTGGTGGTCACGAGACAGTGAAAATATCTCCCCGTCCTCAACAACTCGCTCCAAATTTGGGAGAGGGGGAGGCGGTGAAGAATCGATTAATATAATGTCCCATTTGTGCCAGAGGATCAACTGCCCCATTACGTCTCCGAGTAACACCAGCCCCTCGGGAGTTGCATAGTCTATCATTTACTGCATGAACTCGGGCTTCACGATATGCACCTCGACCCTAGTGTAGTCTGACATTATCTTATTTAAAAAGCGGTATAATTGATTCATTCAAGCTAACAAACATGCATTTCCCCCAACTATAATTACAGTATTCTGTTTACTGCACCACATAGAGATATTGCAGTACTCCTATCAATAGGTGTGGTTAGTTAGCAGGGCCCTGTCATTTAAAAATTTTAGAAGCAACTGCTGCACGCATCCTTTTCTATACCTGAATTACTGTACAATCCTGTGAAACTGTATACAGAAGTGCACATGTATCTGCTGAAGTTTTAGAAGTTGATACTTCTGTATAGTTGTTTATTCTGACAAAACTGTTTTATTCGTGCAGAAATCTGCTGGTGGTTTATTGCTACCGAAATCTGCTGTTAAGTTTGAGAGATATCTGATGGGTGAGGTGAGATCTTAAAGGCACTACTATCTGTTTCTGTAATTGTTAATTTTTCAGGATATAGTGTCACCACAATGTATTGTTCATGCTAGATTCTATCGGTCGGTGCTGATGTTAGTGAAGTTGAGGCTGGGAAAAAGGTAAGCAACATTTTGTGACTTACTCTTATTGACGCATGCCCAAAATGCTCACTGGTGGCAACAAGAAGCATTTTGTGCTTTGCATGTGAAGTTTGTTTATACTTTAGAGAACAATCTATCATATTTACTTGAGTAGATTGACTGAACAATCTAGCTGTACTGTAATTATTTAAATGAATGGACTATGGTTACTTGAGTAGATTGAAGAGTGGTTATGTTTCTGAAACAAATACATTGTGCTAATTTGTAATCTGCTACCATTATGACATTGTCTGCTATGAAATCTGCCTGTCATGCTGAAAATAGACATGCTTTATTTTTGTTTTCTATCCTTGTCTATTTTGCCCTGCAATGGATATTGTTATTGTCTCAATTCTTACAGTTTGCATAGTCCGTCGAATGTACTTTTACCGAAGTACAATGCTCATAATTTAGAATACTCTAACCAGTTTGCACTTGCAGGTTCTCTTCTCAGACATCAATGCTTATGAGGTAACTGACTGATTTCTTCTTAATGATTTTCTTTCTTTCTTTTTTGGCCTTGTCCTGTGCCTTACATTTTTTTGATTCAATCAACTTAGCTGACTTAGCTCACTGTGTTGTAGGTGGACCTTGGTACCGATGAGAAGCATTGCTTCTGCCGTGAGTCAGATTTGTTAGCTGTAGTTGAATGAATTTTACCATGAAAATTTCGGACTTACCTTCCAATGCTCCAACTGCATGGACTTATCTTGCCCCTACTTTGTTGTATGCCATTTGGATGTTCGTGAATTCAGCTTCTAGATGAGTTTTAGTTACCATTAAATTTTGGCCGCCATAAACTGGAATTATGTTGATGCCCCTTTTCTTTATAGCACGCTCTCATAAAGTGCTCAGATATGGATACGAAGATGCGTGAACCGAACTTGAAAGTTGAAATGGTTACATTGTTCATCTGGTGTTTGTGCTTCTGAACATTCTTTAAGCAATATCGTAAATAAAAACTTCAACTAGGAACTGCAGGTTTTATTGTGCTGACTAGTCTCATTCGATTGGTTTGAAATTTATTGTTTTGTGTTTGTCGTCCCCATTGCTCAGCCAGAGTTTATTCAGTGCCTGTCCAACACCATGGACTCTCATGTATATACCGATTACGGAGTATATATAAGGAAAAAGAGGGCCACAGTTCGGAACCTCGGACATGTGATCAGGAATGATGAGGAAAACAAAAACAAACAGTTTGTTCATTGCTACTCAAAGGAGCAGGAGCTTGGTCATACAAATGGTACATTCATCCATCGTATACGTATGTTATTACAAAAAAAAATAAAATGGTGAAATTAAAAAAAGGAATGGATTGAAAATCATACAAATTTGATCAAAAGGAGGAAATACCAAGAAGCAGTACCAGGCATTTCGGTTCATCAAAGATTCAAAGGAAGAGGAAATTAAGTAAACGGATTAATAAATAGAGAAGAGCCGACAGTGGAGGTACGGGTGTTCTGGTCAGTTGAACCTGCTGCAGACCTTTCGAATCTCTCCCTGCACGCCAGTGAGCACGTTGACCTCGCTGAGCTTAACGAGAACCTTGGCGAACTCCGACTGGAAGAGGGCAGCGTTGCTGGCGAGCTGGTCGACGATCCAGCGCGTAGAGCCGTCGTCGCTGTAGAGGTTTTGATCGACGGAGAGCACGCCGCGTTTTTGCTGCAGGTTCTTGTAGTAGTGGTTGTCCACCTTGAGCGCGCTCCACTGATCGTCCAGGAACACGGCGTTGCCGTCCGACGAGGACACGTTGGGACACACCCACTTCTTGTACACGGACGCGGTGGCCGGGTCCATGCCTGGGTCGGTCGCGCCGGGTTTGCCGCCGTACCCCTACAGCCTGCTGCTCTTGATCCTATTCGCTTCATCGTTTCTGTGGCTTATAAGTCGGTTGATGCTGTTTTTGTGTGAGAGCCTAGCAGCGCCACTGTTTCGATCGCGTTCATCCCCAGCCTGGCGTAGTAGGCGACCGCCTGCGCCGCCGTGTAGTCCGGAGCCGGGAGCCTGACGTCGGAGGCTCGAGACTGCCGGCGGTCCCTGCGCCCCGTGCGCACCGCGTACGCCGGTCCCCCGGCCTGCGCGACCGCGTCCCTGGTGGCGAGGATCTGGATGTCGGAGCAGGACACCACGCCGGGGCACCTCCCCTCCAGCGCCGTTTTGATGGCTGCGATGAGATCGTAGGCTTTGACGCTCAGGTTGGGTGCCGCCGTCTTCTCCGTGCCGGGGCCGTCGATCAGCAGACCACCATCGCATCCCTGCAATCTCAACCAGTTGGGGCATACGTTAACCACCGTAAGTACACGTACTTTTTTTTTTGAGGTACTTGTGATCACGCACAGACGCACGGCACGTGCATGGTCCGATCAGCTAATCTATATACGTACATTGACGGCGCACTCGTGGAACTGCATGCGGAGGAGGTAGGCAACGATGGGGGCGTCGCGCGCGAAGCGGGCCTTCACGATGCCCTGCACCACAGCCTCCATGTCGCTGCCGTTGCACTTGCCTTTGTAGAACCCGTACTGCAGCTGTGCGCTGCCACCAGCGGCGAGCGCCAGCACCGCCAGCATCGCCGTTAGAGCCGCCGCACTGAAGCGCGCTGCTGGAGAGGCCATTATTGTCTCTTGGCCACTATACTGGCACAAGGTACGTACTGCTTTTGGCCTCTCTTAGATGCTCGCTCAGATCAGGGCGGTGAGGTGAGATGCAAATGGCGAATGCCCAGGACCATTTAATTTATAGGTGATCGGGAGATGATACCGGAGTACGTAATCGAGGTCAGTTGTTGTTGTTTACTAGTCATCCGTCACGGAGATCACGTATACGCAATATGTTGATTGAACAGTATGAATGGGCCAGCTAGATTGGTTCCATGTTGATTTGCACTGCTAAACTCACCCACTACATCGTTGTTCAGTAACACAGCTAGCACAGCACTCAGATTTTTTTATAGAAAGGACAGCAAAAGTTTTACCGCACATTTTATGAGACGGTGGAAAAAGAAAAAAAAGAGATTTACAAAATATTTACAACCCGACCACTATTGGGAACTCTACTTCAACCAAACTGGAAACTACCAGCAGTGCCGAAAAAAGAAGCCAAGAAAGAAACACTGAGCGCCAAGGCTTCCGGCCTTGGAAAAAGAAAAAACATGCACGCCACACCGTGACTCGGCCACAGGAGGTATACTTCTCAGAGGCTGCAGCCGTAGCTGGTGCCATGTCCATATTGCATAATGTCCAATTTTTTCGACCATCGACGAGTAAATTTATATTTGCACGTCTAACTTAGATGGTATGCTCAAAGGATACAAGAGTTTATACTGGTTCAGGCGGAACGTCCCTACGTTTAGTTCACTGCCGCTCGTGTTATCGGCACTTGGTTAGCAGTAGGGGTTACAAACAGGCGAGAGAGGGAAAGAACCCCAAGTCTCTAGTGGAAGGAGTGAACAGGTGCTGAGAGCTCGATTGCTACTCAGCCGTGTTCTTGTGTCATGCTCTTGTGTTTTTATCTCCTGGCCCGGCCCCCCGGTAGGGGCACCCTGCTTTCCCTTTTATAGGCGAAAGGAAAGCGCTGGTTACAGAGGAGGAAAATGAGAAGAACGAGAGAGAGAAGAAGGCTTCTAGGATCGCCGGATCCTTCTTCTCCTTTATGCAGGTCTCACCGATCCTGTAGATGTCAACAGGGACGGCTCCACATCGCGGCCCTGTTCGTCACTGGCGCCATGCGTAGGCGTCATCTGCCGGTCATGGCGTTCAATTCCGTCCCGACGGGCGTCGTGGTGAACTGACGCGTCTGTCAGCGTTCGTACGAGGGTTAGGCAGAACAACACCGGCACGTCCAACACTGTTTTTGATGTGAATCCTCAGGTATGGTCCGTCATGGCCATGGGTTACATCAAGGCGTGCCAGTCTCTTCCTTGGTGTCAGAGTTTGGACCCAGGCTCATACGCCTGGACCTGGAGTGGTTGGCGGCGGTATGGGTCCCCGTCAGACGAGACGGAAACCATGTCCTTGGGGTCGGGCGAGACGGAGCCCGCACCCAAGGGGTCGGGCGAGACAGAGCCCGTAGCCTTAGGCGAGACGGAAACCGCATCCTTTCAGTCGAGCAAGACGGAGCCCGCACCCAAGGGGTCGGGCGAGACGAAGCCCGCAACCTTGGGCGAGACCCCCATGGCCTTGAGGTCGGGCGAGACGGAAACCACATCTTTGGGGCCGGGCGAGACGGAGCCCGCGGCCTCGGGCGAGTCCCCGTGGCCTCGAGGCCGGGTGAGACAGAGCTCGCACCTAAGGGGTCGGGCGAGACGGAGCCCGCGGCCTCGAGGTCAGGCGAGACGTAGCCCATATCCAAGGGGGCAGGTGAGACGGAGCCCGCACCCAAGGGGTTGGGCGAGACGGAGCCCGCAGCCTCGAGGTCGGGCGAGACGGAGCCCGCGGCCTTAAGGTCGGGCGAGACCTTTTAATACGTCTTCCTTTATCTAGGGAAGTCAGCGTGGGCGCTAACTTCCTTGCTTTGGGTATCCCTAATATCGATGCCCGATAGTAGCCCCTGAGCCTACGGAGGAGTAGAATACTCCTTTAGAGGCTTTTCCGGACAGGAGGACTCTGAGGGCCTTGGCCTTCTTTTTTAGCCCACGGCATGTCCTAGTAGGACGGCAGTTCCCTTTTTTCACGATCGGTCTTCTTGGGGGCATGTAACCGTAAGATTAGGGAGGTCGGAAAGTTTTTTCTTGATTCCGGTCCCCTAGGATCCGATTGTTTCATCATCGTACTACGACCACGTGTTCGGTCTCCTTACGAGTCCAACTTTCCTTAAGCCCCCGCGCGTAGTAGGGGTTCGGTCGAGGGTCGGCTCGTCTTTGTGATCGTCGTCCCTCAAGCATTTTTTTCGATAAAACGGAGGGGCTGAGCCATGCCACATTTTTCCTCGATGGACGAAACATGGTGCTTGATGAGCTGTTAATGGGCTAGTCCAAGTGGGGCCCCAGCTTCCCGTTTGTGGGGGTCCGGCATGGGTTAGCTGGTGACCGACTCTAGATTCTCAGTGGCCAATCCATATAGTTCTCGGGTCCGTTCGACCGGTCCCGAGGGCTCGTTGCCTTTCTTCGAGGAAAAACCATGGACTGGGAACCGACCAAGACTCGAACGTGGGTCAGGATGCCCACGGCACTCGTGCGCCCATGTACTGGCCGCTAGTGGGACATCCCTTTCCACCCCTCACTCTAAGGGCGCCCAGAGCGGCTGTGAACCCATCGGAGGGCCAGCCTTTGAACTCCTGGGCCTAAATGGGTCATAGGAGTGTTTTCAGCTCCGTATCCCACCTTACATGCGACGGTTCTTGGCCCATTGAACGGGCGAACCGTCATCCGGCGTATCGTTCAAGGGCGCGGCAAGAGATAGCGTGCGTGATCTTCTGAGGGAGGTGACGTGACGCGGCCTAGCTGGCGCATGAATGTAGGTGGACGGTTTGCCTTCTCGCCCCGCTCCGCCCTATAAATAGCGGCCTCCCCCTTTGCGTTCCTGCACACCAAAAGTATAGCCTCACCTTCTCCGTTTCTCCATCGCCGTCATTCGTGTAACACCCTAGGTGTTAAGCATGCATTTGGCATTGACATTGCATGAGCACAAGCATCATTGATCATTTATGAGCATGAGGATCTCAAATTTTATTTATAGGATTGCTTATATCACATGTGTTTGTTACTAAATGCTTTACACATGCTAGGATTTACATGTGAAAAATGTATAAAATGTTTGTGGTACCTTAGGAGTACCTTAAACATGTTTAGAATGTCACATGGAACAACTCTGGTATTCATGACTTGGACCCATTTGGCCTCTAAGTCATGGTTATAGTGTAGGCTTTCATTTTCAAGTTGTATGTTTGACCTAAGTTGAACTATAGCATAGAGTGTTTTCATGATAGTGCACTCTTAAGCAAAGTTGTAGTACTTGACTAGAGTAAAAACTTTTATTTTTGGGTCAAGGTCTAATTCTGTGCATAACATACTCAAAAATAGCTCACAAGTTTCAACAAAATGCTGTTTTGGACTTGCAAAATTTTTCTTAGTCTTAGTGCTGTTTATAGTTTCAATTTACCTCACTTTGGAGCAATGTAGTTTGATAACTAGTGAGAATTAGATAATGGTTCTTAAAGTAAAGTTGGAGATCTCATGTAGCTCTACAACTTTCATTAAGGAAGTTTTTGCTAATTTGCAATGGATTAGGAGTAATTGGATCACTAATTCACACTGTCAGTCGGCGAAGGCAGCACCTGAACCGCGCCCGTGCGCCTAGCAGTGGCCGACTGACCATAGGCTGCGGCCGCCGCATGGCGGCCGTACGTCGGCGTTGACCCAGCCAGTCAGGCCAACGCGCGCACTTAAGCTCCGCGCACCCACCGTTCACTCCACTCACACGCCTTTGCCTCCTTCTGCTTGCTTCGCCTCACCGCAACGCTGCGCCGAGCTTGCCAAGCACCACCGTAGCTCCATCGCAGCCGCTCACCACCGACGTAGCTCCACCGGCTGATTCGTCTCAGCCGTAGCTTCTACGCCATCACATCCACCTCCTTGAGCCACCAGCACCACCTATTGAACCTAGGTAGAGCATCATTTCACCTCGCTGTGGCCGCCGCCATCTTCGGAGCGTCGTCGCGTTCGTGGCTCACCGTGGCTCCACCATTTCGCCACACCGCATGCCTTCGTTTTCTTTGGTCTAGCACCGTGCTAGGGTCTAGCAGCTTAGGCTAGAATTAGGGATGACGCTACCGCGTGATGGTGTCAGAACGAGTCACCGCCCTGCGCGTGCCCGCCATGGCCGCTGTAGCGCTTAAGCTCGCCGCCGTCGAGTTGGTTCACTGTCTCCCTCCTTTCTCGCATGCCTTAGGTGAAGTAACCCTAGGCCTCTCTAGTGGCATGATGGAGACCCACCTTTTGCCACCGTTTAGCTAGAACAACATGAGCACCGCTGCACGGCCATGCACACGGTCAAGCTCACCGACGCCACCCTAAACCGTAACTTGCATCCTTTAGCTTTGCTAGGTCACCACATAGATGTAGCGAGTCTCGCCTGAGCTTACCATGGCTTGAGCTCATCGGAGCATTGTCACGCAGCTCCACCATCCGCCATGGCCGTCGTTGAGCCTACTCCGATGAGCCTCCAAGCCAACCAAGTGCACCCATCGATGCGAGACGTCGAGGCGAAGCCATCGGTGGTGACCTCACCGTCGGTGACCTCACCGGCGATGAGCTATGGCCGGTCAGTGCCATGCTCTGCTTCTGTGTGTCTGACATGTGGGTCCCCATTGACCGCGGGCCCTAGCTGTCAGCCTGAGTAATGTTGATTTTCTGATTTTTTTCATAGATTGGAATGCATGTTTCAAAAATTCATATCTCAAGTTAGGAGTGTCCAATTTTGGTGTACCAAATTTTGTTAGTTTCATCTTGAAGTGTAGTATTTGATAAAAATATGAGATGCACTATTTATGGTATTTTTATAGGAGAATAAAATGTAGCTATATAAATGCTTTTTAAATGGTTTCTATCTTGTAAATTGCATAACTTTAGCTAGAAAAATGATAAAATTGTGATTCCAATTTTGCTAGTCTTGTGTTAGCATGCTCTAGATAGGAAAAATATTAAAACTATAGTAAACAAACTTTTAATATAGTCTTCATATTTAATCCTATTAAAATCTAGTTTCTATTGAAATTAATTGAGGTAAAAATACATAACATATGATCATGCAAATTTTTACATAGTATTATTATACTTGGAGGAATGTAAGAAAACATTAAATCTGTTGTTTGACGCTTCTCACTATGCTAAACTATTTTTGCTAGAATCAGCCTATGTAACTTGTTATTTTTGCAGAGGTAGTTGTACTTATCTAAATGGCATAAAATTTATACAGTGGACCATCTAGGTCATTTTTTGGCTACTATAATTTTATCAGAATTCATTAAGCACTGGAATTATTTACCCTTTAAATCACCCTATTATTTAAGAAAAATAATAAATGGATATAAATAAGTTAGTTATTTTTGACCATGATGTTTTCTATGGTGCTTGTGATACATATGATCCGTTGATGTTATTATTAAGGCTTAAAAGCAATTGGTTATATGCAACTAATTAATTATTGCTTTATAATTCAACTAGATGGCTGCATGTATAGTTTTGATTAAGTTGATAATTTTATGATGATAATGATCTTTTCTATAAAACTTATTAATAACAAAGTTGTATATAACTTACTTATCTACCTTGTGTTAAATTTTCATAGTCATAGGCCTTATGGTTTAAGAATTATAGCTGTTAGAAATCTGCTATCAGAAATGCTTGCTCTCTAAATAGATTTGAATGATTGAATTGTTTGACCTAGATAATTACTGAATCACATTAAGATGATTAAAATAAAGTTGTCGAAAATTTCATAAGCTTTCTAGAATGTCTACAACCATATTATTTTGATGTATATAACTCCAGTTATGGTCAAAACAAGTGGCTGCTGTATTGTGGTCCGGAAAATGATTTACATAAGTGTTTGCTTAGTTATTAGAGATGAGATAGGCACCTACTCAGTAAAATAAGATGAACTTGTTATTACTTTAATACCATGTCATTGAAAACATTTATAAGGATGCATTCATTACATCATATCCTATTATACATGTCATCATATATGCATTCATGTTATCTTAATTCATGCTCATGCATATAGGATCGTCCGAAGAAATAACTTTATTAGAGTTCAATGAAGAAGAGGAGGAGGATCAGCAGGAGACGCCTTAGGCCATAACTCTAGAAGAAGAGGAGTAGACTCTCGAAGATCTCCCTGAGTGCCTGGATCACCGGCCAACCTCTTTCCTCGAAGGCAAGCCCCGAAGCATTCTAAGTCTCCTATGTTTTACAAAATATTACTTGAGTCCTTTATGTTTGATGCATTAGGTTGTAAGAGTTGATTGGAAACACTTGATGCATGGAACTACCTTGTCCAAATACATATACCTTTAACCCTATGTAGGTCCTGGATCGAATATATGCTTAGCCATGCTTAGATCGATAGTTTTCGGGTGATTTCTTGTCACCTGCGAGATATAGGTGGATACCAAAGCATGATTGACTATATTTGCTATCGTGGAAAAATAATCATAAGATAATGTAAATGGAGGCTAGATAGAGTCTATGTGTAGCTTGACTCATGTGATCGCGTCTGTGCCGATTAAGGACCGTACCATTGTTGGGCGCTTCTGACAAGATTGAACGCAGACCTATCACTTAGCTAGCCAGATAACTCGTTTAGACCATGAAGCCCAGTAGCTTAACTCAGGTTGGGCCCTATTTTGTAAAAGTGCACACTCTTGATGGTAGTAAGGATATGCGGGGAGCCAGACGTGAGCCCAAGGGTAAGTCGGGCCTAAACGTCCTGGCAGCTGGTTGTCCCTGATTGTGCGGCACTAGGCGAACCCATGAAATGTAGACCTAAGTTGTACCAAAGGTGACCTAAGGTGACCATTGATCTAGTCTGCCTGGGTTTGTATTAGGAATAAATTCCTAGCTGGTTAAAATTGATTCGAATCACCGTCTCTCCCGGACAGTGAGAAACTTGGCTAGTACCAAAAACGTAGTAACTATGTTTTGGAAAAATGATGGTTATGATGAACATGGAATTACTACATCGGCTATGGTTACTATTGTATGCTACTAAATGATATACTACATGTTTGGCACAAGTTTGTTGCTAATCTAGAGATGAATAGCTATAATTAACTTGGTGACCAAATTATAATTGTACAACTGAGTTAATTACTTTTTATGTAAAATGTTGTCAAGCTACCTCCACTTATAAAGCCTTGCATAATCCTTGGAGTCACATTATTTTTGGTTTATGATGGGTAAGTCTAGCTGAGTACCTTCTCGTACTTAGGGTTTTATTCCCATTGTTGCAGTTGCAGATGGTACAGTTTATCATGGCTATTGCAAGAACTGCTTCTGTCTCGCCATGGATAAGGAGTGAGGCCTGGGCAGGCATCTATTATTGATCCTTCTTACATGCTTTTGTGGGAGTGTGATCATGAGTTGGCACTATATCTAAACTATGATGGCAAAAGTTAGCTTCAAACTTTAATTTGCTTCCCCTACTATTTACTGAATTTGGTTTGTAATAACCTTAATTCGTACTCTGATGAATGAACTATATTTGTGAACTTTATGTAATATGTGACATGTATGTTGAATCATGTATGATCTTGGTTGTATGTTGATGGTTAATCGAGACTCGTTGTGGTACTCGATGGACTACCGGGTTTAGATGGGCTCAAGTATGATAGTGCTACCGCTCGTGAGCTGCCATTTTACTTGTGCTCTTATAAATTGGTTGGTTCTACTATAGTTTGGATCTGCCATGCTTGCTAATCTGCCATTGGAGCCCTAGATCTATAGCTTCCACTCCTCCGCCGCCTTTGCTTCTCCGCAGCCACCTCCATCCTCCATGGATTCGTGGTACCGCTCTGATGTTACCCATGCACACATGGAGGGCCTCGTTAAGCATGGTCTTCTCTATAGGAGGACCGATGCTGTGGAGTGGCTTGTGGCTAGCCATGAACATGTGTCGGTGCCGCCCGATGGCTACGTCATTTGCTTCATGCTCTTCCACGAGCATGGACTCGTGGTTCCTCCCCACCCATTCTTCTAGGGTCTGCTATACCACTATTAGATTGAGCTGTAGCACTTGAACCCTAATAGGATCTAGCACATCGCGGCCTTCATCGTGATGTGCGAGGGGTACCTAGGGATTGAGCCCCACTTTGAGCTATGGAGATATTTCTTCTCCATCTCCTTGATCAAGAAGAAGGAGAGAGGCTGGGAGACCACGATGTCGATGGGATACATGGACATCCACCTCCAGGGGCAGCGGGCGGCCAAGTACATGCCCTGCTAGCTCTCTAGATCCAACAAGGGGTGGCACTCGCATTAGTTCTACCTGAAGAACAACCCTGCCGCTCCCTTGCCAGTCTTCTTCGGGCGCCTAGTCAAAGAGGTACCGCCATCATGGCTGTGGGGGCCACCCATCAAGGAGACGAAGAGGATGCATGACCTCCTAAAGGCCATTGTGTTCCTAAAGACCCATGGCCTCTATGAGGCTTGCATCATCGGGGGGTATCACGTGTGGAGGGTGGCGCCGCTGATGGCGTGTGTCCTCCCACTGTATGGGATGATGCTCGGTGCATAGCTCATTGGGATGACACTTGCCTAGGGGCTGCTTTGTGATAGCGAGGTCACATAGTGTGTCAAGGAGGCCACGGGGGAGGCCGACATCATGTTCCCGATCCCAGGGCATCCCATGATGTGTTTGAATGTGGGCTTCATCGAGCTATCAGCGGGGTTAGCCTTCTAGGACTATCACGCTGCTACCCGAGCATGCGGCCATGAGGGCAGCAAACTGTGCTATGGATGAATAAAGGAAGAAGAAGAAGAAGGATGACAAGGAGAAGAAATGGCGGTTGAAGCAGTGAGCGAAGCTACAGCGAGGGAAGTAGTGTCAAGGTTCATCAGAAGAAGAGGAGGAAGAAGAGGAGGAGGAGGAGGATGATGGCTCCATGTCACCCATCCTGTGGGATGATCTAGCCACTAGGGATGAGGACCCACCTTCATTGTAGGCGAGGCCCTTCCTACGGCATGCCATGGGGTAGGAGGGGAAGGACACGCCCCTAGAGCCCATGGAATCAAACTGCCTCGCCCCATCCAAACCTTCAATGGCGGCCTCGGAGCTGGTAGAATCAGGCCGCCTTGCCTTGTCTGGGCCTTCGACGATGACTCTAGAGCCGACGGAAATGGGTCACTCCGCTCCGTCCGAGCCCTCAACATCACCTCTAGAGTCGGCGGGAGGCGGCCATTCTGATTTGTCCGAGCCCTCCAAGCTGAGGGAGGTCTCAAAGTGGCAACGCGGCGACAAGGAGCAGACAAGGTCAGGCAAGCCAACCCCAAAATGTCCTCGCATGATGGTGTCAGGGTGAGTCAAAAGTTTTTTCATCCTTTTGTCTTGATAGATTTCTACCGTGAACTGACTGCCAAGTCCCTTGCAGTGTCGGAGGACATGGGACTCTCCTATGGCTCGCTCCAAAAAAGATCCTCCTCTGGTAAATGTGCTAGGAGTCAGTTGGTGCCGTGCCGGTGGAGGGCATGAGTGGCGTCGGGGTGACCATGGCGTCGACCGAAGAGGCGTAGTCGATGGCTATGTCCATGGGAGAGCAGGCAAAGGAGAGCGCGTTCAAGGCACCCGTGGTGGGCCCATCATGGCCAGTCGTGTCCTCGACATCACAGGCAGAGGAGGCATGGTCGAAGCCACCATCTATGAAGGTGGCTGTGTCCGTAGCGGGGTGGATGGAAGGGGGTGCACCCGAGGCATCCTTCATGGATGTGGTGATAGGGCAGGCCTCCATGTCCATGTCACCCACCCCCTCTATCGCTAGAGGAGCCACTCTGGAGGAGCTATTGCCGCTAGAGAGGTCGACGCCGCTTGAGGTCCACGCGATGACGTCTCGATCTCTGGTATGGGTGGCTGCCCTTGATGAAGCGACAGAGGAGAGGGAATGGGGGAGCATCCACATGGAGGTTGGGGATGTAGTTCATGCCCTGACCACCATGCTAAGCTCGATGCGCGACATTATCACCCCGTTGGCCAGGTATGATATGACCGTGCTTCTGATCTCATGTTCTCTTTCCATGCCTTTAAATCTTGTCTTCTTTGTAGATCCTTATGGCCCACAGCTAGGAGAAGTCCCAATTCCTTGCTGAGGAGATGCGACAGAGTGAGGGGTTAGCTGCATAGCTTGCTACCACCTGTCAGGAGGTGGCTGAGCTTTCCCCTACCGCTCAGGAGGTGGCCAACCTCCAATTCAGGGAGAAGGACACTCACGATGATGCCCATGAGGCTAAGGAGAAGCTCATGGCCCTGATTGAGAAGGCACACACAAACACCATGAAGGCCGAATGGCTACGGAAGGAGCGGGATGATTTGCTCCGGGCCATAGAGGAGCTCTGCATGGGGACTGAGCTGGTTTGGCAGGAGCGCGCTGATGCTTAGCAGTAGATCAACCACCTCATGGGTGAGCTTTAGAGGGAGAGGGACATGAAGGTTGCAGCTAAGGCCATATCTGCCATGCTCATTGTGGAGGTCGGTCAGCACCAAGAAGAGGTCTAGTGCTTGGAGGCCAAGGTGACCTGGCAGCATGATGAGGTGTGCAGGCTTTGGGCGGACGTGGACAATAAGTCTCTAGTTTTCCTTGTTATCTTTCTCCCTAGAATCTGTGGTAAGCCTTTTGACACAGTCGGTATGTGACTTGGGTAAGTCTTGATGACAAGCTTGGGGCAGAGGTGGTGAAGAGCCATGGCCTAGAGAAGGAGCTTAGTGTGGTGAAGGACACCCTCTAGAAGGAGAGTGACAAACATGACAACCTGCACATCTCCGTCCAGCTGGTCTGCGATGAGCTTGAGCTAGCCCTAGAGCAGGAGAGAAGCTCGCTCATGGTTCGCACCACCCGAATCACAGACTAGGCACGTGATATGGCAAGGAGCATGCTTCACTTTGGCGTTCACTGATCATTCGTGATCGCCCATTCTCATTACAAGAACATCGATTGGGCGATGATGAGCCAAGGCTTCATGCCCATCTATACCAACACCGAGCTGGATGACATCAAGAAGGAGGTGCCCCCCCCTGATGCATGACCTTTCTACCAAGATAGAAGATGAAATCATACCCTCGAGGTGTTAGTTTAGTCAGAGAGGTTAGGTGGTGCACTTGTAATAAGCGAACAAGTTCCAACCCTTATGTTTCATCTAAACAAGCTTGTTTTTTCATTTCAGTTGAACAAATTTGTTTTTTCTCCCTTTTTATGTGTAAAAAGGGTTAATGAGTTTTGACCCTTCCTATTGTTTAAGACTGTAGAGCTCGAGGTGTGGGCAAGAAACTCTGGTCACGCTGGTAAGCAAGAGTGCCATAGCAGCTGGGGCATAGGTTTCTTGTAATTCGACCAGTTTTACTCAATGTTTGTTTCCGCAAACCTTACCTCTAGGTTTTAACATGAGGAAGGATCGGGCATGGCAACTATTTTAGAATGTATATATATATATACCCTTATCAGCCCCTGAGTGAGACCTGACCCCTGGCCATTGCTGGGGTCGGGTTTCACTAAAGATTAAGGAGATGATAGTGAAATTGGTAGGAGAAAGCATTTTTTTGTTTTAGAAATGTTATTCTTAGTTTTTGTACTATTCGTCATTGTCGCTTTGTAATTCCTACGCCCATTGCGATGTGGAGGCGGTGCTCCAACTGTTGGTGTTTTCCCCCATTGTTTGTTGTACCACGTAGGTAACCGAGTAGGAATTAGGCGCCCAGCCTCTACGAGGAGAAATGGCAAAGGCCATGGAGGTAGGCCAGGGGGATATTGGTGCCTAGCCCCTAGAGAGGGGACTGGTGAAGGCCGTGGAGGCACACTGAGTAGACATAGGCACCCAACTCCTAAGGGAGGGACTTGCCGGTAGTCCATCTTCTGCTGGGTGAGCGCAAGCACACATGGTGGGTGTAGCTCCCGAGCCTACGACCAACTGGTGAGTCGATCAAAGGCTGAGCACCTTGGTACTCTTTCCTGGGGCCATAGACTCCTATGTCCCTACTAGTAGGGGTGTTCGCCCGTGTTTGTCTCGACCATGACCTACGCGGTTGGTCAGATTCCCAAGTCAGGATCGGGTGGCTCGAGCCCTCGAGCCCTGTTAGGCTCAGTAGGGGTCGGCTGAGTTTCATGCGTCACCCATCCATGGTTTCTACAACTAGAGGGGTTGAGCTAATGTCACTTGCCTCGATGGCTCGAGTGTTGCGCTCTGTGAGCTCGCTAACGGGCATGTTCGAGTAGAATCTAGGTCCATCATTCATAACAGGGTCGGTGTAGCCCTCATGTGGCATTCCACTGCTCCTTAACCCATTTCCCGATAGATGCCCAAGTCATTCCGGAGACCGACTTAGGTGACCCGCTGGCCTCCGCTCGATGGAGATTCTATGGGCATGGCTTGAGGATAGGATCAAACAAGAAGGTCAAGATGACCCTGTCCGCTTTTGAGCGGGTCGGACAAAGGCCGCTGGGGCTCATTTGTATTTTCTCCCCTAGCTCTATTGGATGTGAGGCAGCCTTGAGCCCTTCATAGGCTGGCCTTCGAACCCCGGTCAGTCGTCACTCATGTTGAATGAGACGACTACCACTTCGTGATGCATCATGAAGCGTTGTGATGCAATAATTATATATGCGATGCTTGGATGTATGAGAATGGATGAATGAATGCTCATGCATTGGAAAACTAAAGTGGGGGTTGGTAAAGTTACCTGGATGGCTCGAGTGAGAGGTTCATGGAGCTCTTATCGGATATGTCTGAGTAGAATCTAGGTCCGTCATTCGTGATGGAGTCGGCATAACCCACATGGGGCATCCTATTGCTCTTACCTGTCTCTCGGTAGTGGCCCGAGCCATCCGATCGACTTGGGTGACCTGCTGGCCTCTCCTCAATGGAGATTCCACCGATGGGCCCCTCCAAACCCTTCTTGGGAAGGCAGAGGCTAAAGCTCGGGGTGTGGGCAAAAAAACTCTAATCACACTGGTGAGTGAAAATGCTGTAGACGTTGGGGCATAGGTTTCCTACGGTCTGACCAGTTTTACTTAGTGTTTGTTTCACAAACCTTACCCTTATGTTTTTAACTTGAGAAAGGGTCGAGCATAGAGAATGTCTACCAGATAGATATACTCTTTAATGAGTTCTGACTCTTTTCGTAGTTAAGGCTAAAAAGCTCAGGGTGCAGGCAACAAACTCTAATCACGCTGGTGAGCAGGAACGCTGTAGCCGCTGGGGTGTAGGTTTCTTGTGGTCCAACTAGTTTTACTCAACGTTTGTTTTCACAACCCTTACTTCTAGATCTTAACATGAGAAAGGGTTAGGCATAGAGAATGTCTACCAGATAGATATGCTCTTATTAGGCCTCGAATGAGGCCCGACCCCTTACCGTTGCTGGGGGTCAGGCATCACTAAAGATCGAGGAGTCGATAGCGAAACCGATAAGAGAAATCATGCATAGATTTAAGGGTAAAAGCGACTTAGCTGTTCAATGTTCTAGGCATTGATGAAGACTTCACCGTCGATGGTTCTAAGCTTATAGGTGCCTAGTCAGAGCACCTCCATGACGATGTACGGTTCCTCTGAAAGGTCCTAATGGCTAGAGGGGGGTGAATAGCCTATTAAAAATTTCTACAACAACACTTAATAAAACGGTTAGACAATTATGAGGCAAAGCAAGTGTTGTGCTAGCCTACTAAAAAGCAAGCCACCTACCACAATTCTAGTTTATATAGTTTCTATTCACACAATTGCTATGACACTACACTAAGTTAGTGTGCTCTCAAAAGCTAACTAAAGAGCCACACTAACCAAACTAACAAGCTCTCACAACTGTAGCACCCGGTTTTAAAGACAAAACCAGATACACACTATATGTGAGCCCAGGAAGTCAAATCTCACATATAGCCACAAATCAGGGTAATATCAAAAGACAATACTTATTACATAATGTATTAGTAAAAAGAAAAGTACCCTCAGAGTAAAGACAGCGGAAAGTTGACTCTGATCTTCTGGCGAAGACTCCAAATCCACAGGGACGACTGTCTGGTTGACCACAAACCTAACTCCTCCAAACCAGCAATCTATTACCCATCTAGGATTTTTATCCAAATATAGAAAAATAAAGCAAGCGTAAGTACATGTCGTACTTAACAATTATATCATGGGGTTCATGAGGCTCAAAAGGGCTGACACTGGTTTACTACAATTAGCTTTAATAGATCATCTTTTTAAGCAGTTTGGTAGCAAAGGATTTATCATTCCCATAAACACATGATCAGGTAAACATGATAATGTATAGCATAAACAATTAATCATTAGAACCATTATCCATTAGTGATCATCTCTATTCCATAAGGGTCCAAGGCCGCTCGTGTCCGTGAGCACGGCTGTTATAACAGTTTTATACTCTGCAGAGTTTGTACACGTTCACTGTGAGTTGTGATTTACCCTTTCGCCTGAGGTAGCTATTCTCTTGACCCAC
Source organism: Miscanthus floridulus (assembly GCF_019320115.1). NCBI lineage: Eukaryota > Viridiplantae > Streptophyta > Magnoliopsida > Poales > Poaceae > Miscanthus > Miscanthus floridulus. Next base: position 106,865,210 of record NC_089581.1, on the reverse strand, counting down.
TTCCAAGGAAGGTCGGTAGGGTTCATTATGAAGCCTTTCAAAAGATTTGTCTAACAAGTTAGGGCCGCTAGGCGTATATGGCCCATCTCTAGGAGTGGCACGCGTGGGCATCGCAGCATGGTACACACTTCCTAGCAGCAAAGGAAACATACCCTACGCCTGAAAGGTAACCACTAACAAGCTAGAAAAGATCCTCATACTGAGCTAAAGCCAGAGCCATAAGGCCCTCACAGCTGTACTGTAAGTCCCAGATGATCGCTTACAGATAAGTCCTTAGGGAGAGGAATCTGAAGCATATAAACACTCTAGCCCCCTAGTTCCATGTTACTAAAAAGTCATGTTTTAATGTTTATTGCATATACCATTAGTCAAGTTACAAGATCATGGTTTAGTTAAGCACTAGCAAAAACTACCCAATGCAATGTCCCAAAGGTTTCAAGGTGCAAGATATCAAATATCTAGGATATCCTTAATGGTAACAAGGGAGACACATGGAATATGAATTTAGTGATTAAATGTGAATAGGTAACAAGGATGGTCCCATGCTATACTTGCCTAACACACCGATCCTTCGGTAAGCTTTATTCTTTGATGTCCTTCTTCTTCTTCTTGGATCACCACGTGTATCTCACCGACTGGACATAATTGTAGAACACCACACAAACATCCATACACATACATGCATAGCATACAGTTGCATCTATATTAGAATAGTACACCAATCATAGAAAAATAAGTAAAAGAGATTGGTATACGATTCTATGTATCACAATGATCACACAGTCGCAGAGAAGCACGCTAATCGAAGCTACGGTTGAAAAGTTACAAATACCGAGAGATTTGCTCAATACATGGAAAAGAAAACTATAGACTTCATTTATGTTAACCATATGAATTCATATACAAAAGATATTTTATAAACAATATAGATTATATTAAGTCAACTTTAGATTTGAATTATAAAACAAAAGTAAATCAAATTATATTTTACGTATAAAACCCAGTTGCCTAATTATTAATCAAGATATGATTTAAATTATGATTCTTATGAAATAGTAATGTAGTAACCATCATTACTAATGCGTAGATCTTGTCGTTATGAAACAAACACAACTTGAACAGACTATTTCGGAGTTGAAACGAATAAGTTATGATTTCAACAAGTTTTACTTTAATTGAATAATAGATTAAATCTACTCATAAATTTCAAGTGTTGAAAACATGCCTAATAGTTGTATAATCATGTAGAAAACGTAAATACGATCCAAACGCAATTTGAATGGATCAAATCGGACTTAAAACGCAAAAGTTACGCATGAAATAAGATTCAGTGGCATTTCTATAAATATTTGAACTCATTTTTAAATTAAAACAATTAAAATTCTGAATTTAAATGCATTTTGGACTGGGCATACTATTTCTGGAAAACACAGGGTCTAAAGTGAATAAAAACAGGGCCTAAAAGAAATTATTTTGAACTAGTTGGATTGCGGGTTGATTACTGGAAAACGCGGGGGCTTTTCTGTAAGACGTCCGTGGCTTTGACTGCGGGTTGACTGTGACGCTGACTGGGATGACGCATGGCGGCTGAGGATTGGTGCGGTGCACCACGTGGCTCAGTGGACCGGCTGACGCAGCGGGGTGGACCGGGTCTACGGTCCACGGTGGACTGGTCACTTAACCCGAAGGGGTATCTAATCGTGGCCGTTCATTCAAGATCCGACGATGCAGGTGGCACTGGACGAACTCCGGTGGCTACAGGGCATCTCCGGCGATCTTGCCATTGTTGGTGACGAACCGATGTTTGCGGATACGGAGTTCTAGGCCGCCATTTGAGGAACGGAGAGCACGGGGTGGTGGAGAATCTTACCGCGAGGTCAACGGTGGTGGTCGCGGCGTCTGGAAGACCTCCAAAGGGGCTGGTCGATGGCAGCCACGATCTGGAGAGAGAGCACGGTGCGGGTGAGGGCGAATCCGACCAAAACATGACAAAAAACTAGAGGTCGAGGTTCCTACGGGCATGAGCGAGTACGGCGGAGCTCGAGGTCACGTCAGCGATGGCGTTTGCGCTCGGGAGGGTTGGATTCACCGGTGGCGGCGAACGGAGAGGGGCAGAGGGGAGGGAAGAAGATGGGGCTCGGCTGGAGCTTTATAGGCGGGTGGCTGTGGCATACAAGGAAGGGGGAGTGGGGCACGGCGATTACCTGTCGTACGAGCGTGGCGGCTTACCATCTGGACAGCGCCATCGGCGGGGCAAAGGAAAGGAAAGGCTCTGAGCGCGCTGGGGAAGAAAAGGGAAGGGACAGTGGCGGCTGATGGGTGGGGCCGGCAGCGCAGTGAGAGGGAGGAGTGACGCCGACGGGTGGGTCCTGGCTTGCAGCGAGGGAGAAGGGGCTTGCGGGTGCATGCGGTGCGCGCTGATGCGGAGCAGGCTACGTAGGTGGGCTGGCGCGCTGAGCGGGCCGCAGCTGAGCTGGGCCACACGGTGAGTCGTGCGGAGTAGGCCAGCGTGGGAGGAAAGGAAGAAAGGCTGGGCGCTGGAAAAGGAGAAGGGAGGGGAGTGCGGCTAGGCCGCCAGCAGCGGGCCGAGGCCGGGAAGAGAAGAGAAGAGGTGGGCCGGCCAAATCCTGTGCTAGGCTGGTTCCGAGGTTGGGCCAAAAAGGGCAGAAAAGAATATTTTTCAAATAAAAATCCCTTTCTATTTCTGAATTCTTTTTCTTTTCTTAATTCAAAACCATTTCAATTATGAACCAAATCAAGCATAAATATGATTTCAATATACTTTCTAATTCCAACATAAATGAACCAATTTTTTGGTAAGTTCCAAAAATAACTTTTTAAGTTCTTACATTTTCCAATTCCTTTTCATTTTCTAATCTTCCAATTCTAAGCTAAATTCAAATCCAATTCGAGTATGGTTTCAAATATACTTTCCCACTCAATAGAAATAGACAATTCTATTAGGCTTTCCAAGATAAACTTTACAACTTTAAAAAAACTTTTATTTTCTAATTTTCTTTTCTTTCTTTTCTTTTATTTCAAAGCCATTTTCAAACTCTTTTCAAAAACATTCCAATTTACTTTGGAGTTTTGGATCACACCATTCATCACAATAAATAAAATGCAATAGCATGTATGCTCACACATGTTACTACCTTATGATGTATTTTAATTTAATGAAAATTTTTATTTCCCTATATTTCATGTGCACAAAAATTCCAACTTAAATTATTTTAACTCTATTTCAAAAGAGGTAATTTTTAGGGTGTTACAACAACTAGCTACACTAAAGAGTTTGACAACTAGTTTGTGATATTGTAAAGATAGTGAGAAAGAAGGTTATACCATCATGTGGAGGAAGGAGCCAATCTATCACAAGAATGAATAATAATGAAGACCAATCACCTCAGAATCAAATGATGACACAATGATTTTTTACCGAGGTTCACTTGCTTACCGGCAAGCTAGTCCTAGTTGTGGTGATTCACTCACTTGGAGGTTCATGCGCTAATTGGCATCACATGGCAAACCCTCAATAGGGTGCCGCACAACCAATAAAAGATGAGGATCACACAAGCCACGAGCAATCCACTAGAGTACCTTTTGGCTCTCTCCGAGGAAAGGTCAAGAACCCCTCACAATCACCACGATCGGCGCTGGAGATAATCACCAACCTCTGCTCGATGATCCTCACTGCTCCAAGCCATCTAAGTGGTGGCAACCACAAAGAGTAACAAGCGAATCCCGCAATGAAACACGAACACCAAGTGCCTCTAGATGCAAACACTTAAGCAATGCACTAGGATTCTCTCCCAATCTCACAAAGATGATGAATCAATGATGGAGATGAGTGGGAGGGCTTTGGCTAAGCTCATAAGGTTGCTATGTCAATGCAAATGGCCAAGGGAGTGAGCTTGAGCCGGCCATGGGGCTTAAATAGAGAGCCCCCATGAATATAGCCATTGGGCTCCTCACTACACTAAACATGGGCCAACCGGACATGCCGGTCAGATTGACCGGACACTGGACCCAGTGTTCGGTTGTGCGATGCACGCCACGTGTCTCCTTTCTTCAAATACTGAATGCCCAATCCTAATGGTCAAGTGATGATCGGACATACTGGTGCAAAGTGACCGAACGCTGGACCTTAGCGTCCGGTCGTTTCTAGTAAGCATCCAGAAGCGAGAAATCATGACCGGACTCGACTAGACTCACCCAGCGTTTGGTCACTCGGCGTCTCCCCTATGCACTGCCATGTTAGCTGGACCGGATGCAACCCTCCAGTGTTTGGTCACTAAGTGACCTAGCATCCGGTCAGAGACCGATGCCAGTGTTTTTGCAGCTTCTACTGACCGAACGCACCGGTCCAACCGAGACCAGCGTCCGATCACTTCCAGTAACCTCTGTCTTTTCTATATAGGGAACCGATGGCACCATCAGACTATTTGCACTCTATGGGTGGACACTCCACCAGTGAAGTTCCTAACCCTTGCTCAAATGT